>NC_057810.1:615854322-616159371 GCF_018294505.1 Triticum aestivum | reverse complement strand
AGCAGGAGAGATTAGGGATTTAGTGTAGGGGGAAACTTTCTAATGGCGCACCACCATCTCGTGCGCCATAAGTACGACTATTCTAATGGCGCACCAGCTCTCGGTGCGCCATTAGAATTTTGTTCTAATCTAGCCCACTAGCCCTATCTACCACCTAACCCTATCTACAACAGAACCCACACACTAGCCCGACTGGTCAGCACGCAGCACACACACCAGGAGGTCCTGGGTTCAATCCCCAGGCTCCCCAATATTTTTTTATGCATTTTAAATGCTATTTTTTATATTTATTTGTGTTTAAATATGTTCAAACTTGTTTAAATCATAATAGTAATATATTTTTATAAAAACAGTAATAATTTTTTGAAAAATATGTTCAAATTTGTTACTTGAAAATATCATCGGCGGCAGCAGTGGAGCGGGGGAGGGTGCGGGGATCGAGATCGAGATGGAGGGGGAATCGAGATCGAGATGGAGGGGGATCGAGATCAAGTGTCCTCATGAATTCAAAAAGTGCCCATGAAATTTAAAAAATTCATGATATCAAGAAGTGCCCATGAAATACAATCGAGAAATGAAGACTACAATTTAAATACAATCGATCTTAGCTAGCTATCTGTTCACAATTTTCTTGCCCTTCTTTTTCACAAATGGAGTTCTTCTGTGGAACGGACGTCCTTTAGGTAGGGTGGTCCTGCTTCTTCTTGTGGTGTGTGCTGCTACTTCATGGTCGTCGTCATGTTCGATCTTCGGGTCATCGTACTTGTCGAAGTCTTGCTCATTGGCTACTCCATCCATTCCGATGATCTTCCTTTTGCCTCTCCTCACGACAACATGACTGGGCTTTGACGGGTCGGTAATGAAGAAGCATTGGTCCACTTGGGAAGCCAATACACATGGCTCATTTTTCGCGGTGATGTTTATGCCTGCGGTCTTGGTTTTGGCTTCGGGTATAACCATGGTGGTGAAATATCGGTCTTCTTTTAGGACGCTCTTGGCCCATCTGACACGGAACATCGGCACCTTCTCTCCAGCGTAGCTCAGCTCCCAGATCTCCTCGATCCTTCCGTAGTATCTGTCCTTGTCCTTACCGGTGTAGGATTCCATCGTTACCCCGGAGTTCTGATAACCATCGCTCTTCATGTCCTTGTCCTCGGTGTAGAATGTGTAGCCGTTGATATCGTACGCCTCATAGGCCATCAGGTTGTGCTCGGTGCCCTGTGACAAGGCGAATATGAGTTGTTCTTCCGCGGAAGAATCTTCATGTAAAGGGTACGACAGAAGCTTCTGCTTGAACCAACGTGTGAAACATGAGTTGTGCTCTTTGAGTATATCTCCGTCCGTCCTCTGTTGGCCTCGGTCATTGTACGTCTTCTCAATAAAGGTTTTGTGCTCTACCACCCAAGGATCGACCACGTCTATGTGTTGTAGCGCGATTAGGTTTGCTCTTTCAAAGTCGGCGAGTCGACCCTCGAAGTCGACATGCATTTCGCGGTGACCCTCACGGTGACCCCATCCAGCGAGCCTGTCGAGGTGCCTATTGACGGGCAGACCAACGGGGTTCTCGATGCCTAGATAATTCGTGCAGTAGGAGATGCACTCTTCGGTCAGAAATCCCCTGGCTATACTTCCCACTGGACATGACATGTTGCGAACGTATCCTTTGATGACACCATTCATCCTTTCGAACGGCATCATGCTGTGTAGGAACGTCGGCCCGAGTTGGATGATATCCTCCATGATATGGACCAGCAGATGCACCATAACGTCGAAGAATGCGGGCGGGAAGTACATCTCAAGCTCGCATAGTATCACCACGATCTCTTCCTGTAGTCTTCTGTGTTGCCTCGCGCCAATCGACTTCCGAGAGATGACGTCAAAAAAGTTGCATAGGCCAAATAGCATTTCACGGACGTGCATGTCCATGATCCCACGGATTGCAACTGGAAGTATCTGCGTCATTAGCACGTGACAGTCGTGAGACTTCATCCCGCTGAACTTCTGCTTCACTGGGTCTAGGTATCTGCTTATCTTCCCTGCGTAACCGTAAGGAAGTTTTACTACTAGGAGGCAGGTGAAAAACTGCTCGATCTCCTCCTGACTTAGAGTGAAGCATGCGGGAGGGTAGTCATTTCCGGTCTTCTTGGCCTTTTTGCCTTTGCGACGACTTTCTGTGTCCTGCTTCGCCTCATCATCATCATCATCATCATCATCATCATCATCATCATTAGCGTGAAGCTCCTGCCTGATGCCCATTGATTTCAAGTCTGCCCTTTCTTTCGTCCCATCTTTAGTCCTCTCTGGCATGTTGAGCAGGGTACCAAGTAGACTCTCGCACACGTTCTTCGTGATATGCATGACATCAAGGCTGTGAGGCACACGGTGGATCTTCCAGTACGGCAAGTCCCAGAAAACAGACCTCGTTTTCCATACCTTCAGCAGCGGCTCTGGCGCCTTTCGCTTCTTTCCCGGCTCTGGCGCCTTTTGCTTCTTTCCCGGCAGTGGGCAGTCTTTCCAATTTTTCAACAGCTCGTCTATTTCCTCGCCGCTCCTCGTACACGGGCGTTTTCGGGGTTCAGTTTCACCATCGAACAGATCCTTGCGTTTCCTCCACGAGTCATCGTCGCGAAGCCACCTTCGATGTCCCATGAACACGGTTTTCGAAGACCTAGGATCTCTATCTAGCTGGCGATACGTTATGTCATCCATGCACCTTACGCATCCAGAAAATCCGTGGACTACCTGCCCGCGAGATATCCGTAACCGAGATAGTCGTGCACCGTCATGAGCAGTGCGGCTCTCATAGGGAAATATTCTCTGTCTGTGGCGTCCCACGTATTGGCTGGCGTTTTCCACAGCGTGTCTAGCTCCTCTTTCAGCAGCCCTAGATACAGATTGATGTCGTTCCCTGGTTGTTTTGGCCCTTCAATTAGCATACTCATGTGAATATACTTGCTCTTCATGCACAACCAAGGGGAAAGGTTGTACATCCACACAAACATAGGCCAGGTGCTATGTGTGCTTCTCTGGCTGCCAAACGGATTGACTCCATCGGTGCTCGTGCCCAGCACGATGTTCCTTGGATCCTTCCCAAATTCTGGGTATTCGAAGTTCAACGCTTGCCACTAGCTCGCATCCTTAGGGTGACTCAGCATCTTGTCTTTTTTATTTATCTCCAGATCATTTTCGTCATCTTCCCGCTTCTTCTCCTCCCTATCTGCGTGCCAACGCAGGAGCTTTGCTACCTTAGGGTCCACGAAATACCGCTGCAGACGAGGAGTGATCGGAAAGTACCACACCGATTTTTGAGGAGCTTTCTTCCTCTTCTTGTATCAAGTGACGCCGCACAGCGGACATATGGTAGACTCCGCGTGCTCGTCCCGATAAATGATACAATTGTTCATGCACACATGGTATTTCACGTGCGGTAAATCCAGAGGACACACGATTTTCTTCGCCTCCTAAAAACTGGCCGGGCACTTGTTCCCCTTGGGAAGACGTTCGTGCCAGAATGACATGTTCTCGTCGAAGCATGCGTCGGTCATTTTGTGTTTTACCTTCATCTCCAGAGCCGTGAGCGTTACTTTCAGGCAGGTATCCTCGAGCCTGCATCCTTCATACAATGGAGTAACCGCGTCTATCTCAGTTGATCCAGCTCGGCTTTCTCTCAGGCGGCAGCTCTTGCGTTATCCGTCTGCTTGAGAAGTAGCTCTTGAATATGAGGGTCCTGCACCCAGCCTCCATCGTCGTCTGCTCCGGCATCTTCATCTTCATGATCATGCCCTTCGTCTTGATCTTCTCCATCATCATTTACGACATCTTCTACATGATGACTGTGTATAGCATCACCGTCGTGATCATGTCCTGGAGATTCTTCGTCTTCTCGCCCGCCCTCACCGCGGTGGTACTTGTCTTGTTGCCCTTCCTCATTTCTTGCCCGGCCCCCATGGACGACTTCATAGTCATCTTCATCACCTTGCCACCGATAGCCATCTATGAAACCACACAAGAGCAGGTGGTCCCGCACCTGCCCGGAATCCGGGTCCGCAATAAGGCTCTTCAGCTTGCATCTTCGACATGGACATCTTATCTCCGTCTTGTTCTTTTGAAGCATCTCGGCCTTCGCGGAGCTCAAAAACCTATTCACGATGCCTTCAGTCATCATGGACCATGGTCGCCTGCGGGGTAGAGCAAAACGATATTTTAGAACCAAGAAATTTTTTGGCATGTTCTTCCCTAAAAATAGGACGAAAAAGAATGCATAGTGCCAAAATTCTTGCCGAAACGGAAATGAATCAAAACATTCGGGCAAAATATTGGCAACTATCGCATTTCAAATACCGGTACCTTCAAACACAATCATATATGCAACACCACAAACACATGCAACACCACAAACATACATAGATCTAGCTAGGCCACAAAAAGTGCATGTGCACGTTGTTGGAGCGAGCTAGGGAGAAAAAATGTAGATCTACATCATGAAGATAGCTTTCCCCTTACTTACCTATCAAAAAAAGGTAATTTCACCACTTAATTTTGATGAATTTATTGTGGAAATGAGGTGAGGAGGAGGAGGCAGCCGAGACAAGCTTGGAGGAGGAGGTGGAGAGAATGAAGTTGGGAAAGTGAGTGGGTAGGTGGGCTGTCCAAAATATCTTGTTGGTCCCAGGTTACTAATGGCGCACCACCACATACTGTGCCATTAGTAACCCTAGTTACTAATGGCGCACCTGCAGGTGGTGCGCCATTAGTACTTTTTGCAGAAAAGTAAAAAAAACATATGTATACTAATGGCGCACGGTATCACAGTGCGCCATTAGTAGTTTAAACTACTAATGGCGCATTGTGATATGGTGCGCCATTAGTAGGTTTGCAAAAAAGTAAAAATATATATATATACTAATGGCGCACTATCTTGGCCGTGCGCCATTACTAGTTCTAACTAGTAATGGCGCACTTTGTCATCATGCGCCATTAGTTTGTATGGAAAAATGGGAAAAAAATCAATAGTAGTGGCGCACCGTGAGACTGGTGCGCCATTAGTGTCTTCCACACTAATGGCACACCGAAAGCCAGTGCGCCATTAGTATATAGTAGTGGCGCATTGTCTACCTGGTGCGCCATTAGAATCAGTCCTATCTATAGCCCTTTTACTAGTAGTGTTTCTTCTGAATGTCTTCAAAGAAAGCAAGACCTTGAAAAGATAAGAGTGGATTATGAAGATCTTCAGAAGGAGCGCGATTCATTACTTGCTCAACAAATCAGCGTTACATGGAAAGAATTTGAACCACCATGTCTAAAATGCATTGAGCGTGATAACGCTACATCTGTTGCTGAATGTTCCACTGCTGCTACTCTTTCATTGTCTTCAACTACTGATGTGGTAACTAACCCCTCTGCGGAAGATACCACTACTATTGCTGATGAAAATGCTAGGTTGAAGACATTGCTTGAAACAGGGATGTATAAAAGTCTAAAAGGGCATCAGACTCTTTGCGATGTCCTCAAAAAGCAGATTCTGAACCGAGACCCTAGGAAAGAGGGTGTTGGGTTCGAGAGGAAAATGAATGTTGATGGCTCCTACTGGAAGCCTGAGTAGTATCCCAAAACCACATGGGTTGCTGCAAAGGAACCTTCAGTGGACCCATCCACCTTATCTGGCTTTACCTGTGCTAATCCTATTATCATTGATGAATCCTTTGATGCAAACTATAAGCTATTCAAGAATCAGAATGATGAAGTGTTTGCCAGGTATATTGGTACTAACTAAAGGAATGGACCACCTATGAAGAAGATCTGGGTACCTAAATGGCGTATTGAGGATCTTCCTGTTAATGTCATCATGACACCACCAAGGAAGAAGACAAACCCCAGACCTATGGCTTCATATGGCCCAAAGGCTTCATACAGATATAGGACTCACCTGAGTCACCCTAACGCCAATGTTTTGCAGGGAAATCATACTCAGACTTATGAATATGAGCGTGTGTCTTCGAACCGCTATGTTCATAGAACTAAGAACTTTTCTGCTTATTCATATGAGTATCATTCATCTCCTACAAGGCTATTTGCTAGGGCTCCAAAGCCAAAATTCTCAGATGCTGCACTTAGACTCATTGCTTCTAAGCCACCCCTGAAAATGTGGGTGGCGAAGAAGAATTAACTTTCTTTTGCAGAGAAAGGTCTCTAGCCTGCAATCAAAGGCGTCCGATGCTATTGCTAGGGACCTAAAACACATTAAGGGCGCATGATAAAATTTCTTATTATGTATTTGACATCTGAAATGCTTACCAGTCATGCTATGAGTCCTAACCTTGATCTAAGCTGTGATAATCCTTGTGTGTGTCAAATGCTTATGCTTCACAACACTCTTTGTGAAGCCTATCCTCCTAACTGCACTGTAGGGTATGTCACCAAAAGCTTCAGAATGGATTATGGACAGCGGATGCACCAATCATATGACTGCTGATCGAAGTCTTCTCATGGACTCAACCTTACGTCCATTCGACAAGAGTCACATCACATTTGCTGACACTGGTAAAAGCAAGGTATTGGGTCTAGGTAGAGTTGCAATCTCAAAGGATCAACACATGGATAAAGTGATGCTTGTTGAATCCCTTGGTTTCAACTTAATGTCTGTCTATATGCTTTGTGACTTGAACATGATTGTGCTATTCGGAAAATATCGTTTCCTTGTACTAATGGAATCTGACAAGTCTCTAGTCTTTGAAGGGTATCGAAAAGATGATCTATACATGGTAGATTTCTCAGCAGGTCCACAGCTTGCCGTGTGTCTTCTCGCAAAAGCTTCAGAATGCTAGCTCTGGCATCAGAGGCTGGGGCATGCTGGCATGAGGAACTTACACACACTCGTCAAGAAGAAGCATGTCATAGGCATCGAGGGTGTCAAGTTTGAGAAGGATCATCTGTGTGGTGCCTGCGAAGCTGGAAAGATGACTAGGGCAAAGCACCCCTCGAAGACAATCATGACAACATCTCAACCCTTCGAGCTGTTACACATGGACTTATTTGGACCTACTCACTAGTCCACCCTCACAACAACTGCATGTCTCTATGGCTTCGTCATTGTTGATGACTACTCAAGATACACATGGGTGCACATAATTCTCTACAAGACTGAAGTGCAAGATGTCTTCAGACGCTTCGCCAATCGAGCAATGAACAATTATGGTGTGAAGATGAAGCATATCAGAAGTGACAATGGCACTGAATTCAAAAACACCGGACTTGATCTTTATCTGGATACAATGGGAATCACTCATGAGTTCTCTGCTCCATACACACCTCAGCTAAATGGCATCGTTGAGCGCAAGAACAGAACCCTCATTGAGATGGCTCGAACAATGCTCGACGAATGCAAGACACCAAGAAAGTTCTAGCCTGAAGCTATTGATACAGCATGTCACATCATTAACCATGTCTACATCCATAAGCTTCTGAACAAAACATCGTATGAGCTCCTTACTGGCAAGAAGCCAAATGTCTGTTACTTCAGAGTATTTGGAGCTAGGTGCTGGATCAAGGATCCCCATCACAAGTCAAAATTTGCACCTAAAGCTCACAAAGGCTTCATGGTTGGCTATGGAAAGGACTCGCACTCCTACAGAGTCTTCAACCTCTATCACTAAAAAATCGTCGAAACAAATGGTTCACAAAGAGAACTCCTTCCAAGTACACTAGACGAAGCTTCACCCAGCGAATCAATCAAGCTGATGGGAACTGGTGAAATCATGCCTTCTGAAGCACAGCCTGAAGAGGAACTTATCATTTCTGCACCTAACCAACCTGAAGACAATGCTCAGACCGACGACAATCCTCCCAATGATGACAATGATCAGCAAGAGCAAAGTCTTCGTCCAGTTCATCCTCGTGTTGCAAGAAGTATAAATTGAGAAGATAATTGACAGCATCAATGCACCTGGTCCACTCACTCACTCAAAAACAACACAGTTAGCAAATTTCTGTGGGCATTTTTCATTCGTGTCAATATCAGAACCCAAGAAAGTTGCTGAAGCCTTTATGGAACCTGAATGGATTCAAGCTATGCAAGAAGAACTTCAACAGTTCAAGCTGAACAATGTTTGGGAACTTGTCAAGCGACCTGACCCTCGCAAGCATAACATTATTGGTACAAAATGGATATATCGAAACAAGCAAGATGAGCATGGTCAAGTCATCAGAAACAAAGCACGTCTTGTGGCTCAAGGATATACTCAAGTTGAAGGAATTGACTTCGATGAAACATTTGCTCCTGTTGCTAGGCTTGAAGCTATTCGCATACTGCTAGCCTATGCTAAGCACCACAACATCTTGCTATATCAAATGGATGTGAAGAGTGCATTTCTCAACGGCAAGATTGAAGAAGTATATGTCGCTCAACCACCTGGCTTTGAAGATCCAAAACATCCTGATATGGTGTACAAGCTAAACAGAGCACTATATGGCCTCAAACAAGCACCCCGCGCTTGGTATGATACGATCAAAAACTTCTTGAAGAGGAAAGGCTTCAAACCTGGATCCCTCGATCCCACACTCTTCACAAAGACATATGATGGTGAACTGTTTGTGTGCCAAATATATGTGGATGACATTATCTTCGACTGCACCAACCAAAAGTATAGTGATGAGTTTGGATACATGATGCAAGAACAATAGCAGATGTCCATGATGGGTGAGCTGAAGTTCTTCCTTGGTCTTCAAATTCATCAGCAAAGGAATGGCATCTTCATATCACAAGAAAAATACCTCAAAGATTGTCTGAAGAAGTTTGGAATGGAAGACTGCAAAGGTTACACGATGCCAATGCCAGCCAAACACCATCTTGGTCCCGACGACAATGGCAAAGAGTTCGATCAAAAGGTATACCGCTCCATGATTGGTTCTTTACTTTATCTATGTGCATCTAGGCCAGATATTATGCTTAGTGTTTGCATGTGTGCTCGATTCCAAGCGGCACCAAAGGACTCGCATCACTTAGCAGTGAAGCGAATTCTTCGATCTTTGGCTTACACCCCAACACTCGGATTATGGTATCCAAAGGGCTCAGAATTTGATTTGGTTGGATTCTCGGATGCTGATTATGCTGGTGACAAGGTGGATCACAAGTCAACATCAGGCACATGTCACTTTCTGGGTCAATCACTTGTCTGTTGGTCTTCAAAGAAGCAGAACTATGTGTCACTCTCAACTGCTGAATCTGAATACATTGCTGCTGAATCTTGTTGCGCTCAGCTTCTATGGATGAAGCAAACTCTCAAGGACTATGGCATCAATCTGAAACAAGTACCTCTCTTCTGCGACAACGAAAGTGCCATCAAGATAGCCAACAATCTAGTCCAGCACTCGAAGACAAAGCACATTGAAATTCGTCATCACTTTCTCAGAAATCATGTCATGAAGAAATATATTGACATCATTCACGTCAACACTGAAGAGCAACTAGCAGATATCTTCACAAAGCCCTTGGATGAGAAAAGGTTTTGCAAGTTACGGTGTGAGCTAAATATCATGGAATCCTCAAATGTCATGTGATCAGGCACACATCCTAACACTTATGCATGTTGATGACTTAGATGTGCAACACACGAAGTAATGTATATCTTCAATCAATGAAGACTTACGCTCTGAGTGTGAATACATTAACGTGGAATATGACTTCGGAGCGCCACAATAATTGTGCGCCGTGTATGGGTCTAATACTTCCTATACGGTGGGTAACGCCACCACCAAATTTCTCTGTTTGAAGTGTTTCACTAATGGAGTTATTTTTGCAATAACTTCGCATTTGGTTTGTCTTCAGTTTCGATTTATCTTCATGATTTTCTTCATTATGATGACTTGATTGCGTTCTGATATATATATATATATATATATATATATATAGAGACACACACACACACTAGTGTTCTGTCCTCTACAGCATTCACTTATAGCTATGTCTTCCTATTTGAATCTTTTGAACTAAGTGAATGTGATCGGACCCTAATCTCTCTATGCTTTCTATCTCAAACTCTATCTGTCCAAATCATATGCATGCTATTGAAACTGTCGAATGTCTTCTCTACGTCCTAGTCAGCAGAAGACACAGTGACAAACATTAAGTCAGTTTTAAGTGACTCATCTTTATTTTCTATATCCGAAGAAGCCGGAACAACCATCCGACATGCCTGGCGGGTGTGGGAACGTGGGAAAACTCTAAGTATGTTGCATGCTTGCCACGTGCCCCTCAGATGTGAACCGCCAGGGGCACCTGCGTAATTGCGTTGTGCCGCACACTTCCTTATAAATACATGTCCCCTGCGGTAAAGAAAACCTTCTTCCACCTCTCCGCCTCATCAAAACCCTAGCACCACTGCTAGCTCTCGACGTCGCCGACAACGAAGTGCTTAGCTGCCGCAACTTCTTCGACGTCGTCCTCACGCCGGCCGCGGAAATCGTCCTCTCCGCCGTCTCCGAAGGTATCCTCCGTCGCCAAGTTAGGGCACGGTGGACTGAACTGCTCGGTCTCCTATTCATCCCATCTAGCAGTTCTTCGTGTGGTAAATATAACTCTATTTTTACTGCCTTTTTGATCTTCAAAGATTCATCCTATCTATCAAAAGTGGTTTCTGCCTACACAATGTTAGATCTATTCTGTCTGCATCTCATACTGCCTAGTGTATTCACTTAAACTTCATATCTAGTTGATTCCTCACTTGTACTTATTCACGGATTCGTACAAATCTGGAACCAACTCTCAACATATAAGTGAATGTCTTCGCATCATGAGGTCAATGTCTTCAAACTGATTTATCTTCAAAATCTGCTTAGAATGCATATGACCTCCTCCCCTTCCCTCGCATCTCTAATGCTGTCATAGGTACATGTCCGTGGGAGAATCCCTTGGTTCTCATAGTCTGCATTCGTTTGCAGAATTCTTACAGCATCACATTAATTCTCCCGAAGCCAGTTCCTCTTTGACCAGCAAGCGAAAGTCTTTGAAGCCTTTGAACATATTGAAGCCATTCAGTTTGAAGTTCATGGCTACAGAAAAATCAGTAAGGAAGGGTGGCAGACAACGGCATGGGGGTACATCAAAAGATTTGCCTGATGACCTCGCAGAACTTTACAAGACAGATCCTGAGGAGAATTATCATCAGCGCAAGACACGAATCCAATGGATTCGACGCTATTGGGCTGAAGAATGGTTCAATTACAAGTTCGTGACCCAGGAATATGCAGAGAAGAATGCTATCAAGGGTCCTTGGGGTGATATTATCTATCGAGGCCTTCAACCCAAGAACAGAGCTGAAGCTATTGCACAGGGTTTCTATCCTTGTATGGTCCGTGGACCTCAGCCTGAGAATGCCGACCCATCATCATTGCTCTGGTGTCGTGACGATACTCTTTTCAAGCGCAACTTCCAGCACGCAAAGGCATCGGCCAAGGAAAACAAGAAGTCATTGGGATTAGACTTCAACCCTGGTCCCTCTGCTCCCCGTGCTAACGGCTCACGTGATGCAGACCCAATGTCATCGGCCCCTTCTCCAACCTTGATGGCCTCATCACCTACATCTTGGTCCAAGGTGCCAAAGTAGATCATTCTGATAATGATGCTGACTCTGATGAAGCCCCAGCTCCTCCTTCGAAGCCGCAGAAGCTAAATAAGCCTAAGGCTTCAAGATCAGCTGCTCCTCCAAAAGCTTCACGTGCGAAGCCTCTGGCCACTGCACCTCCTGAAGACAGTGTGCAGTCTGAAGATCAATCGCGTATCTCCAAGAGGACGGAGAAGAAAAAGCAAATCGTCAAGCATACTGATCAAACCTTGACTCCTGCTGCCATTCTGCGTGAAGAACCCATTGATCTGTCCAGCGATGAAGATCTTGCAGATGATGCCCTTGAGCAACTGATCAAGAGAAAGGAAGAAGCAGAGATCTTCAATAATTTGCCTCTCTTTGATGTGGCAATCATCCATAACTTCATTGATAAGTGGTTTGACACCCCAAATCTCAGCTTTGAAGATCTGCAACTTCCCATTTGCCTCAGCGTCTCCTTCAGGCGCCATTGCTTCAGAGCTAGCTCTCACTCAGTGCATCGTTGAGCTGAAGAACAAGATTGATTATGAGAAAGCTCAGTTTAAGAAGCATGTGGCAAAGCTCAGCGTGCAAGATGTCAGAAACTTCAAGGTCATGCTGCACGAGCTTAAAGAAGCCTTTCTCAAGAAGCGCGAAGAAGCTCAAGGCTCTTGTGAGTGCATGAAGAGTTTGGCTGAGAAATGTGTGCTGGCCTACAATGAGGCTGAGAAGCGCAAATCTCTTGGTCGTCCTGGCATTGACCCCAGAATGGCTGCAAAGGAGAAGAAGCTCTCAACTGCTCAATCTGCACCTTCAGGTCAGGAAGCACCTCGCATTATCTTCCCAAGCAGCATGACTGGCTCAAAGCCAAAGGTCATGTCAACCGCTTCAGAATAGAAGAAGACAAGGGCTGCCGAGGCTGAAGCCAGAAAAAGGAAGAATACTGAAGCATCTGATGCTTCTCCCTCCAAGAAGAAGCGCAAAACCAAGAAGGCTGCTCCCACAGAGCCCTTAGTTGTTGAACCTATCTCAGTGGTTCGCCCTGCATCTAAACACCAAGAATGACAGATGATAGTTCATGAGCCACAGAGGCTCATGAAGCTGAAGACATTCTAGCAGTTGAACCCACCGCTGCTGAAGACATTGGTCACCATGACAATGTTGAAGATGATGAAGTTCTTCCTCAAATCGAACACAACCTGGTATCATCGCCTGTTCTTACGAACAACAAACTCGTCAGCATTGGTCGTCCTCTAACGCCAATTGCTCAGGATGCATCGTGGGCTGATCATCCACAGCAACAAGACTCCCCAAGTACTCCCCAACAACAACCACAAGTCATACCACCTATGCAAGAAGAAGAAGAAGACTTTGAGGCCCAGCCAACTCCATCCCCAAAGGCGTTGCCAGCATTCCGCAGGCATCGCAAAGGACAAAGGCCTCAAGTCCCTCTCTCGAGCGTTCTAGAAGGAGAAGTGCATCAGCAACCTGTTGCACGTCAAGTGTTTCCTGAAGCCACTCCAACTGTCAACGTCTCTGTGTCTGAAGCCCAAGCTGCTGAAGACAATCCGGCTGCATCAGCCGATGACAATCAAGAAGATGTATGTGTCCCTACTCCCCCCAGTATTGCAGAAGCTGTTCCTGATGTGAACGTGCCAGTGCCCGACCCTCCAGCTCGTCAAGTGGAGGTTGAAAATCTTGAAGCTGCCACCACCAACGAAAATGAAGCCAATGACGTAGTCATGGCTGAAGCTAATGTGGAGCTTGCACCAACCAGTGTGCCAGAAGCCAATGAGGCAACTGCTCCCGAAGCACCTGTTGTGCAGCCTGAAGCCTCAGCTGTTGCCACTTCTCCAATTCTGCCACCAAGGCCCTATACAATTGAGCAAGCATACAGTCATGGTCAGCTAACCACTGTCCGATGGCCCATTCTGGTCCCTCCGCCTACTGCCTCTGGTCCTCAGTTTGATTATCATGTTGAGCATAGGCCTCAGGTCCGGAAACCAAAGCCAAGACTGCCAAGGATCCCAGGCACTGCAAACTCTACAGGGTCCTTCAATGCAAATGGCTTCAAAAGCCACAACACCTTCTTTGATAGTGCAAAGAACCCCTACACAAAGCCAAGAATATCATATGATCGGTTCTGGAGCTATCAGCAGAGAAGCTATTACTCATGCGTTCTGTATGATCAAGGGCGCATTTTCCCTCATATGCGCCTCGACACTGAAGCCATTGTTGGACTGCCATGCTTAGAAGAAGCACTTGACTGTTTTCGTGATGCCGGTCTGCTCAGCTTTGTGATAGACAAAGAACATTGGAATGAGGAACTCTTGCTTCAATTCTATGCTACCCTCCACATTCGTGGCTACAACAGGGATATCAAGACAAGGGTTCTCGAGTGGATGACAGGAAATGTTCATCATGAAGCCAAAGCTCTTGATGTCATTGAGCTTACAGGCCTACCCACTCCCGGAGAGCTATATAAACCTGATTGTCAACTACACCGCAATGCACTGGAGAGCATCTTCCATAAGCCAGAACCCAACATGAGCCAGATGTTGAGCATGATGAAGCCTTTGCCATCTAACGCTGAATACCCAACGGAGTTCTTTGTTGATGACCTTGACTATCTGCCTCACACAATATATCACATCATCAGGCGAACTCTATGGCCTATCAAAGGGCATTCATCAGTGGCCAAAGTTGAAGGAGCCATGAAGACTTTGGTCTTTTACATCCTCAATGGCATCAGCTTCAATTCCCAGTAATTCTTCATCTGACAACTTGCTGCATCTGGATTTGACCTTTTTGGCATGAAATTCTATGCTCCATGGGTCATGCGCCTCATCAAGCAACACTCCTCTGTCAACTATCAGCCCTCTGCTCGCAATCATCTGATCTTTCTACCAGAGGTTCATATGTCAGTTGAAGCCATATACTCTGAGCCTGCCAAGAAGCCTCTTTGTCTTCAAAATGTTGAGCACCAGAGCTTCACTCAACCCATTGAAGGCGTCCAAGCAGTAACACGCATCTATCCAATGGCTGGGAACACTTGTCTGCCTCATCGTGCACAAACTGAACCTACTGAAAGCACCATTGCCCAAAGGCCTCAGAAGCGCTCTCACGTTCTCAATGACCGAGAACTTCTTTTGGACCTTCATCAGAAACAAGATAAGCATCACTATTGGCTCAAGAGATAGATGCAAAGCCTCTTGGTGGACGTCAATCGCATTCGAAATCTTGCCACCAAGAATGCATTTGTCGCACACGAGACGTGTCGGCGATCATGGAAGAGTTTGACGCTCCTTAGTGCTGAAGCAGATCTTCAAGACGATGGCTTCACTAAAAGATTCAAGTTTGACTCCAGTCCTCCACGGACTGCTGTCCTCCGTCGAACTCCATCCCTTGAAGACTCTGACTATTCTTCCTCCGCGGCAACTGTGAATGCCAGAGTGATCGATGATGAAGATGATGCTACTTCACCGCCCCCTACTTCTGCATGCATCGACACTGCACCAAGTACGTCTGCACCGCCAAACAACAACGACAACCCTACTGCTTCACCTACTCATGAGGACGAGTAGATGCTCTATGTCTTCAAACCTTTTTGGTCCTTACTAACAAAAGGGGGAGAAGCATATGAGTTTGATAGTCTTCAAGCGGGTTCATATGGGCGGTTGCTTTATATTTTGCCTCGTGCTTACAACTCTCGCTTTTTATACATTTGGTTCTTTGAGTTGTAACACTTAAACTCGATGGTCGCCTGCTACTTATTTGTTTTACTGTGATGCGATGATAAATTCCGCATGTGCGATGATAACTTCCGCACTTAGATCATTCTGCAGACGTCCATTTTTCATTATGCATGTCATTCTATTTGCTATATCATTTCATGCATTATGAATTATCTTCATAAGTTGAAGTGGATCTCCACAAGTACAACCTGCCTTGTGCATTTGCATCCAAAAGCAAATTACTTATATGCACATCTTCAGGGGGAGCCCTTGCTACTTATTGAGACAATACCCTATCCTTTACAATTTCACATACTTTATCCCCATTGAAAACTTCAACGAGTTTGTCATCAATCACCAAAAAGGGGGAGATTGTAAGTGCATCCAGTGCCACCCCTAGTTGGTTTTGGAGTATTGATGACAAAGTTGGTTGAGGGACTAATGCGTTTGTGAGAATTGCAGGATAACGCATGTAGTGTCCCTAATTGATTTGGTTTACCTACCGGAGATGACCCCTAAAAATGTATGAAGACATTGAAGACAATGGTGGAATGTGAAGATATTCATATTGAAGACTATGACATGAGAAGACATTGAGGGAAGACTACGGAGCGCGAAGACTGTGTGTTTCGATGTTTCCTTTTTCTTCTTTGTTGAGTCATAGGAACCACCGTACTATTAAGTGGGGTCCAAGTGAACTAAGTCAGAATGACTGAAGTGATGCTCAACCCAAATCCTATGTCTTCAAGCGAAGACAATGAGAGCAAATCTTATCCAGAGCTGGATGAGTCAGCTTTGCTTGTAGCCCAAGTAAAGTTGCCGTGTGTGTTTGAAATCTGACCGTTGGAACACGTGTCAGTTCCTTAGTGACCCAGGGTCATTTCGGACATATCAGGTCGGGTTGCCCAGTGGCTAAAAATAGCCCACCCCTACACCATAAATTGGTGGCTGCTCAGAGTTAGTGCATGGCTTTTGTCGTTTGAGAGCAACCCACCTCGAAGCCTTTGAGAGAGAGAAATCCTTGCGAGGACAAAGCCCACACACCGAGAGGCAAAGAGTGTTAGGCATCACTGAAGTCTTTCTGTCTGTGTGACCTGAAGACTTATTACACTTGAGGACTGTGAATCCTCCAGCCGGTTAGGCGTCGCGTTCTGAGAATCCAAGAGTCATTGTGGATCGCCGGTGAACGAAGTCTGTGAAGGTTCAGAAGTCTGCCTTGAAGACTTACTAGAGTGATTGAGCGAGGACTGGGTGTCCTTAGCTCAAGGGGAATAAGGTGAAGACACGGTCTTCTGAGTTGGAGCTCAGCCTCCCTAACCAGACGTACAGTTGTCACAGCAACCGGAACTGGTCCAACAAATCTTGTGTCTTCAACAAGTGACTGGTTCTATCCCTTCCCATCCTTTACTTAGAGTTTGTCTTCATGAAGTCATTGCCTATCTGTTGTACCTGTTTGACTTCATTGCTTGACTACTATCGTTGATTGGCTTCATACTATCTTCCATCTTGATCCTTACTACTTAGCTGCTATTAGTCTTGTACTTTCACATCATTGCATACTTGACTATGGTTTGCTTATTGTAGTTAATCTTCCGCTGCATATCAATTAGGTTATTTCGACTGTTTGTCTTCGAAACTTCCAGGTTTTGAAGACTTTCATAAAAATCGCCTATTCACCGCCCTCTAGTCGATACTAGCACTTTCAGCCGCACCCTTGTAAGAACCTTCTAGCCGGCCTTTAGCTGGCGTAGTAGTTGCGGCCTGTCCGGATCTAGTCCGGCACCATCTTCAATATTATTGTCAGACCCATGCACACGCCGCACTTCACAAACTACTTATCTTTCAAAAATATATATTACCGGAGGGGGTCTCTGTGGCTCCCCCTGTGGCGGCTAGTGCGGCCTCAAGTTGGGCCTTGCACTCTTGAAGCTCCTGGGACAAGTGGGTATTCTTCTCCGTAAGATCCTGCATAACAAATGATCCTTAACTCAGTTATTCTAACTACTTTAAGTCTCGGGGGCTACTGGCATATATAACTGTCAAAAGTCCTCACCCGTATGTCTTTCACATACTGCTCCGTGGCTCTGGCTAGACCATCTTGAGCGGCATGGAGGTGCGCATCTCCCGAATTAAAGGCATTTAACGCCTCCGGGGAGAAGCATGCGTCATGAAGAACTGTCCGACGGTACCTGTGATTCATGGCGCTCTCCACCTCAGATCTGGTGGCGGACAACCTGTCGGCATCCTCCGTTGGAGGAACACCCGACGCGCGCCTTGCGTTCGCCTCCCCCTCCGGACCTGGCGTTGGAGCCTGGCTGGCGGAGGCTTGATTGGCAATCTCTCCGGACACAGTCCGACGAGCGCTCTTTCTCCTGAAAAAATCTCAAGCGTTTATATGCCTTCCAGGAATCTTTCCTGGCAACATGGTGACGCGCCATACCATTGCGGCGACGTCTCGATCCGCGCCGCACTTCTTTTCCGCCTGCTGGGCCGAGCTGCCCCTTGTTGGCCAGCCGCCGCGGGTTCGGCTTCCCGCCTCGAAGGCACCTCCCGCGGAACACCATTGGTATACGGTGGTCAGAGATAAGCGTGGATGATTAATGGTATCAGGACTCCGGTCACAGTTACCTAGGAAGCCGGAGATATTCCGGAGTAGTCGGTCGTAATGGCGACCAAAGCATTGTCGATGCTAAGTTGGTGGAACACCCCATCGATCAGCTCCACCTTTATGTCCGGATCCTCTTCGGAGGCCGGATCGAGGGATCGTCCTGGATCCTCTTGTTGTGGAGCCAGGCTATTTATATCCTCTACGGCCCGGCGCAGTTCCTGCGTCGAAATCACAGAGTGAGGCACTTAACTTTGGGAATATGGATCGGATAGACGAATGTCCGCTTACCCAGCTCCGAGGGTTGTTCACGGAAAATCCATTCAATGGACTAGCACGGAGGAAGTCCTCCTTCTCCCCTTTGTACAGGCTGGACAGGATCTTCACCAGATCGGCGACTGATCCCGGCCCCTTGCGGCCATGACGGGTGGCATCATCCTCCCCGTTGAAATCCCACATGGGGTGGCCCCTATACTGGAGCGGCTGCACCCCTCGCATAATGCATGTGGCCATGACCCCAATCATGGTCAATCCGGAATGAGCCAATAACCTTATTCGGCCCATCAGATATTGGACGTCCCTATCATTCTCCCGTTGATGGCTCCGCGGGCGCCAACTCAGGCGTTTCTTCAGAGGAGCGTTGCTGAACTCCGGGAGGCCGATCCGAACTGGGTCCGGTAGCGGGGCGTCTTCCATATAAAACCATTCTGAAGGCCAGTCTTCGGACGCCTTCTTCGGGGTTCCGGATAGATATCCGGTCCCGGTGATGCGCCATAGTTCGGCTCCGCCCACTTTATATATCGACCCCTCATGAGAACGGGGTATGAGGCAGAATAATATCTTGCACAGCGCAAAATGGGCCTCGACGCCCAAGAACAGCTCGCAAAGGGCCACGAAGCCCGCTATGTGCAGGATGGAGGCAGGCGTAAGGTGGTGAAGCTGGAGCCCATAGAACTCCAGGATCCCCCGGAGAAACGGATGTATGGGAAATCCGAGTCCTCTTATTAGATAAGGGACGAAGCATACCCGCTCTCCTTTGGAGGGATTGGGGATGGTCTCCGCCTGCTTTCCGCCCTTGTAGGTGGCAAGTCTGGCTCGAACCGGAACCATAAAGGCTGGGGGAAGAAATCCCTCAGCTTGGAGCGTCACTAAGCTCACTATGCGGGACCGAGCATCTCCCCCAATCTCCTGGCTGAGGGCTGGGAACGCGAGAGGAGGAGCCGCGTCGACTGTCCATGATGGAATGGATTTTTGGTCAGAGGAGCTCCGATGAATACTCGCGGAAGGAGGAGGGTGTGATTTGGATCTAGATCCTCGCCTCTCTTTATGGGCAGCTCATTCGTGCAGCTAGGGGGTAGAATGTAAAAATACCCTGGCTTTTCGCATTCGTACGACACGTGGAAGATGGCTATTATTGGACGTGGAAGCCAAGGAGCGTAGCATTTATAAGAAGTCGGACACCATTCCGCGAGTACATTGAATTTGGAGAAGAACCCGCCTTGCAATGCCAAAGAAAATATGCGCACCGGACTCATCGTCATAGAAGCCTGGTTCGGGGGCTACTGAGGGAGTCCTGGACTAGGGGGTGTCCGGATAGCCGAACTATCACCGTCGGCCAGACTCCAAGATTATGAAGATACAAGATTGAAGACTTCGTCCCGTGTCCAGATGGGACTTTCCTTGGCGTGGAAGGCAAGCTTGGCGATACGGATATGTAAATCTCCTACCATTGTAACCGACTCTGTGTAACCCTAGCCCTCTCCGGTGTCTATATAAACTGGAGGGTTTTAGTCCGTAGGACGAACAACAATCATACCATAGGCTAGCTTATAGGGTTTAGCCTCCTTGATCTCGCGGTAGATCTACTCTTGTACTACCCATATCATCAATATTAATCAAGCAGGAGTAGGGTTTTACCTCCACCGAGAGGGCCCGAACCTGGATAAAAACATCGTGTCCCTTGTCTCCTGTTACCATCCGCCTAGACGCACAGTTCGGGACCCCCTACCTGAGATCCGCCGGTTTGGACACCGACAATGGGCTTCCTCAAAATGCCCTAGGTCTTCGTGAGCAAGCAAATTGGATGCACACCCACTTAGTTTCTTTTGTTGAGCTTTCATATACTTATAGCTCTAGTGCATCCGTTGCATGGCAATCCCTACTCACTCACATTGATATCTATTGATGGGCATCTCCATAGCCCGTTGATACGCCTAGTTGATGTGAGACTATCTTCCCTCTTTTTGTCTTCTCCACAACCACCGTTCTATTCCACATATAGTGCTATATCCATGGCTCACGCTCATGTATTGCGTGAAGATTGAAAAAGGTTTGAAAATGTTAAAGTATGAAACAATTGCTTGGCTTGTCATCGGGGTTGTGCATGATTTAAATACTTTGTGTGGGGAAGATGGAGCATAGCCAGACTATATGATTTTGTAGGGATAACTTTCTTTGGCCATGTTATTTTGAGAAGACATAATTGCTTTGTTAGTATGCTTGAAGTATTATTATTTTTATGTTAATATGAACTTTTGTCTTCAATCTTTCGGATCTGAATATTCATACCATGATTAAGAAGATTTACATTGAAATTATGCCAAAGTATCACTCCGCATCAAAAATTCTCTTTTTATCATTTACCTACTCGAGGACGAGTAGGAATTAAGCTTGGGGATGCCTGATACGTCTCCAACGATCTATAATTTTCGGTTGCTCCATGCTACTTTATCTATTGTTTTGGACTATAATGGGCTTTATTTTTCACTTTTATATTACTTTTGGGACTAACCTATTAACCGGAGGCCCAGCCCAAATTGCTGTTTTTTACCTTTTTGAGTATTTCGAAGAAACAGAATATCAAACGGAGTCCAAACGGAATGAAACCTTCGGGATCGTGATTTTCCAACCGAACGTGACCCAGGAGACTTGGACCCTACTCCAAGAAGCGCCATAGGCGGTCACGAGGGTGGAGGGCGCCCCTGGGCGCGCCCCCCTACCACGTGGGCCCCTCGGAGCTCCACCGATGTACTCCTTCCTCCTATATATACCTACGTATCCCCGAACGACCAGAACAGGAGCCAAACACCTAATTCCACCGCTGCAAGCTTCTGTATCCACGAGATCCCATCTTGGGGCCTGTTCCGGAGCTCCGCCGGAGGGGGCATCCACCACGGAGGGCTTCTACATCAACACCATAGCCCCTCCGATGAAGTGTGATTAGTATACTTCAGACCTTAGGGTCCATAGCTAGTATCTAGATGGCTTCTTCTCTCTTTTTGGATCTCAACACAATGTTCTCCCCCTCACTCGTGGAAATCTATTCATGTAATCTTCTTTTTGCGGTGTGTTTGTTGAGACCGATGAATTGTGGGTTTATGATCCAGCTTATCTATGAATAATATTTGAATCTTCTCTGAATTCTTTTATGTATGATTGAGTTATCTTTGCAAGTCTCTTTGAATTATCCATTTGGTTTGGCCAACTAGATTGGTAGTTCTTGCAATGGGAGAAGTGCATGGCTTTGGGTCCAATCTTACGGTGTCCTTACCCAGTGACATAAAGGGTTGCAAGGCACGTATTGTATTGTTGCCATCGAGGATAACAAGATGGGGTATTTATCATATTGCATGAATTTATTCCTCTACATCATGTCATCTTGCTTAAGGCGTTACTCTGTTTTTAACTTAATACTCTAGATGCATGCTGGATAGCGATCAATGAGTGGAGTAATAGTAGTAGATGCAGAATCGTTTCGGTCTACTTGTCTCGGACGTGATGCCTATATACATGATCATACCTAGATAACCTCATAACTATGCTCAATTCTATCAATTGCTCAACAGTAATTTGTTCACCCACCATAGAATATCTATGCTCTTGAGAGAAGCCACTAGTGAAACCTATGGCCCCCGGGTCTATTCTCATCATATCAATCTCCATAACTTTATTTACTTGCTTTACTTTTACTTTTAACTTTGCATCTTCATACCAAAAATACCAAAAATATTATCTCTATCAGATCTCACTCTCGTAAGTGACCGTGAAGGGATTGACAACACCTAATCGCGTTGGTTGCGAGTAGCTATTGTTTTGTGCAGGTACGAGGGACTTGCGTGTGACCTCCTACTGGATTGATACCTTGGTTCTCAAAAACTAAGGGAAATATTTATGCTACTGTGCTTCATCATCCTCTCCTCTTCGGGGAAAACCAACGCAAGCTCGAGACGTAGCACTTACAACTTGATGTGTTGCAGCTATGTACAGCAGCATAGGTTCACCAATATTTGGCGCTGTTGGGACTGGATTACTGGCCAATAAGGTCTTTATTTCATCCAGTACGGCCGCGGCTGCATCCGTCCACACGAAGTGTTCAGTGCGCCGAAGAAGGCGATAAAGAGGTAATGCCTTTTCTCCTAACTTGGAGATGAAGCGGCTTAAAGAAGCCACACATCCGGCTAGTTTCTGGATGTGCTTGAGGTCTGTTGGTATAGCCAACTATGACAGAGCTCGGATTTTTGCTGGATTCACTTCAATTCCTCTGTTGGAAACAATGAAGCCGAGTAGTTTCCCCGAGGGGACGCCGAAAACGCATTTTTCCGGGTACAGCTTGATGTCGTATGTCCGGAGGTTATTGAATGTAAGCCTCAAGTCATCTATTAGGGTTTCGACGTGTCTTGTTTTTATGACCACGTCGTCCACATATGCCTCCACTGTTTTGCCGATTTGCTTTTCCAGGCATGTTTGAATCATGCGTTGGTAGGTTGCGCCGGCGTTCTTCATCCCGAAAGGCATAGTGTTGAAGCAAAAAGGGCCATATGGCGTTATGAAAGCTGTTGCGGCTTGGTTGGACTCTACAATCTTTATTTGATGGTATCAGGAGTATGCGTCGAGGAAACACAGCGAGTTGTGTCCTGCTGTGGCATCGATGATTTGATCGATGCGAGGGAGGGGAAAAGGATCCTTGGGGCAAGCCTTGTTGAGGTCTTTAAAGTCGACACATAGGCGCCAGGATTTGTCCTTCTTTGGTACCATTACCATATTTGCCAGCCAATCCGGACGCTTGATATCTCTGATGAATCCGGCCTCGAGTAGTTTGGCTAGCTCTTCCCCCATGGCTTGCCGTTTGGGCCCTATAAACCGCCTTAGAGTCTGCTTGACTGGTTTGTATCCTTTTAGTGTATTGAGGCTGTGTTCGGCCAATCTGCGTGGGATGCCCGGCATGTCCGATGGGTGCCAGGAGAAAATGTCCCAATTCTCGCGTAAGAAATCTCGCAGTGCGACATCCATTCCGGGGCTCAACTGTGTCCCGATGGAAGCTATCTTCGTGGGGTCCGTTGGATGGACATGGAATTTCACTATCTCGTCTGCGGGTTTAAATGAGGTGGACTTGGGTCGCTTGTTGAGTATCACGTCGTCCCTGTCCACGGTGGACCGCAGTGTTGTTAACTCTTCGGCTACTAGGGCTTCGGATAATTCTTCCAGGGCTAGTGATGCGGTTTTGTTTTCGGCGCGAAGTGCGATGTCCGGATCACTAGCTAGAGTGATGATTCCATTGGGTCCGGGCATTTTAAGCTTCATGTACCTGTAATGGGGTATATCTTGAAAGCTTGTTAACACGTCCCGCGATAGAAGGGCGTGGTATCCGCTGCTAAAAGGAGCCACTTGGAATGTGATTTCTTCAGACCTATAATTCTCCGGGGTGCCGAATACCACATCGAGTGTGGTTTTTCCCGCACACCGCACTTCCCGACTAGGGATAATTCCCCTGAAGGTTGTGCCGCTTTGTTCAATGCGGCTTCTATCAATTTCCATCTTGTTGAGTGTTTCTTCATAGATCAAGTTTAATCCGCTTTGGCTGTCCATGAGTACTTTAGTGAGCCGAAAGCCGTCCACGATTGGGTTAAGGACCAGAGCGGCTGGTGCCTGGACAGTCTGGAATTGAGGTTCATCACTGGCATTGAAAGTTATAGTAGGGTCATTCCAGGGGTTTATTTTTGCCACATGGCAAATTTCAGCGGAGCTTCGATGAGCTCGCTTGCGCCTATTGTTTGAGGCAAAAGTCTCGAAGACTGTTTGTACCGTATTGTGTTTGTTGGCAGGATGTTGTTCTGCTTTATGGCTTACAAGAAGATCCTCGCCACTTTTTGCAACCTGACGGAGTATCCAACATGCCCTAAGGCTATGAGTTGGTGTTGTGTCCGGAGTGCTGTGGAGTTCACATGGCCCATTGGGCCATTCTTCCAATACGGTTCCCCACCCTAGGGTGGGCTTTGGTTTCTTGGGGTTTGGATCGGCCGACATACGAGAGTTCGCCCGTTTAGTTCGGATAAAGGTTTTGGTGAAAGCCGGACTATCCCAAAATTCTGTTTGGGTTTTCCAGGCGCTTTCCATCGCACAGTACTTCTGTACTATGGTTGCCAAGTCCGCAAAGTGTACTATGTCACGGCGACTTATGGCATTAAGGATTCCTTTGTTCGTGCAGTTTTTGCAGAAAAGTGAGACTACATCCTCCTCGCTGCAGTCCTTGACCTTGTTTAGCACAAGGAGGAATCTGGCCCAGTAACGATGCACTATCTCCTGGGGCTCTTGCCTGATATGGGAGAGACGATTTAAGTCCGTGTGGCTGAGAATAGCTGAATCCGGATTCTGATCCGACCTAGCACCCGGGGGCATGGGAGTTTCTGAGTTTGACAGCTGGGGATCCAGGGTGCTGCCCAATTTCTCTGGCCCAATGCCCGATTCTAAGTCCGGGACCCGGGTCATGTCTTCCCTTGAGCGGGTGTCCGGCTCAAGGAGCTCGGTGATCCGGACATAATTCGTCCTCAAAATAGAGGGATAATCCTTGTGTGGTTCCTCCACTACCGCTATCTCATGGGTGGCCGGCGAGGATTTAATGTCCCTTTGGTTGGGTTTAAGCCCGATACAGTCATAGTCCGTAGCGACTCCCAAAGCGGCGATGCGATCCAAGAGCTCATTAAGGGAGGAGAGCTCTATCGGATCCATCTATTCGGCGAGTTCCGAATTGATGCGAAGGTTATGCGAGATGACTCGAGAGGCCATCGTCGGTGCGACACCCGATGGGGTGGCCATGATGAAGCCGCCTAGTCGGAGAGTTTGGCCTACAGCCAGAGCTCCCCCAGAGGTAATGTTGTCCCTGACAACAAGACGAGCCATCGAGCCTTGTGGCGACGACAAAGAGGAACTCTCAATGAAAGCACCAATGTCGGTGTCAAAACCGGCGGATCTTGGGTAGGGGGTCCCGATGTGTGCGTCTTAGGCTGATGGTAACAGGAAGCAAGGGACACAATGTTTACCCAGGTTCGGGCCCTCTCGATGGAGGTAAAACCCTACTTCGTGCTTGATTAATATTGAAGATATGGGTAGTACAAGAGTAGATCTACCACGAGATCGTAGAGGCTAAACCCTAGAAGCTAGCCTATGATGATTATGATTGTAATTGTGATCACCTTCTAAGGACCAACCTCTCCAGTTTATATAGACACAGGAGAGGGCTAGGGTTTACATGGAGTCGGTTACAAGGAAGGAAATACAATATCCGGATCGCCAAGCTTGCCTTCCACGCAAAGGAGAGTTCCATCCGGACACGGGATGGAGTCTTGAGTCTTGTATCTTCATGCTCCAATAGTCCGGACAATGTATACAGTTTGGCTATCCGGATACCCCCTAATCCAGGACTCCCTCGGTAGTGCTGCAAGATTTGAAGAAATACCTCTCCTCTACCCCAGTGCTGGTTGCGCCCAAACCACAAGAACCGTTGCTGCTTAATCTAGCGGCAACAAATCAGGTGGTTAGCGCCGCACTAGTGGCGCAGAGAGAGGTCGATGAGGAGACAGCAGCAGCGGCAGAGTCAATGGTTGGTGGGCCAGAACCCTCCCTGGTAGGGCTCGGTCCCGGCAAGAGTGAGTCCCCGGCAGGGCTCGGTCCCGGCAAGACTAGCACTAGTATGACAGGACCCGCACGACCGGGTGAAGAGGCGCAGAAGAAGAAAATGGTACAACGCCTAGTCTACTTCGTCAGCTCCCTCTTGCAGGGGGCTAGGTCGAGGTACTCAAGTGTGCAAAAGCTGCTCTTCAGCCTCCTTATGGCTTTGAGGAAGCTGCACCATTACATCCAAGCGCACGAGATCACGGTGATCACCTGCCTCCCATTGCAACGGATACTGCATAACCCAGATGCAACGGGGAGGATCGTGGAATGGGCCCTAGAGCTGTCAAGTTTCGGTTTGAAGTTCGAGAGTACCTCGACGATTCAGAGCAGAGTCTTGGCGGAGTTTGTTGCAGAATGGACCTCGACGCCCGACGAAGAGTTATAGGAGACCACTCTCCCCGGCAAGGAAACGAGCTGCAACTGGATCATGTACTTTGATTGTGCCTTCTCGCTGCAAGGCGCTGGTGCTGGTGTGCTTCTTGTCGCACCCACCGGAGAGCACCTCAAGTATGTCATGCAGATGCACTTCCCCTGGGAGATGTCAACCAACAACACTGCCGAGTACGAGGGTTTGCTTGCTGGTCTCAGGATCGCGGCAGACCTCGGAGTTAAAAAGCTCATCGTCAGGGGTGACTCACAGCTCGTCGCCAGGCAGATCAACAAAGATTATCAAAGCCCGTTGATGGAAGCTTACGTACATGAGGTGAGGAAACTGGTGGAGCACTTTGACGGTATACAAGCGGAGCATGTCCCTCGGGCGGAGAACGACATCGCCGACTACCTTTCAAAGCGCGCTGCCCTCAAGCTACCTATGGAACCAGGTACTTTTGTACTTCAGTTAACTCAACCATCCATTGAGCCGTCAGCCTGGCAGAACAAGCGGAGGAAGCTAGGCCCCAGCAAGTACTTCCCCACCGAGCTCGCCGGAGCCGCCGGCGAAGATGTTGCCGTGGATGCCGATCCTACCGCGGGGCAACCGACTCCGGCAGGACTTTAGGTCATGGCCGTGGAGGCGGCCGCTCCCGTGGCAGAAGAGATGCCTTTGGTCCTTGTCGTTGAGCCACAGGCTCCGGCATGGGCGCAACACACCGTCCGATTCCTTCAAAAAGGAGAGCTTTATGAGGAGCAGGAAGAGGCATAAAGAGTAGCCCGTCGGTCTGCTCTATACCAATTCGTTCATAACATATTGTACAGAAAAAGACTGAATGGGGTGAAATTGAAGTGCATCTCCCGGGACAAAGGATTAGAGCTGTTGGCAGAGATACATGGAGGCATATGTGGCTCCCACATAGGGTCGAGGGCCCTTGCTGCCAAGGCTTTCCGGCAAGGTTCTAGCCCACCGCCCTCCAGGATGCGACAGCACTAGTAACCAAGTGTGAAGCGTGCCAGTTCCATTCGAAGAAGCTCCATCAACCCGCTCAAGCCCTTCAAAATATCCCTCTCTCCTGGCCCTTCTCGGTGGGGGCTCGACATATTGGGCCATTTCTCCCGTGCTGTCGGGGGCTTTGAGTACTTGTACGTCGCGATCGACAAGTTCACAAAGTGGCCAGAGGTGGAAGCAGTGAGGAAGGTGACAGCGCAGTCAGCCATCAAGTTCTTCAAGGGACTACTGTGTCGTTTTGGGGTGCCCAATAGGATCATCACTGACAACGGCACACAGTTCACAGGCCATGCCTTCATGTAGTACATTGAGGATCTCGGCAGCAGGGTCTATTTTGCTTCCGTGGCACATCCACGAAGCAACGACCAAGCGGAGAGAGCAAATGCTGAAGTCCTGCGAGGCTTAAGAACGAAGACTATTGATAGGCTGCGCAAGAGTGGAAGGCGCTGGATTGATGAGTTGCTGGCGGTTCTTTGGTCGATCAGAACGACACCAAATCAAGCCACCGGCCAGACACCCCTTGCCCTGATTTACAGGGCAGAAGCAGTTCTCCCCACAGAACTCATATACAGGTCACCTCGAGTGCTCGCTTATGATGAGCTTGAGCAAGAGCGATTGCGGCAATATGACGCGACGCTCCTTGAGGAAGATTGTCTCCGGGAGGCTGTGAGAGAAGCACGCTACCAGCAAGCCTTGCGCCGCTACCATAGCCGCAAGGTTCATGCCCGGAGCTTTGAGGAAGGCGACCTTGTTCTTCGGCACGTTCAGTCGGCCAAGAATTCCAACAAGTTGACGCTGAAGTGAGAAGGCCCTTATCAGGTGACACGAGTCACCAGGCCCGGCGCAGTCCGGCTGGAGACCGAAGATGCCGTTCCAGTGAGCAACTCCTGGAACATCGAGCATCTCCGCAAGTTTTACCCATAAGGCGCGGCTGCTGGGCCTCCCGGCAAGCCACCCTTTTGTACAAGCCTTGCCGGCAAGGCATGTAACCCTTTGTACAAAGCTAGGCGCAGACCCTCAGCATAAATAAACGAAGCGCTGGCGCCCTAAGTTATAGCATGCATGCTAGGTTGAGTCTCTTCCTTGGTTAGGGTTGATAGTGCTTAGCGGCGGCTAACCCCTAGCTTAGAGGTCGAGTGCGCGTCTCTCTGTTCTTCTCTGTCTTCTTTGGTTCGCAGGGCACATAAATATCCTTGCCGAGCTATTTTGGAAGAAAGGGGACGGACCGGCGTCCGGGCCCCGGCAAGCCAAAGTTGTCGGGGGCTGCAGATCCAGAAAAGTTTCCTATCCTCTATCATGCGTTTCGTTATGGACCGAGGTATGTGAAACCATGTTTTATCCTTGGGCTACCGTGCTCCCCTCATCCCGGACCCTAGGACTCATCCCCTGGGACCGAGTTTGGTCGTAGTCGCGGCAACAAGGAAATGAAATGAGGAGCCTAAGCCCACCTCATCCCTGCCTCCGCCAAGGGCGTGAGAAAGGTCGAGTGCAGTGGGGTACGGCCAGGCCTGTTGCCGAGTGAAAAACGTTTATCTTAAAGGTAACAAGGATTCACTCCTTGTCGTGGGTTCCACCTGCGAACGGAAAACCCGGCAAACATCCCTTTTTCATTAAAAAGCATCCCATACAGGTACAGTTCATACGAAATGAAAAACATGAATAGGGGGATTACAAGTTCTAATGTTAACAAAGGCCCTAAGTCTTACAAGACAAAAAAGGATAAGATGTCCGTAATCCCTTTCTTGTCCCTCTCCTCAGGAAATGGCACAAGAAAGCAGAAGGGCAAAAGGGGTGCCTAGGCGAGCTACGAGTGGCAGAAGACACCAAGAGAACATCTCGGTGGCCGTCCAAGGGCTGGATGGTGATGGCGGCAACGGAGGCAGAGCTCGAAGATGAGGCGGCAAGACGTCAATACGCGACAAAGGCGTCGGTGCCCGCGTACTCCGACTTGATGGCCTTGCCACTCGCCCTCTTCCTCTTCTGCAGCCTGCCAACACCAGCCAGCCAAGGAGACGACCCCGAGAAGTTCAAGGTGCCGGCAACATGGATGATGGGGTCGCCGGTGCCGCTCGGAGCGGCACCCGACGCCTAGTCGGACCCGTCATCGTGCCGCCCGCTAGCCTCGTCGTCGATGCCGTTGTCCTCCTCGCCACTCTCGGTCGAGGAGGAATCTTCATCATCAGAAGAGCTCTCCACGCAACACCTTACGCGAGTCCCGAAGTGCCCGAAGATCTTGACGGAGAGGAGGCCATTCTCCATTAGTTTGAAATGGAGAGTGAGCCCCTCCGTCAGGCTATGGAGGCGAGCGAAGGTCTTCCACCCTCGGTGGAGATACATGATGGGAGGGGCGGGGAACTCGACATGGGCCCATGTGCCACTATTCCCGCAACCCCTCATGTGCAGCTGCAACGCCTGCGGAGGATCTAGCTCCATCTCCCGCGCAAATGGAGTTGGGAGGCGAAGGCGACAGCGCGATGGCTGGCGCAGCCTGACAAAGAATACGCAAGAGTTGTCCCCGGCATGGCCCTCCATCAGAGGAGGGGCTGCTGGCGGAGGCGAGGCCGATCTGCCGCCCCGTCCTCCTCTACCTCGAGCACCACAGCGGCCTCGACCTCGCCCCCTCCCCCTTCCTCTAGCGGCCGGCTCCTCCGCTACGAGTGTCGGCGTTCTGGGAACGGGGGTCCCCAGACTTGCCTGCTTGCGGCCTGTGGCGTGGCTCAAGTGGGGGCCCAGCGCAGCCCAGCTTCATCAGCTCAAGCTCAAGACCCTCGCAAGGGGCCAAGCCTCGCGGGGCGGACGACAGGAAGCTTCCTCGGGAGCAGCCTCCTCAGGCAGGCTCACAAGGAGGCGGAGAGATCAAGGCAGGTTACCTCCCAAGGATCCTGTGACGCAAGCCATGATGATCGAGACCAGGCGGGCGCCGGCCTACGTAGTGTCCTTGTTTCCCTTTCGGTGCAAAGGGGGCAAGCACAGACCGAGGCATCAGGCAAAGGTTATCGTTTCGGTGCAACAAGACCAAGACCAGCAGAACAACAGGATGGAGGTCATCGTGGAGCCCAGGACGGTGTCATCGTCAGAGCCTTTGGCAGCCGAAGACCATCTTTAGTCAGGATAAGTGTACTAGATGTTCCCCTTCAAAATGACCAAGTGTTGGCACCCTTCCTGCTCATTATTTGGGAAGAGGCCCAGGGCCTCCATCTATAAATAGGACTAGCCACCCACAGGGTAGAGGCATCTAGGGATCGCATCGAGCATCTATCTCAAGAAGACGCATAGACTAAAGAGAGGCGACTGAACTCACCCTAGCAGTTCATCGCACCAGCTCAAGAACAGACCCTCGCGAGGCTGTTCTCCCTTTGTACTGTTCATCATCAGCCCCTGAGGCAATCCACCACACCACACACTGGAGTAGGGTATTACGCCACAATGGTGGCCTAAACTAGTATAAATCTTGCGTCCCTTGTGCGTTCTTCTTTCTAGCCTAGATCCTTCCGAGACTTCGACGTGTGAGCTGGTACAGGAAAGATCTTCATGCGCACCCCAGTGTTCGAAACTCAAGGATCTGCCGGTACCCGAAATCCGACATTTGGCGCACCAGGTAGGGGGTGCGCCGGAATCTTTCTTCCTCTAGTCGCATGTGATCTCCCACCGTGTCCATGGCTGACGCTCGTCGAGCTCGCGCCGAGCGTCGGGCTGCTCTCGCCACCCGCGTCGCCCAGACGGCGCCCGTCGGCGATCGCCCCCATCGTTCCCCGTCGCCTGCCGCCAATGCCGCCACCGGCCTAGGGGGAACAAGCAGCAGGCCTCGTCCCTGCATCCTTCAGTGCGGCGCGATGGCCGCACCACTACCCCGTCGCTGACTCCAGCCAGTTCATCGTCCCACGTCCATCGCGGCCCCACGGACGCGCATGCCGCGCTGCTCCTGGCGCGCGAGCTCCTGCACTACTGTCCCGTCGACGACCTCTACGAGGACTGGCTCGCCTGCATCATCAAGCTTGTCAGCACCGCATGGGGCTCTCCCATGCCATCCCTCTCGCTGCCTCGCCCTCCATCCTGCGCAGGAGGTGAGGAGCAGGAGGTGCCTCCACCACCTCCTCCCCAAGAAGGCGCCCTGGCTCCAAGGCGCGTGGCCCCAGGACGAGACCCACCGCTTCCGGCTGCGCGACAAGAAAGGAGCTGCCAGAAAATCCCTCGTCCCCAAGAAGGTGCTCGTGTGCTCCCAGCACCAGAGCACCGTGACCACGTCCCTGCACTGCCACATCAAGACCTCGCGCTGCTCTAGGCAGCGGTGCGTGGCAATCCCCAGGAGCAAGCCCCGCATCAGCAGTGAGCTCCGGTGGCCCCTGCAGGCTGCCGTGCCTTCACCCCCGAGTTGCGTAGCGTCGCATGGCCCGGAAAGTTCAAGCCGGACCTACCTCCTCGCTACGACGGCACGGAAGACCCCTTGGAGTTCCTCTAGCTCTACGAGCTGGGCATCAAAGCTGCCAACGGGGACGAAAAGGTCATGGTGAACTAGTTTCCCATGGTGCTCAAGGACGGTGCCCACACCTGGCTCCTGAACCTGGCTCCTGGCACGATCTCCTCCTGGGACGAGATGCACACCTGCTTCATCGCCAACTTCCAAGGCACACGCGACCGGCCCCCGGCCATGAGTGACCTGCGCCGCATCAAGCAACAGCCAGGAAAGACCCTGCAGAAGTACATCCAGTGCTTCAACAATGCCTGCCTCAAGATCCCCAAGGTGACTGAGGAGGCCATCATCTCAGCCTTCTCCGATGGCGTGCGTGGCATCAAGATGAAAGAGGAGCTAGCAATCCATGAAGACCTGTGCACATCACTGGAGCTGTTCAACTTGGCAACCAAGTGCGCCAGGGCTGAGGAAGAGCGCCTCTCCCTCCTTGAGCTTCCGGCTGCCGACCCAGAAGAGAAGAAGCCCAAGGTCAAGGACGTGAAAAGCAAGGGGGCTGCCGTGCTCGCAGCGGAGCCAGACACCAAGCGAGGCAGGGATCAGCCTGAGTCATCCAAGGGCAGCCGGTACTGCGTGTACCATGACCTCCACACCCACAACACCAACGAATGTCAAGAGCTCAGGGCCGTGTGAGATGAGCGTATCGGCCGACGTCCCGACCGCAACGACCGGGGCTATGGCCGAGGAGGAGGAAGAGGTGGACGATCGGAAGACCGTGGCCGTCGCCAAGGGTGGCGTGACCGACCTCGCGAGGACCGCTGGCAGGACCAGCCTCGCAAGGGAGGTTGGAGGGATCAGCCTCGTGAGGACCACCCTCAAGGCAATGCAGGCCTCCCTCCTCTGCCACCACCGCCAACGAGGAATGAAGACCATCACCAGGACGAGGGGGCTGGGGGCTTCCAGGAGCCTCGCACAATCGCTTGCATCCTGGGCGGCGCTCATGCCCCAGCCTCTCAGCGCATCTTCAAGCAGTTTGCTCGCGAGGTGAATGCAATCCTCCCCAAGATTGAGGCCACATGCCCTCTCAGGTGGTCAGCATGCGCTATCACGTTCAGCTCAGCGGATCAACTCAAGTGCGCAGCAACGACCGGAGTCCTCCCGATGCTTTGTTCCCTAGTCATCAGCAATGTGCAAGTCACCAGGACCCTCATCGATGGTGGAGCTAGACTCAACGTCCTGTCCGTTGAGACATTCAACAATCTCCAAGTGCCATACGATCAGCTTCAGCCGACCAAGCCTTTCTCAGGAGTCACTGATGGTTCCACTGTTCCGATAGGGAAAGTTTGCCTTCCTGTCACCTTTGGGCAGCGCAACAACTACCGCACCAAGCTCATTCACTTCGACGTTGCTCACATTCGTCTGCCATACAATGCCATCCTCGGGTACCCAGCTCTGGCCAAGTTCATGGCAGTAACTCACCATGGCTACAATGTCCTCAAGATGCCAGGAAGTGGTGGAATCATCACAATGCCTTCTAAGAAAAGGGATGCAATGTGTTCTCTTGAGCGTGCCTTCCAGGCCGCGGCACTCGAAGACCCAGATCATAGGAGAAGGAGGCTCCTAGAGGCGATCCCCAGGAAGAAGAAGGCTTCACCTGGCCCAAACACTCACGAGGCAGGCACCTCCGGAGGCATTGCGTCAGGATCCGCGCCCGTTCAAGGGGCGCCACCCTCTGTCCCATAAGAAGGCGCGCCCAGTGCCCTCCTCGGGCAGGGCTCGGGGGCTCTCTCCTGGAGGGCCACCGACCTTGCCAAGTTCACGAGGGAGGTGCTCGGGCACCACTTGGAGGCGTGCTTCAAGGCACGTTTCCCTCAGGAAGGTATGAGGCAAGGAGGGCCAAACCCTTAGGAGTTCATCGCGAGGAACATTCAGGAGCTACATGAGTCAAGGGTCATGCGCGACAGCCGCCGCCTACCCACCGTAGCCCCACATCCCGGCGAGGATGGTGGGCTACGTGTATACATCGACGTACTAGGGCTCAACCGAGCCGCGTCTCAGGAGCGCCTCTGGCCTTCACGCGTGGGGCGTTGCGAGCGACCACCTCACAGCTACGTTCGCATGCCTTTCGGCCTACCAAACACGGCTGCTGCCCACCAGCGCATGAAGAGGAGCATCTTGGAGGCTCAGGTGGCCAGGCACCGTTCGTTCCTGGCGGAGATGGAGATGGACCTTGAGGAGCCGCCCGGACCCCCAGAGCCTCCCGAGGCTCAGGGTTCCGAAGGCTCGTGAGGGGTGGCTTCTTCACCACGCGTCGTCAGCTACTCCGACACTTCATCCCCAACGGTATCAGGTGACATCTTTCCAAGTTCCATTTTCAGCTGGGAGCGCCCATAGGGCTGCATCATTCCCAGGTCGCTTGGGTCCGTCCCTGCGGTGTGTATCCGTTTTGCTTATGCCCTTTACCTACCTTGTTGGGGGCGCCCCTCGGGCTGCATTATCCCCAAGCTGCTCGGGCCTAACCCAGTGGCATTTGCTTTTTCTGCATCTATCTAAATGAATTTGCTGCTCTGAGCTTAACCTGGTCCCCATGGTTATCATTTGCTGCTTATCGTGGACCTCTCCGCTCGCATGCAAAGCGCTTGCACGTTAAAAGGGGGGCACCTGGGCATCGCGACTCATGGGCTCTTACTGGCTCTCCAGCCCTCACCCCCTGGCCTTGACCCACGGCATTGCGACCTATCATACCAGCGGCGGCTGAGCTCGCTCGAGGGCCGGGACCTGAGGACGTAGAGCATTTGCATTCTAACCACCCTGCAGGAACACTCCATTGATAAAGGCCCAGAGCCAGGCGCAACTTGCCTCGTGGTAGGGCCTCGTGAGTTCCGTGCTGGATCACGGGTGCCCAGATACACCTCTCCTAGCCCTACCGTGCCAGTCACGTGTTAGGGCGGGGCTGTACACGCCCCGGGGGCTCCTCCCGGAGGGGAACCCCTTCCCACGTACCAGTAGAAGCACCATGCTCCGCGCTGGCTGACGACACTGCCGAGGAGCGGCTATGCCCGTACACATACGGAAGCGCTATGCTCCGCGCTGGTGATAAACAACTGAGGGCGGCCCACGGCCGTATCAACCTCAGGGAGCCCAGAGCTTAGTGTCTAGCACCATCACAACGCCTCCCCTCGGGAGTGCTGCGCGAGGGGGATGGACACGGGGGCTGCGCCCGGGCTACACCCGAACGCACGCCACCCAGCCAGGTCCCTCGGACCTGGTCATCACGCGCCTTTCCCCGAGCGGAGCCAAGGTATGAAGACTCGTTTGCACGTCAAGGGGGACTCCTGAGCATCGCGACTCAGGAGCCTAACTGCTCACGTAGCCCCTCACTCCTTAGTCCCGTCCTGGTTTCCGGTCGGGGCTAACAGCGGCTAAGGTATGCGCGGGGCCGGGCCCTGCCGACGTAGAACACAAGCAAATAGGAGGGGGAAATGCAAATTCTAGGTAATTCAAAAGAAAATATTACAAGCCATAGAGTGTTTCACAACACCAAACACAAGTTTAAACGTCTCCACGAGGCATGGTGCATGTTGCAGGAATTAAAACAGGACAGAAGCCGCAAAGGGATAAGTTTCCAGTGGAGCCGCCCCATGTGGTGGAGTCACGCTGGGAAGCTCCGCCTCCTGAAGCCGTGGAACTGTTGGCGTTGCGTCTAGGCAAGGTGCTGAAGGCACGGAACCTTCCCAGGAAAGCCTTGGCTCAGCCCTTCACGGCCTCAGCAGCTGCGGTGGCAAGGTCGCCGCTCACGGGTCCCATCAGGCTATCAAGGTCGACATTGGGGTTGTGAAGGTAGACATGGCTGAAGACGCGCGTCAGCGCTGTAGACGGCAGGGCACGCGCCTCGGCCTCGACCGTAGGGCCAAGCCGTCCGCGGCATCTTCAAGTGCGCGGACCAGGAAGGGAAGAAGCTCGGCAGGGCCGTCCTCTTCGCCAGCCAACGGCTCCTCTAAGCCACCCTCATAGAGCGTCTTCAGCGCAGTGCGAGCCTTCTCCTCCATCTTGGCGAAGGCTACTCAATCCTCGGCCAGGACCTTCGCCTTGCGGTCTAGCTCGGTCCTCTCCACCTTTAGCGCCTGCTCCAGCGTCTCCAACCGGCCACGACGGTCATCAAGCTCGGCGTCCCGGTCCTTGACGGCAGCCCCCCGAGCCTTCATCCCCTCCTCCTTCTGCTGGCGGATGCGGACCTCCTTTGCGAGCGCGTCACGCAGGTCTTGTAACTCGACCTCCAGCGCCTTGCAGCGGCCTCGGGCATCCGCAGCGTCACCCTTGGTAGCATCGCGAGTGGCCTTGGCCTGGCGGGCGGCTTGATTCTCCTCGTCAGAGGCAGACGCAGCCTGGCTCAGCACCGCTTGGACAGAGGCGGCAGAGAAGGCCCAACTAGAAGCTAGCTCCAGGCGCCCGACCACCAGGCGGGGGTCCGCGCTCTGGAGAACCTCCCGCAGCCGGCTCAGTTCATTGGCGGTCTGGTCCAAGACGGCCGAGGAATCAGAAGAGACGGGAGCCGGTGGAGCAGGCGGAGAGGACGGAAAGGTGATCACGGGTTGGGAGGAAGGAGCCTCCCGGGCTTTGGGCATCTCGGCGGCAGCATCAAGCCCAGGCACCTATAGGGTCAGCGGGGCGACGGGGGCTGACTCCTCGCTAAAGTGTCCCTGCTGGGCTCGTGAGGACGACCGGGCAGGGGAGGCACGGGCCTCAATGCCTCTTTTCCCCGCAGACGGAGGCACAGCCTCGGCAGACGAACTCGCCTCAAGCGGGGTCGCAGAAGCCCCTTTCAATTTCTTTGCTGCAGGTGCCGGTCTGGCCAAAAGAGTGCAGACGTCAAGTCTCAGCAGCAGAAACAAAGCAAAGCGCGGATCGAGCACTTACTGGTCATCGTTCACCGGCTCGAGCAGCCTCCGGCCAAACTTGAAGCCCGAGAGCCTGCAGCTGGGATCAGCCTTGGGAGGCACGGAAGCGAGGACGCGTCGGGAGGGCTGGAGCTGGCCTCAGACCGCCCCGGAGACAGAGCGGATCCTGAGAGAACCAGCCCAGACCTGTCCTTCATCGGGACCAGGGCAGAATCCTCTCCTTCCCGCCTGGCGCTGGCCTCATCGTCGTCCGGCATGGAGCGGAGGGCACGGGACCAGCGCCGGGGAAAGGACTCCTCCGACTCCCCTACAGTCGCCTCGGAGTCAGACTCTTCTTCCTCCTCCTCTTCTTCCTCCTCACTCCCGCTGGAGTCGCTGGAGGACACATTCACCATCGGCAACGCCGCCAGATCCTCGGGAGCCACTGCGGGCACCAGCCCCTCACCGTTGAAGGTGGGCATGGCGTTCACCACCTGCTCCCAATAGCCGCAAAGAAACAGGGAGACGGGAGCACCGTCCGGCCTCGCCACGTCTCCACCGAACAAGGAGTGGAGGGCCGCGACTAGATCTTCGTCGGCAAGGGCTGCAGAGCTCAAGCGAAGGGCAGTGTCCACTTCCCCAAGCCTCCACAATGGGAGCGAGTGCTCCTGGAGTGGAGCCACCCGGTGCTCCAGGAACTCCCTCAGGAGCGTGTCCCCGGTCAGCTTCGCCACCCCCAGGTTGCTTGGCCTCAGGTCCGCGTCCATCCTCTTCAGCACCACCCTCGTGCGCGGGTCGACAAGCTCCGCGCGAGACTATGCATCAACGGTCTTGGGCTGCCCCGTGGGCAGCACCAGTCGGGGGTGGAGGCGCCCGACACCCACCATGACCCACTTGCTCCGGAAGCCCTCGATCCTCTTCCCGGGCTTCAAGATGGCGTTGGAGCCGGAGTATGCGATAAAACTCGCACATGCGGAGATGGGACCGCGAGAAACCCGGAGGTAAAAGTAATGGCGCAGCAAGGCCACTCAGGGCTTTACCCCAATGTGAGCCTCACAATAGTAGGCGAAAATTGCCAGGAGAAGAATAGAGTTGGGGTGGAGGTGCTGAGCTTGCAAGTTGTACACGCGAAGAACAACAAGGAAGAACTCGGATAAAGGGGGCACTAGACCAGCAATGTGAAGGAAATATGCCCTAGAGGCAATAATAAAGTTATTATTTATTTCCTCATACCATGATAAATGTTTATTATTATTGCTAGAATTGTATTAACCAGAGACATAATACATGTGTGAATACATAGATAAACACAACGTCACTAGTATGCCTCTACTTGACTAGCTTATTAATCAAAGATGGTATTTTCCCTAACCATAGACATGTGTTGTCATTTGATTAATGGGATCACATCATTAAGAGAATGATGTGATTGACATGACCCATTCCGTTAGCCTAGCACTTGATCGTTTAGTATATTGCTATTGCTTTCTTCATGACTTATACATGTTCCTGTAACTATGAGATTATGCAACTCCCGTCTACCAGAGGAACACTTTGGGTGCTACCAAACGTCACAACCTAACTGGGTGATTATAAAGGAGTACTACAGGTGTCTCCAAAGGTACATGTTGAGTTGGCGTATTTCGAGATTAGGTTTTGTCACTCCGATTGTTGGAGAGGGTATCTCTTGGCCCTCTCGGTAATGCACATCACTATAAGCCTTGCAAGCAATGTAGCTAATGAGTTAGTTATGGAATGATGCATTACGTAACGAGTAAAGAGACTTGCCGGTAACGAGATTGAACTAGGTACTGGATACAGACGATCGAATCTCGGGCAAGTAACATACCGATGACAAAGGGAACAACGTATGTTGTTATGCGGTTTGACCGATAAAGATCTTCGTAGAATAGGTAGGAACCAATATGGGCATCCAGGTTCCGCTATTGGTTATTGACCGAGAATAGTTCTAGGTCATGTCTACATAGTTCTCGAACCCGTAGGGTCCGCATGCTTAACGTTACCATGACAGTTTTATTATGAGTTTATAAGTTTTGATGTACCGAGCTTTGTTCGGAGTCCCGGATGTGATCACGGACATGACGAAGAGTCTCGAAATGGTTGAGACATAAATATTGATATATTGTACGACTATATTCGGACACCGGAAGTGTTCCGGATGTTTTCGGAGAAAACCGGAGTGCCGGAGGGTTACCGGAACCCACCCCCCGGGAGAAGTAATGGGCCTTATGGGCCTTGGTGGAGAGAGAGAGGGGCGGCCAGGGTGGGCCGCGTGCCCCCTCCCCCTTTGGTCCAAATTGGACTAGGAGGGGGGCGGCGCCCCCTCTTTCCTTCTCCCCTTCCCCCTTCCTTTCCCCCTCCTAGTAGGAGTAGGAAAGGGGGAGTCCTACTCCTACTAGGAGGAGGACTCCTCCTCCTGGCGCGCCCTCTAGGCCCGGCCGGCCTCCCCCTTGCTCCTTTATATACGGCGGCGGGGGGGCACCCTAGTACACACAAGTTGATCTAAGGATCGTTCCTTAGCCGTGTGCAGTGCCCCCCTCCACCATATTCCACCTCGGTCATATCGTCGTGGAGTTTAGGCGAAGCCCTGCGCCGGTAGAGCATCATCATCGTCACCACGCCGTCGTGCTGACGGAACTCATCCCCAAAGCTTTGGTGGATCGGAGCCCGGGGATCGTCATCGAGCAGAACGTGTGCTTAACTCGGAGGTGCCGTATGTTCGGTGCTTGGATCGGTCGATCATGAAGACGTACGACTACATCAACCGCGTTGTCATAACGCTTCCGCTTACGGTCTACGAGGGTACGTGGATAACACTCTCCCCTCTCATTGCTATGTCATCACCATGATCTTGCATGTGCGTAGGAAATTTTTTGAAATTACTTCGTTCCCCAACAGTGGCATCCGAGCCAGGTTTTATGCGTAGATGTCATATGCACGAGTAGAACACAAGTGAGTTGTGGGCGATACAAGTCATATTGCTTACCAGCATGTCATACTTTGGTTCGGCGGTATTGTGAGATGAAGCGGCCCGGACCGACATTACGCGTGCGCTTACGCGAGACTGGTTTCACAGTTACGAGCACTCGTGCTTAAAGGTGGCTGGCGGGTGTCTGTCTCTCTCACTTTAGCTGAATCGAGTGTGGGTACGCCCGGTCCTTGCGAAGGTTAAAACAACACTAACTTGACAAACTATCGTTGTGGTTTTGATGCGTAGGTAAGAACGGTTCTTGCTAAAGCCCGTAGCAGCCACGTAAAATTTGCAACAACAAAGTAGAGGACGTCTACTTGTTTTTGCACGGCATGTTGTGATGTGATATGGTCAAGACGTGATGCTATATTTTATTGTATGAGATGATCATGTTTTGTAACCGAAGTTATCGGCAACTGGCAGGAGCCATATGGTTGTCGCTTTATTGTATGAAATGCAAACGCCCTGTAATTGATTTACTTTATCACTAAGCGGTAGCGATAGTCGTAGAAGCAATAGATGGCGTAAACGACAACGATGCTACGATGGAGATCAAGGTGTCCCGCCAGTGACGATGGTGATCATGACGGTGCTTCGAAGATGGAGATCACAAGCACAAGATGATGATGGCCATATCATATCACTTATATTGACTGCATGTGATGTTTATCCTTTACGCATCTGATATTGCTTTAATTGACGGTAGCATTTTAAGATGATCTCTCACTAATTATCAAGAAGTGTTCTCCCTGAGTATGCACCGTTGCGAAAGTTCTTCGTGCTGAGACACCACGTGATGATCGGGTGTGATAGGCTCTACGTTCAAATACAACGGGTGCAAAACAGTTGCACACGCAGAATACTTAGGTTAAACTTGACGAGCCTAGCATATACAGATATGGCCTTGGAACACGGAGACCGAAAAGTCGAACGTGAATCATATAGTAGATATGATCAACATAGTGATGTTCACCATTGAAACTACTCCATCTCACATGATGATCGGACATGGTTTAGTTGATTTGGATCACGTAATCACTTAGATGACTAGAGAGATGTCTGTCTAAGTGGGAGTTCTTAAGTAATATGATTAATTGAACTTAAATTTATCATGAACTTAGTACCTGATAGTATTTTGCTTGTCTATGTTTGTTGTAGATAGATGGCTAGTGCTATTGTTCCATTGAATTTTAATGCGTTCCTTGAGAAAGCAAAGTTGAAAGATGATGGTAGCAATTACATGGACTGGGTCCGTAACCTGAGGATTATTCTCATTGCTGCACAGAAGAATTACGTCCTGGAAGCACCGCTGGGTGCCAGGCCTGCTGCTGATGCAACTGACGACGTTAAGAACATCTGGCAGAGCAAAGCTGTTGACTACTCGATAGTTCAGTGTGCCATGCTTTACGGCTTAGAACCGGGTCTTCAACGACGTTTTGAATGTCATGGAGCATATGAGATGTTCCAGGAGTTGAAGTTAATATTTCAAGCAAATGCCCGGATTGAGAGATATGAAGTCTCCAATAGGTTCTATAGCTGCAAGATGGAGGAGAATAGTTCTGTCAGTGAACACATACTCAAAATGTCTGGGTATAATAATCACTTGATTCAACTGGGAGTTAATCTTCCTGATGATAGTGTCATTGATAGAATTCTTCAATCACTGCCACCAAGCTACAAGAGCTTCGTGATGAACTATAATATGCAAGGGATGGACAAGACTATTCCTGAGCTCTTCGCAATGCTAAAAACCGCGGAGGTAGAAATCAAGAAGGAGCATCAAGTGTTGATGGTTAACAAGACCACCAGTTTCAAGAAAAAGGGCAAAGGGAAGAAGAAGGGGAACTTCAAGAAGAACAGCAAACAAGTTGCTGCTCAAGAGAAGAAACCCAAGTCTAGACCTAAGCCTGAAACTGAGTGCTTCTACTGCAAGCAGACAGGACACTGGAGGCGGAACTGCCCCAAGTATTTGGCGGATAAGAAGGATGGCAAAGTGAACAAAGGTATATGTGATATCCATGTTATTGATGTGTACCTTACTAATGCTCGCAGGAGTACCTGGGTATTTGATACTGGTTCTGTTGCTAATATTTGCAACTCGAAACAGGGACTACGGATTAAGCGAAGATTGGCTAAGGACGAGGTGATGATGCGCGTGGGAAATGGTTCCAAAGTCGATGTGATCGTGGTCGGCACGCTACCTCTACATCTACCATCGGGATTAGTTTTAGACCTAAATAATTGTTATTTGGTGCCAGCGTTGAGCATGAACATTATATCTGGATCTTGTTTGATGCGAGACGGTTATTCATTTAAGTCAGAGAATAATGGTTGTTCTATTTATATGAGTAATATCTTTTATGGTCATGCACCCTTGAAGAGTGGTGTACTTTTATTGAATCTCGATAGTAGTGATACACATATTCATAGTGTTGAAACCAAAAGATGCAGAGTTGATAACGATAGTGCAACTTATTTGTGGCACTGCCATTTAGGTCATATCGGTGTAAAGCGCATGAAGAAACTCCATACTGATGGGCTTTTGGAATCACTTGATTATGAATCACTTGGTACTTGCGAACCGTGCCTCATGGGCAAGGTGACTAAAACACCATTCTTCGGAAATATGGAGCGAGCAATTGATTTGTTGGAAATCATACATACTGATGTTTGTGGTCCAATGAATGTTGAGGCTTGCGGCGGGTATCGTTATTTTCTCACCTTCACAGATGATTTGAGTAGATATGGGTATATCTACTTAATGAAACACAAGTCTGAAACATTTGAAAAGTTCAAAGAATTTTAGAGTGAAGTGGAAAATCATCGTAACAAGAAAACTAAATTTCTACGATCTGATCGTAGCGGAGAATATTTGAGTTACGAGTTTGGTCTACACTTGAAACAATGCGGAATAGTTTCACAACTCACGCCACCCGGAACACCACAACAAAATGGTGTGTCCGAACGTTCTAATCGTACTTTACTAGATATGGTGCGATCTATGATGTCTCTTACTGATTTACCACTATCGTTTTTGGGTTATGCTTTAGAGATGGCCGCATTCACATTGAATAGGGCACCATCAAAATCCGTTGAGACGACGCCTTATGAACTGTGGTTTGGCACGAAACCAAAGTTATCGTTTCTTAAAGTTTGGGGCTGCGATGCTTATGTGAAGAAACTTCAACCAGATAAGCTCGAACCCAAATCGGAGAAATGTGTCTTCATAGGATACCCAAAAGAGACTATTGGGTACACCTTCTATCACAGATCTGAGGGCAAGATTTTCGTTGCTAAAATTGGATCCTTTCTAGAGAAGGAGTTTCTCTCGAAAGAAGGGAGTGGGAGGAAAGTAGAACTTGATGAGGTAACTGTACCTGCTCCCTTATTGGAAAGTAGTTCATCACAAGAACCGGTTCCTGTGACAACTACACCAATCAGTGAGGAAGCTAATGATATTGATCATGAAACTTTAAAATCAAGTTTCTACTGAACCTCGTTGGTCTACGAGAGTAAGATCCGCACCAGAGTGGTACGGTAATCCTATTCTGGAAGTCATGTTGCTTGACCATGATGAACCTACGAACTATGAGGAAGCGATGATGAGCCCAGATTCCGCAAAATGGCTAGAGGCCATGAAATCTGAGATGGGATCCATGTATGAGAACAAAGTATGGACTTTGGTTGACTTGCCCGATGATCGGCAAGCCATTGAGAATAAATGGATCTTTAAGAAGAAGACTGACGCTGATGGTAATGTAACTGTCTATAAAGCTCGACTTGTTGCGAAAGGTTTATCGACAAGTTCAAGGGGTTGACTACGATGAGACTTTCTCACCCGTAGAGATGCATGTTAGCTATTGCTGCATTTCATGATTATGAAATTTGGCCAATGGATGTCAAAACTGCATTCTTGAATGGATTTCTAGAAGAAGAGTTGTATATGATGCAACCAGAAGGTTTTGTTGATCCAAAAGGTGCTAACAAAGTGTGCAAGCTCCAGCGATCCATTTATGGACTGGTGCAAGCATCTCGGAGTTGGAATAAACGCTTTGATAGTGTGATCAAAGCATATGGTTTTATACAGACTTTTGGAGAAGCCTGTATTTATAAGAAAGTGAGTGGGCGCTCTGTAGCATTTCTGATATTATATGTAGATGACATATTATTAATTGGAAATGATATAGAATTTATGGATAGCATAAAGGGATACTTGAATAAAAGTTTTTCAATGAAAGACCTCAGTGAAGCTGCTTACATATTGGGCATCAATATTTATAGAGATAGATCAAGACACTTAATAGGACTTTCACAAAGCACATACCTTGATAAAATTTTGAAAAAGTTCAAAATGGATCAGGCAAAGAAAGGGTTCTTGCCCGTTCTACAAGGTGAGATGTTGAGTCAAACTCAATCCCCGACCACAGCAGAAGATAGAGAGAAAATGAAAGATGTTCCCTATGCTTCAGCCATAGGCTCTATCATGTATGCAATGCTATGTACCAGACCTGACGTATGCTTAGAAATAATCTTGGCAGGAAGGTACCAAAGTAATCCAGGAGTGGATCACTGGACAGCGGTCAAGAACATCCTGAAATACCTGAAAAGGACTAAGGATATGTTTCTCGTATATGGAGGTGACAAAGAGCTAGTCATAAATGGTTACGTCGATGCAAGCTTTGACACTGATCCGGACGATTCTAAATCACAAACCGGATACGTTTTTTTATTAAACGGTGGAGCTGTAAGTTGGTACAGTTCTAAACAAAGCGTCGTGGCGGGATTTACATGTGAACCGGAGTACATAGCTGCTTCGGAAGCAGAAAATGAAGGAGTCTGGATGAAGGAGTTCATTTCCGATCTAGGTGTCATATCTAGTGCATCGGGACCAATGAAGATCTTCTGTGACAATACTGGTGCAATTGCCTTGGCAAAGGAATCCAGATTTCGCAAGAGGACCAAGCACATCAAGAGACGCTTCAATTCCATTCGGGACCAAGTCCAAGTGGGAGACATAGAGATTTGCAAGATACATACGGATCTGAATGTTGCAGACCCATTGACTAAGCCTCTCTCACGAGCAAGACATGATCAGCACCAAGACTCCATGGGTGTTAGAATCATTACTATGTAATCTAGATTATTGACTCTAGTGCAAGTGGGAGACTGAAGGAAATATGCCCTAGAGGCAATAATAAAGTTATTATTTATTTCCTCATATCATGATAAATGTTTATCATTCATGCTAGAATTGTATTAACCGAAAACATAATACATGTGTGAATACATAGACAAACACAACGTCACTAGTATGCCTCTACTTGACTAGCTTATTAATCAAAGATGATTATGTTTCCTAACCATAGACATGTGTTGTCATTTGTTTAATGGGATCACATCATTAGGAGAATGATGTGATTGACATGACCCATTCCGTTAGCCTAGCACTTGATCGTTTAGTATGTTGCTATTGCTTTCTTCATGACTTATACATGTTCCTGTAACTATGAGATTATGCAACTCCCGTCTACCGGAGGAACACTTTGGGTGCTACCAAACGTCACAACTTAAATGGGTGATTATAAAGGAGTACTAAAGGTGTCTCCAAAGGTACATGTTGAGTTGGCGTATTTCGAGATTAGGTTTCGTCACTCCCATTGTTGGAGAGGGTATCTCTGGGCCCTCTCGGTAATGCAAATCACTATAAGCCTTGCAAGCAATGTAGCTAATGAGTTAGTTACGGAATGATGCATTACGTAACAAGTAAAGAGACTTGCCGGTAACGAGATTGAACTAGGTATTGGATACCGACGATCGAATCTCAGGCAAGTAACATACCGACGACAAAGGGAACAAGGTATGTTGTTATGCGGTTTGACCGATAAAGAGCTTCGTAGAATATGTAGGAACCAATATGGGCATCCAGGTTCCGCTATTGGTTATTGACCGAGAATAGTTCTAGGTCATGTCTACATAGTTCTCGAACCTGTAGGTTCCGCACGCTTAATGTTATGATGACAGATTTATTATGAGTTTATAAGTTTTGATGTACCGAAGTTTGTTCAGAGTCCCGGATGTGATCACGGACATGACGAGGAGTCTCGAAATGGTCGAGACATAAAGATTGATATATTGGACGACTATACTCGGACACCGGAAGTGTTCCGGATGTTTTCGGAGATAACCGGAGTGCCGGAGGGTTACCGGAACCCCTCCTCCCCCCGGGAGAAGTAATGGGCCTTATGGGCCTTAGTGGAGAGAGAGAGGGGCGGCCAGGGTGGGCCGCGCGCCCCTCCCCCTCTTGACTGAATTGGACTAGGATGGGGGCGGCGCCCCCTCTTTCCTTCTCCCCTTCCCCCTTCCTTTCCCCCTCCTATTAGGAGTAGGAAAGGGGGAGTCCTACTCCTACTAGGAAGAGGACTCCTCCTCCTGGCGCGCCCTCTAGGCCGGCGGCCTCCCCCCTTGCTCTTTATATACGGGGGCGGGGGCACCCTAGTACACACAAGTTGATCGGTCACGGATCAGTCCCTTAAGCCGTGTGCGGTGCCCCCCTCCACTCATATCGTCGCGGAGTTTAGGCGAAGCCCTGCGCCGGTAGAGCATCATCATTGAGGGAGTCCTGGACTAGGGGGTGTCCGGACAGCCGGACTATCATCGTCCGGCGGACTCCAAGACTACGAAGATACAAGATTGAAGACTCCGTCCCATGTCCGGATGGGACTTTCCTTGGCGTGGAAGGCAAGCTTGGCGATATGGATACGTAGATCTCCTACCATTGTAACCGACTCTGTGTAACCCTAGCCTTCTCCGGTGTCTATATAAACCGGAGGGCTTTAGTCCGTAGGACACAACATACATTACAACAATCATACCATAGGCTAGCTTTAGGGTTTAGCCTCCTTGATCTCGTGGTAGATCCACTCTTGTACTACCCATATCATCAATATTAATCAAGCAGGACGTAGGGTTTTACCTCCATCGAGAGGGCCCGAACCTGGGTAAAACATCGTGTCCCTTGCCTCCTATTACCATCCGCCTAGACGCACAGTTCGGGACCCCCTACCCGAGATCCGCCGGTTTTGACACCGACATTGGTGCTTTCATTGAGAGTTCCTCTATGTCGTCACCGATAGGTTCGATGGCATCTTCAACCAATGACGCTGTCCAGGGTGAGACTTTTCTCCCCGGACAGATCTTCGTATTCGGCGGCTTCGCACTATGGGCTAATTCGCTTGGCCATCTGGAGCAGATCGAAAGCTATGCCCATGGCCGTCAAGTCAGATTCGGAAGCCTAAACTTCACGGCCGACATCCGCGGGGACTTGATCTTCGACGGGCTCGAGCCATAGCCAAGCGTGCCGCACTGTTACGATGGGCATGATCTAGCTCTGTCACCGAACAGTGCCTTGGTGGCCGCACAACAATCCGCTCTGGCCCTTAGACCGGAGCCGATCGCCCAGATCGAGGACCGGTGGTTGGACACCGCCTCGGGGGCTCCAACTTCCAGGGCGATGGAGCCGAACACTACCCTTGTCCCTCGCGAAGCTCGTGACTCCGAGGTGCCGGACTCCTTGCCGGACCCCGGACCTCCCGCGCCCCTGCCAATCGAATCTGATTGGGTGCCGGTTATGGAATTCACCACCACGGACATCTTCCAACACTCGCCCTTTGGCGACATCCTAAATTCGCTAAAGCATCTCTCGCTATCCGGAGAGTCCTGGCCGGATTATGGCCAGGATGGTTGGGATACGGACAAAGAGGAAATTCAGAGCCCACCCACCACCCACTTTGTAGCCACTGTCGACGATCTAACCGACATGCTAGACTATGACTCCGAAGACATCGACGCTATGGACGACGATGCCGGAGACGAACAGGAACCAGCGCCTACAGGGCACTGGAAGACCACCTCGTCATACGACATATACATGGTGGACACCCCAAAAGACGGGGACGGCGAAGAAGCAGCGGAGGCAGATTCTTTAAAGAAGCAGCCCAAGCGCCGGCGTCAGCGGCGCCGCTCTAAATCCCGCCACAGCAAGAATGGAGATTCCGGCACAGGAGATAATAATACCCCAGAGAGTGCCGAAGATAATCCCCTCCAGCAAGACTCAGCGCAGGAGGATGCAGAAGCAAGCCCTCATGAGAGGGTGGCAGACGAAGTGGTCGAGGATTATAACTATATGCCTCCCTCCGAAGACGAGGCAAGCCTCAACGATGACGAATTCGTCGTGCCCGAGGATCCCGTCGAACAAGAGCGGTTCAAGCCCAGGCTTATCGCCACGGAAAATAGCCTAAAGAAAAAGCAGCAACATCTTCAAGCTGATCAGGACCTGCTGGCCGATCGATGGACCGAGGTCCTCGCGGCCGAAGAGTATAAACTTGAACGCCCCTCCAAAAGCTACCCAAGACGCAAGTTGCTCCCCCGACTAGAGGAGGAAGCGTACATACCTTCATCACCAGCGCACGATACGGCAGACCGACCACCGCGTGGTCGCGACAGAGAGGCATCCAGGCCCTCAACCAAGACCGTACCCCGGCATCGCTCCAAAAGTACGAAGCCAAAAGGGAATGCGCCGGACTTGCGAGACGTATTGGAGGACAAAGCAAGGCAATCCAGATCCATCTACGGATCATGAGGGCGCCCCACGAGCCACGACGAATACCGTCGCACCGGATACAATATCCCTGGCCGGGCCAAACACAGCAGACAACGCTCTCTCGAGCTGCGTCGTGATATCGCTCAATACAGAGGCGCCGCACACCCGCTATGCTTCACTGACGAAGTAATGGATCATCAAATCCCTGAAGGGTTTAAACCCGTAAACATCGAATCCTACGATGGCACAACAGACCCCGCGGTTTGGATCGAAGATTATCTTCTTCACATCCATATGGCCCGCGGCGACGATCTCCATGCCATCAAGTATCTCCCACTCAAGCTTAAAGGACCAGCTCGGCATTGGCTTAACAGCTTGCCCGCAGAGTCAATTGGGTGTTGGGAAGACCTGGAAGCCGCATTCCTCGATAACTTCCAGGGCACCTAATGACCTCAGCCACATAATTCAGCAGCCAGACGAATCTGCCAGACAATTCTGGACACGGTTCTTGACAAAGAAAAACCAAATCGTCGATTGTCTGGATGCAGAGGCCCTTGCAGCCTTCAAACATAACATCCACGACGAGTGGCTAGCCCGGCACCTGGGACAGGAAAAGCCGAAATCCATGGCAGCCCTCACATCATTAATGACCCGCTTTTGCGCGGGAGAGGATAGCTGGCTAGCTCGCAGCAACAACCTCAGTAAAAATTCTGGCAGTCCGGATACTAAGGACAACAATGGCAGGTCACGTCGAAGTAAAAATAAACGCCGCATTAATGACGACGACAAGGAGGATACGGCAGTAAACGCCGGATTCCGAGGCTCTAAACCCGGTCAACAGAAGAATCCATTCAAAAGAACCACTCCGGGTCCGTCCAATTTGGACCGAATACTCGACCGCTTATGCCAGATACATGGCACCCCTGAAAAGCCAGCTAATCACACCAACAGAGATTGCTCGGTGTTCACGCAGGCAGGCAAGTTAATTGCCGAAAACAATGACAAGGGGCTAAACAGCGACGACGAGGAAGAGACCCGACTGCCGAACAATAGAGGACAGAAGGGTTTCCCCCCACAAGTACGGATGGTGAACATGATTTACGCAACCCACATACCCAAGAGGGAGCGGTAGCGTGCACTAAGGGACGTCTATGCGATGCAGCCAGTCGCCCCGAAGTTCAATCCATGGTCCTCTTGTCCGATCACTTTCGATCGAAGAGACCATCCGACCAGCATACGCCATGGCGGATTCGCCGCATTTGTTTTAGACCCAATCGTCGATGGATTTCACCTCACGAGAGTCCGGATGGACGGCGGCAGTAGCCTGAACCTGCTTTATCAGGATACAGTGCGCAAGATGGGCATAGACCCTTCAAGGATTAAACCTACAAAGACAACCTTTAAAGGTGTCATACCAGGTGTGGAAGCCAATTGTACAGGCTCAGTCACACTAGAAGTGGTCTTCGGATCCCCGGATAATTTCCGGAGCGAGGAGTTAATCTTCGATATAGTCCCATTTCGCAGCGGCTATCACGCTCTGCTCGGACGAACCGCGTTTGCAAAGTTCAACGCGGTGCCGCATTATGCATACCTCAAGCTCAAGATGCCAGGCCCTCATGGAGTCATCACGGTCAATGGAAATACGGAACGCTCCCTCCGAACGGAGGAACATACAGCGGCTCTCGCGGCAGAAGTACAGAGCAGCCTTTTAAGGCAATTTTCGAGTCCGGCCGTTAAATGGCCGGATATAGCAAAACGTGCCCGAAGCAATACCAACCAAGACCACCTGGCACGATCAGAGCCCGCGTCGCAATGCGGCCCTGACCCCCGCCCTCGCATGATTGCAAGAACAACCCTCCGCGTACATCATTACGCCTTGGAGATACCATGGGCGCAGGGGAAGGGGCACGATCACAATGGACCCAGAGTGCAGCTCGACCACACCAGGGGCTCGCAAGCGTGCCCCCTTTTTTTATTATTATTATTTTCCTTCTTTGTATACACAGGACTCCGTTAACCAGAGGCCCTGTCCGGCGGTGAACCAGCCGAACTCATGATGCAACAGCCAGGGAAGAAAGAAGGCTGCGACGAACACTAAGGTGGTCTCAATTACGAGCATTAAATTCGATTATATACACCAAGTCCGCAGCTCACCCCTGGAGGGGGACATGTTTAATTAGTCCAAATCCCTTGCTTACCGCACTATTTGTATCAGTCCGCACTCATTGCAGACTTCCTTTAAAAAATAATGTAGCACTTTTTGACTACAATTACATTACTTTATATATATATATATATATATATATATATATATGTTCATCACATGACATCTTGCACCCGTATATTTTGGTACGGCCTAATACACCAGGGGCTTATGTTCCCCACATTATGGTGTGATAAGTCCGAACACTTTCATAAGTGTGGCACCCCGAACTTATAGCATTATATGAATCGGCTCCGAATCATGTCTTGGGTCAATAGCTGGGTTTGCCCGGCTCCCACATTTTGGTGCCTTATGTTCCGTTCTGTCGGCTAAGGTGGCACTGGGAGAACCACTACGATTGCGCCCCGATTGAGCCGGGCGAGCGCCTCAGTGGAGAAAGCTAAAACTGACCGACATGATAAGGCGAGAGACTGGTCGCTGTTCGAGAGGTCTTTTCGGGTCCTTAAAGACTCGCGCCGCTTCGAGCGAAGTTCCGGATAATGTCCGACGAAGGCGTGGATAGCGCCCCGGATTTGGTCTTCTGAATACCAGGGGCTTCGCCGAAATTTAAAATTATAGAATTCTATGGATAAGTGAGAGTGTTCAAGCATTATAAGTCCGGTGCCTTGTTCATTGTGTTGAGCGCCTCCCTAGATGGACCCAAAAATGGGAACAAGAGTGCTCAAGTTTATCCCGAACACCCCAGCACTCGCGGCTCGGGGGCTGAAGCCAACGACTTGCCATCTCTCAGATTTTATAAACGGCCGCACAGAAGGTAATATTTTAAATTAAACCAGCGTTGCTTAAGGCGCATATGAACAAAGTTTTCAGCGCACAGGATAATACATAGCAAGTTCACTCAAAAATTACATCTCTGGGGCACTCATCCGCAATATCGCGGGCTCCCTTCAGGACAGTTTTATAATACATTTCGGGCGTGCGATACTCCTTGCCCGGTGGCGGTGGGTCCGTGAGAAGCTTCTCCGCATCCAACCTGCCCCAATGCACCTTTGTGCGGGCAAGGGCCCGACGAGCACCTTCAATACAGGCGGAGCGCTTGATGACCTCCACCCAGGGACACGCATCCACCAGCCGCCGCACGAGGCCGAAGTAGCTCCCAGGCATGGCCTGTCCAGGCCACAGCCGGACTATAAGGCCCTTCATGGCCTCCTCAGCTACCTTGTGGAGTTCGACCAGCGGCTTCAACTGGTCGCTCGGGGGCACCGGATGGCTGGCCTCAGCGTACTGAGACCAGAAGACCTTCTCCGTTGAGCTCCCCTCCTCGCCACGGTAGAAGGCGGCAGCATCGGACACACTGCGCGGCAGATCTGCAAACGCCCCTGGAGAGCTCCGAATGCGGGTAAGTGTCAGGTAGTTTACATTAACATGCTTGCTTTGCATGAAAAATGCCTTACCCGCCGCTATCTTCTTTAAATCTTCAACCTCCTGAAGGGCCTTACGAGCCTCGGACTTGGCGGACTTGGCACTTTCGAGAGCCGAGGCAAGCTCGGACTCTCGAGTCTTGGAGTCACGCCCCAAGCTCTCATGCTTCTCCATGAGAGCCCGGAGCTCTTGCCATACTTCCGCCACCTGTGCCTCCTGCTTTTCCCGTTCTGCCCGTTCCGCGGCCGCACTGCGTTTGGCTGCGAACACAGCCTCCTTCAGGGCTGCCACCTCGTTCGTGGCCCCTGCAATACTCATATTATCCTTGTTAATTTTATTGCAACCTAAATCCTTTTATGTAAGGTAACTATTCAAAGTGGTGTTACTCACCTTCTTTGTCCTCGAGCCACTTCTTGGCATGGCCGAGCTCTTGCTTGGACCGCTCGAGATCCTGCTTCAACGCATCGACCTTCGCAGTCAATGCGGCAGAGGTCAGCAGCGCAGCCTGCAAACCCATATTGACATATTTTAAGCAACCCTGCGCATATCTTTTTAGATCCTCAGTCCGGCTCTTCTTTCCGAACACCGAACTGAGCATCAGGGGCTACTGTCTGTGCGGTATTACATTACATAATTATAACTTCTTACCTCAAAGCCTGTTAGAAGGCTATTGCAGGCTTCGGTCAGCCCGCTCTTGGCAAGCTGAACCTTCTAAATCACCGCACTCATGATAGTGTGGTGTTCTTCCTCGATGGAAGCACCTTTGAGTGCCTCCAGCAACTTGTCCGGCGCCTCCGGCTGGACGGAGGCCGCCGGCGTCACGGCCTTGCCCTTCTTTCGAAGGGGCCGCCTGTCGGACTCCGGAACCATTGCAGGTTCCGATGTAGAGTCCGGCGCAAAGTCCGAGAGGCTGCCTGGTGGCGCCTCCGGAGCCTCCTCCTGATGGGTCCCTCTCTGGGATCCCACCTCGGCGTCCTCGTCGGCGCGGGGGTAGAGGAAGTCGGAAGTGAAATCCACATCCGATGGGGCCAACGACCCGCTCGATGAAGCGGGGAGATCATCATCGGCCGGACTGCGGACAGTATGCGGCATTAGTAGGACACTATGTGACACAAAAGAAATTGTATATCAGGGATCCGGATACTTACGATCTCGCCGGAGGCCTGGTCCTTGAAGGCCACTCCTCCTCGCCAATGTCGATGTTGGCAGAGCTGTCCGGGGGAATAGTGCTTCCCCTCTTGGACCCTTCGGCCTCCCCTATCGGGGAAGCCTTCCTCTTCTTCTCTCCCTCCTCTGGGAGAGAGTCTTCTTCCTCCTCCTCGTCTTCGGGGGAGGATTCCGCCTCGTCGTCGGACACCTGATTACGGGAACTCTTTCGAGTCCCCGTGGCCACCTTCTTGGCCTTCTTCTCCGGCACCACGTGCGGTGCCGGAACCAGCAGCCCCGCTAGACGGGCGTCCACTGGGTCTTCTGGCATGGGAGCCGGACAGATGAGCTGCTCGGCCTTCTCCATCCATTCCTGCCAAAGGAAAAGAGAGATTGAAACCCTCTTAGAATCGATCTATTCACCACAAGTGTCCCGTAAAGGGGTTGAATCACTTACCTCGTCAGCTGGATGCTGCGAGAAAAATCCGCGATCTTCCGTCGCGGATGCGGGGGCTTCGGCGCCCTTAAACAGCACCCTCCAGGCGCCTTCGTACGTCGTGTGGAAGAGCCCGCTTAGCGCCCGGTGCTGTTTCGGATTGAACTCCCACAGATTGAATGCCCGTTCTTGGCATGGGAGAATCCGGCGGATGAGCATGACTTGGACCACGTCGACGAGCCTGAGCTGATGGTTCACCAGCTTCTGGATACAGGCTCGGAGTCCCGTCAGCTCCTTCGGATTGCCCCACAACAAGCCCTTCTCTTTCCAGGAGGTGAGCTACGTGGGAATACCAGATCTAAACTCGGGGGCCGCCGCCCACATGGGTTCGCGCGGCTCGGTGATGTAGAACCACCCCGATTGCCACCCCTTAACAGAGTCCATGAAGGCCCCTTCGAGCCAAAGGACGTTGGGCAATTTGCCCAACATGGCGCCTCCGCATTCCGCTTGCGTGCCCTTCACAACCTTCGGCTTGACGTTGAAGGTCTTGAGCCACAGGCTGAAGTGGGGCCGGATGCAGAGGAAGGCCTCGCACACGACGATAAACGCCGAGATGTTGAGGATGAAGTTCGGCGCCAGATCGTGGAAATCCAGGCCGTAGTAAAACATGAGCCCCCAGACGAATGGGTGGAGTGGAAAGCCCAGTCCGCGGAGGAAGTGGGGGAGGAAAACAACCCACTCATGGGGCCCGGGGGTGGGGATGAGCTGCCCCTCGTCGGGCAGCCGATGCGCGATGTCGCCGGAAAGGTATCCGGCGCTGCACAGCTTGGTGATGTGCTCCTCCTTAACGGTGGATGCCAACCATTTGCCTCCCGCTCCGGACATGATCGGAGAAGGTCAAGGCGAGATGCGCGAGCTTGCGTGTTGGAGCTTGAGTGCGCGGAGATGGATAAGCAAAGGAGAAGGCGTAGGTGAGAAGGTAAATCCTTATCCCTTATATATATAGGAGGACGGAGACTATGCGTCCCCCACCAGCCTGGTAAAACTCGCTTATCTCCCAAGCGCCACCATCAATGGCGCGGTTGGGTTACCCACGTTCGTATTGATGAGAATCCCGGAATAAGGGGAACACGATCTCTGCTTCGACAGGACGTGCCAAGGAAACTGCTTCGCTAAACGTGTTGAGGTGGTATAATAAAAAATGATTCAAATAAAGGCTTGGTAGCGGTGTGATGTCATGCCGCATAACACGTCAGCAGATTGGACTGGTGTGCATTTTATTCTCTCTACGGTGGAATGTGGAATTTATTTTGCAGAGCCGGACACTATCCTGGTGTTCATGATCTTCTCTGGATTATTCAAGGGAGGAACCCGCCTTGCAATGCCTAACATTATGCGCGCCGGACTTATCGTCATTGAAGCCTGGTTCAGGGGCTACTGAGGGAGTCCTGGACTAGGGGGTGTCCGGACAGCCGGACTATCATCGTCCGCCGGACTCCAAGACTACGAAGATACAAGATTGAAGACTCCGTCCCATGTCCGGATGGGACTTTCCTTGGCGTGGAAGGCAAGCTTGGCGATACGGATATGTATATCTCCTACCATTGTAACCGACTCTATGTAACCCTAGCCTTCTCCGGTGTCTATATAAACCAGAGGGCTTTAGTCCGTAGGACACAACATACATTACAACAATCATACCATAGGCTAGCTTTAGGGTTTAGCCTCCTTGATCTCGTGGTAGATCCACTCTTGTACTACCCATATCATCAATACTAATCAAGCAGGACGTAGGGTTTTACCTCCATCGAGAGGGCCCGAACCTGGGTAAAACATCGTGACCCTTGCTTCCTGTTACCATCCGCCTAGACGCACAGTTCGGGACCCCCTACCCGAGATCCGCCGGTTTTGACACCGACAATCATCGTCACCACGCCGTCGTGCTGACGGAACTCATCCCCGAAGCTTTGCTGGATCGGAGCTCGGGGATCGTCATCGAGCAGAACGTGTGCTGAACTCGGAGGTGCCATACGTTCGGTGCTTGGATCGGTCGATCGTGAAGACGCACGACTACATCAACCGCGTTGTCATAACGCTTCCGCTTACGGTCTACGAGGGTACATGGACAACACTCTCCCCTCTCGTTGCTATGTCATCACCATGATCTTGCGTGTGCGTAGGAATTTTTTTGAAATTACTACGTTCCCCAACACAATGATGGCGCTCACAAAAAGCGGGTAGAAGGTGCTCGCCTTGCCTTCAGGATGGTCGGAGCCGGCCTTGAACACAGTCGCTCCCTCGTTTCCCTGCGCCACCGTCCTCAGGCGCATGAGGGCGAGATTCTTCTCCGACACATTCGGGGGATCCAGAGCCGGCGAGTAACAGGCCTCAGTCGGGGTCTTGCGAGGCGCCATGGCGACCTGTCATACCAGCGGCGGCTGAGCTCACTCGAGGGCCGGGACCTAAGGACGTAGAGCATTTGCATTCTAACCACCCTGCAGGAACACTCCATTGATAAAGGCCCAGAGCCAGGCGCAACCCGCCTCGAGGTAGGGCCTCGTGAGTCCCGCGCCGGCTCACGGGTGCCCAGATACACCTCTCCAAGCCCTACCGTGCCGGCCACGTGTTAGGGCGGGGCTGTACACACCCCGGGGGCTCCTCCCGGAGGGGAGCCCCCTCCCACGTACCAGTGGAAGCACCATGCTCCCCGCTGGCTAACGACACTGCCGTACACATATGGAAGTGCTATGCTACGCACTGGTGATAAACAACTGAGGGTGGCCCACGGCCGTATGAACCTCAGGGAGCCCAGAGCTTAGTGTCTGGCACCATCGCAACGCCTCCCCTCAGGAGTGCCGCGCGAGGGGGCTGGACATGGGGGTTGCGTCCGGGCTACGCCCGAACGCACGCCACCCAGCCAGGTCCCTCGGACCTGGTCGTTGCGCTCCTCTCCCCGAGCGGAGCCAAGGTATGAAGACTCGTTTGCACGTCAAGGGGGACTCCTGAGCATCGCGACTCAGGAGCCTAACTGGACACGTAGCCCCTCACTCCTTAGTCCCGTCTTGGTTTCCGGTCGGGGCTAACAGCGGCTCAGGTGTGCGCGCGGGCCGGGCCCTACCGACGTAGAACGAAAAATCCACTCCTACGCATCCCTTCCCTACTTGCTGTTTGCGCGTCAAGGGGGACTCCTGAGCATCGCGACTCAGGAGCCTAACTTGCCACGTAGCCTCTCAGTCATTAGTCTCGTCCTGGTTTCCGACGTAGAACACAAGCAAATAGGACAGGAAAAATGCAAATTCTAGGGAATTCAAAAGCAAATATTACAAGCCATAGAGTGTTTCACAACACCAAACACAAGTTTAAACGCCTCCACGAGGCATGGTGCATGTTGCAGGAATTAAAACAGGACAAAAACCGCAAAGGGATCACGTTCTAGTGGCGCCGCCGCCTGTGGTGGAGTCACGCTGGGCGGCTCCGCCTCCTGAAGCCGCGGAACTAGTGGCGTCGCATCTAGGCAAGGTGCTGAAGGCACGGAACCATCCCAGCAAAGCCTCGGCTCGGCCCTTCATGGCCTCAGCAGCTGCGGCGGCAAGGTCGCCGCTCACGGGTTCCATTAGGCTGTCGAGGTCGACGTTGGGGTGGCGACGGTAGACATGGCTGAACACGTGCGTCAGCGCTGTAAACGGCAGGGCACGCGCCTCGGCCTCGACCCTAGGGCCAAGGCCGTCCGCGGCATCTTCAAGCGCGCGGACCAGGAAGGGAAGCAGCTCGGCAGGGCCGTCCTCTTCGCCAGCCAACGGCTCCTCTAAGCCGCCCTCATAGAGCGTCTTCAGCACAGTGCGAGCCTTCTCCTCCAGCTTGGCGAAGGCCACTCAATCCTCGGCCAGGACCTTCGCCTTGCGGTCTAGCTCGGTCCACTCCACCTTCAGCGCCTGCTCCAGCGTCTCCAACCGGCCACGATGGTCATCAAGCTCGGCGTCCCGGTCCTTGACGGCAGCCCCCCGAGCGTTCATCCCCTCCTCCTTCTCCTGGCGGATGCGGACCTCCTTTGCGAGCGCATCAGGCAGGTCTTGTAACTCGACCTCCAGCGCCTTGCAGCGGCCTCGAGCATCCGCAGCGTCACCCTTGGCAGCATCGTGAGCGGCCTTGGCCTGGCGAGCGGCTTGCTTCTCCTCGTCAGAGGCAGACGCAGCCTGGCTCAGCGCCGCTTGGACAGAGGCGGCAGAGCGGGCCCAACCAGAAGCTAGCTCCAGGCGCCCGACCACCAGGTGGGGGTCCTGTCTCTGGAGATCCTCCCGCAGCCGACTCAGTTCATTGGCGGCCTGGTCCAAGACCGCCGAGGAATCAGAAGAGATGGGAGCCGGTGGAGCAGGCGGAGAGGACGAAAAGGTGATCACGGGTTGGGAGGAAGGAGCCTCCCGGGCCTTGGGCGTCTCAGCGGCAGCGTCAAGCCCAGGAACCTCCAGGGTCAGCGGGGCCACGGGGGCTGACTCCTCGCCAGAGTATCCCTGCTGGGCTCGCGAGGGTGACCAGACAGGGAAGGCTCGGGCCTCAATGCCTCTTTTCCCCGCAGACAGAGGCACATCCTCGGCAGACGAACTCGCCTCAAGCGGGGTCGCAGAAGCTTGGGCAAAAGAGTGCAGATGTCAAGTCTCGGCAGCAGAAACAAAGCAAAGCGCGTGTCGAGCACTTACTGGTCATTGTTCGCGGGCTCGAGTAGCCTCCGGCCAAACTTGAAGCCCGAGAGCCTGCAGCTGGGATCAGCATTGGGAGGCACGGAAGCAGAGGACGCGCCGAGAGGGCCGGAGCTGGCCTCAGACCGCCCCGGAGCTAGAGCGGATCCCGGGAGCACCAGCCCCGACCTGTCCTTCCTCGGGACCAGGGAGAATCCTACCCTCCTCGCCTGGCGCTGGCCTCGTCGTCGTCTGGCATGGAACGGAGGGCACGGGACCTGCGCCGGGGAAAGGCCTCCTCCGACTCCCCTCCAGTCACCTCGAAGTCAGACTCTTCTTCCTCCTCCTCTTCTTCCTCCTCACTCCCGCCGGAGTCGCTGGAGGACACATTCACCATCGGCAACGCCGCCAGATCGTCGGGAGCCACTGCGAGCACCAGCCCCTCACCGTTGAAGGTGGGCATGGCGTTCACCACCTGCTCCCAATAGCTGTGAAGAAACAGGGGGACGGGAGCACCGTCCGGCCTCGCCACGTCTCCCCCAACAAAGGAGTGGTGGGCGGCGACCAGATCTTCGTCGGCCAGGGCGGCAGAGCTCAAGCGAAGGGTAGCGTCCGCTGTCACGCCCAATTTGCGACCCTATCCAAAAGGAACTCGATGGTCCCACCAAGGATAGACACGCATATTGGAACGCTTTTGCAAGGTGGATATCGTTACATCAACATTACATAATAGATGGGGATACATACAAAAGGCATACAATGCCACATGAATACAACAATACATCACATAAGATCAACATCCGACTACGGATGAAACACAAACAGAAGCTCAAACGACATCCACCCTGCTAGCCAAGGTGCCGACCTGGAACCTATCCCCTGATCGAAGAAGAAACAGAAGAACTCCAAATAAGCAAGCATCGCTCTCACGTCATGATCATCGCATAACCTGTACCTGCAACTGTTGGTGTAGTAATCTGTGAGCCACGAGGACTCAGCAATCCCATTACCATGGGTAAAAAGACTAGCAAAGCTTAATGGGAAAGGAAGGGGTAAAGTGGTGAGGTTGCAGCAGCTACTAAGCAAGTATGGTGGCTAACATACGCAAATAAGAGCAAGAAGAGAGGCAAAGGAACGGTCGTGAAGCTAGCAATGATCAAGAGGTGATCCTGAACACCTACTTACGTCAAACATAACCCGGAAACTGTGTTCACTTCCCGGACTCCGCCGAGAAGAGACCATCACGGCTACACACGCGATTGATGCGTTTTAATTCGGATCTGGTGTCAAGTTATCTACAACCAGACATTAACAAATTCCCATCTGCCACATAACCGCGGGCACGGCTCTCGAAAGTTTAAACCCTGCAGGGGTGTCCCAACTTAGCCCATGACAAGCTCTCGCGATCAACTAAGGAATAGACCTTCTCCCAGGAAGACCCGATCAGTCTCGGAATCCCGGTTTACAAGACATTTCGACAATGGTAAAACAAGACCGGCAAAGCCGCCCGATGCGCCGACAATCCCGATAGGAGCTGCACATATCTCGTTCTCAGGGCAACACCGGATGAGACAACCTACGAGTAAAACCAGACCTCGAGTTGCCCCGAGGGGGCCCCGCAGTCTACTCGGTTCGAACCAGCACTTAGACAAGCACTGGCCCGGGGGGGGGGGCTAAAATAAAGATGACCCTCGAGAGAGCGACTCCCAAGGGAAAAAGTAGGTGGTGGTGAGGCAAATGGTAAAACCAAGGTTGGGCCTTGCTGGACAAGTTTTATTCAAAGCGAACTGTCAGGGGGGTCCCATAAATCACCCGACCGCGTTAGCAACGCAAAATCCGGGAACATAACACCGGTATGACGGAAACTAGGGCGGCAAGAGTGGAACAAGACACCAGGCATAAGGCCGAGCCTTCCACCCTTTACCAAAAATATAGATGCATTAATAATATAAGAGATATTGTGATATCCCAACCAAAATCCTGTCCACCATGGAGAAATCTTCAACTTCACCTGCAACTAGCAATGCTATAAGAGGGGCTGAGCAAAAGCGGTAACATAGCCAAACAATGGTTTGCATAGGAAAGGTGTCAAAGGTTAGAGGTTCATGGCAATATGGGATGGCTTGATAAACAGGCAATAGGTAGCGCAGCATAGCGATAGAACGAAGCAACTAGCATAGCAATGATAGTAGTGAGATCCAGGGTAGCGGTCATCTTGCCTGAAATCCCGCTAGGAAGAAGAACGAGTCCATGAAGAAGACGAACGGATGAAGCCGAACCAATCGTAGACGAACGAATCCTCACGATCGCAACGAAACATGAACTAACAAGAAGCAGCACAAAACATAGTAAACACACCACACATAGACAAGACATGTTGCACAACAAGCATGATGCATGAGAAAGCTAGATGAGCCTACTCATGGCAAGAGATGATGCAAACAAGAACAACACATCAAGGCAAGTTTAAATGAGGCCGAAAACAACATATAACAATTCCGGTAAGTCCTCATATGCAAATTTCGAAATTGGTCTAGAACTGAATAAACCTTACGTTCAAGTTGTTAAACAGCAAGTTAAGATGCACCAAGATGATCTACATAAAATTCTAGTCAAGTTACATATAAAGTTCATAAGATTCAGAGCTACGGCCTAGAAGATATGAGCAAAACAAGTTAAACATGGCATTGATGCAAAATGCACCCAAACATCAAGAAAACACCTCAAAACAAGGATGCAACATGATGATATGAAACTACATGCAAAATCAAGCAAGTTTCATATAGAGCACACTCAAAACGGAGCAACGATTCAACACATGCACACTATACAAGTCATAACAACAATCTGTCCAAAATAGCAACTAGGCATATTGCAAGCATCAAAACAATATGCTACAGCACCCCAACATAATAACAAAATGCATGGGCATGATTTACAGGTAAAGCATAACAAAACATGAACACTGAGCTATCTCTAGAAACATCTAGAACATGCTCACAAAGACATGGGAAGATTGCAAATTATAACAGTTTCACACTTGGCAGAAATAACATCAGGTTGCAATGTTTAGAGCTATCAAACGACATGTTACAGGAACATATCATGGCAAACGAAGGCACGGCATGAATCTACTAATTGCATAGATCAAAAGTCCCTTACTGACCATCAGCCAAAAGGGCACAGAAAATATGATGGCACCCATGTAAACATGGCAAGTTATATTACAGATTCATACATGGCAGGAACAACAATAAGTAGGCATGTTCGTGAGCTTGAACCACTCACCACAGAGCAATACATGGCATGGGAAGGCAACCAACAGTAAGAAGACATGATTATGAAGCTAATCATGGCAATAACAAGGTCATAGGGTGCATGGATCACTACCAAACAATCATGAAAACATGGAACTTAATGTTAACAGGCTGATAGCAACATTTTCAAGCAACTTTAGAGCAAGATTAAACCATGTCCCAGCAGGCTATAATTGCAACTAAGGGCATGAATGGATAGAGCATGACATGTAGATCAAAACATATCTATAGAACATCTCCAGATTATGCATAGAATGATTAGTAGAAACATGTTAACATGGCATCACAAAATTACAGAATCTGTCTAGCAAAACAGCAACATCATGTACACTACTTAACAAGCTCGATTCACTCACCACAAGTCATTTCATGACAAGATAAGCATAGCATCATCAAGAAGGCATGTTTGTGTAACAAACCAAGGCAATAACAAGTCCATAGCATACAAGGATGAACTATAGCAAGCTTGGCCATATTGAATAACATGTAAACAATCTGCCAGGAAACATTTTGAAGCAAACGTAGAGCACCAAAATGACATGCTAGGCTACTCCATAATTGCAAAAAAGGGCATGAATTGATAGACAATAACCATATGTTCAAAACACCCTTACTGAAGTATCTATAAATATGCATGGATCGCTCTGTAGCATCAAGTTTACATGGCATCAAAATAATAGCAGAACAGGGACTAAAATCAGCAATATCATGAAGCCTAGTTTGCATGCTTGTGCTAGTCACCACATTGATCACAAAAATGCATGGCATACACCCCTGGAAAGATGGCATGGCATAGATCAAAACACATGTAGACATCAACCTCATAGGATGCACACATCAATCATGGCAAAAATGACAAATAAGCAAGTTATAACAGCTTCAACAGATTAACATTAACATGCACTCTTCCAACAGCATATCGGGCATCAAGATGAGCTCAAATGAAAATGATGCAATGGAATGAAATGAAGTACTCATCGAGGCGAACAATTTGACATATTATACGCACGAAACAGAGCTACGGATGCAGAGATGTGATGCGATGAACATGGCATCAAAATGTCAGGAAACGGGGACTTAGTGGATTTGGACCTCGGGGAAAATATCCACGGCGTCGGGATCTCACCGGAGTTCGTCGCCGGAGAGCGGCCGGAGTCGAGGAAGAAGCCGGAGGAGGCTGGATCCGGCCCTCCCGTGGCCGGATCTGGTCGGGGCAACGGGCGGGGTGCGCCGGAGGGGCTTGGGGCGGCGCGGCAGCGCGCTCCCGTGGCCGGCGGCGGCCGGGGTCGGGGAGACCGGAGGGAGCCGGGCCGGCCGGATCCGGGCGGCGGCTGGCCGGATCCGCGGCGGAGCGGCGGCGCACCACGCGGGAGGCGGCGACGGTGGCGGTTGGCACGGAGGCCGAGGGCGGCGGCGAGCGGAGGAGGCGGCCGGGAGCGCGGGCGGCGGCGGCGTGCCGCGGCGGAGGCGGCGGGGCTCGGCCGCGGGGGCGCGGGCGACCCTGGGCGGCGGCGGCGCGGCGCGCGGGGGCGCGGGCGGTTCGGCGGCGGGCGCGAGGCGGCGGTGGCGCTCGCCGACGGCGATGGCCGGGGCAGAGGCGCGGGCGGCGGGGCGCTCGGGCGGCGCGGGTCCGGCGCGGCCCAGATCGGGCCCGGGGCGGGCCGGCCTCGGGCCCCGACGGGCTGCGGCGGCGGGGCGCGGGCGCCGGGACGCGTGGCGGCGCCCGCTTGGACGAGGGCGGCGGCGGGCTGACGTGGCGTCACGGGATTGGTCGGAACGACGTGTCCGGCGGACACGTCCGGCGCGGACGGACGTGTCCGGCGGCGCGAGGAGGATGACGCTAGGGTTGGACTGCGCGAAAAATCGGGGAGGGGCACATATTTATAGGTAGAGGGAGCTAGGAGAGTCCAAATGAGGTGCGGTTTTCGGCCACGCGATCGTGATCGAACGACCGAGAGCGTGGAGGGGAGTTTGCTGGGTTTTGGGCCACTTTGGAAAGGGTGTTGGGCTGCAACTCAAAGAGGGCTTTATGGTTACCCGGTTAATCGTCGGAGTATCAAACGACCTCCAAATGGCACGAAACTTGACAGGCGGTCTACCGGTGCTATATCAAGGCCGCTTGGCAAACCTCGGGCCATTCCGAGAAAGTTTAACACCCGCTCACAAAAGGAGAGAAGAAGGGGACGCCGGATGACATAGGAGCGCCGGATTGCAAAACGGACAACGGGGAAAAGGCTCAGATGCATGAGACGAACATGTATGCAACATGAGATGCACATGATGACATGATATGAAATGCAGATGATGACATGGCAAAGTGCAACACGCAAGCAAAAGACATGGCAAAGACGGCGAATAACTGGCAGACAACTGGCGCATCGAATCCGGGGCATTACAACACTCCTCCACTAACAAGAGGTCTCGTCCCGAGATCTTAGGACCGAGACGGAAGGGAAAAGGGATGAGGTGAAACAAGAACTCAAGGGAAGAAGCAAAGAATCGAGATCACTCGAGAAGAAGAGAGGAAACAACGAGGATGACGAGAATCGAAAAGCTCACGGAATCAGATAGACTATGACATCACTCGTTCTAACCGGAGTGGTTAGAATGAGAAAAGAAACGAATAAGTCTGAAAGGATTTAGGCAGCACTCCGGCTGAAAATGGGAGGATTAGAACGAACTTGAGAGGATGGAATGGTACTTGATGAACTCTTGAAGAATGAATTAAATCATGAAGAATCTCCATGAAGTACTCCGGTAAAATAAAGGATGATGAGATAGAATGAAGGATGAAAGAATAAGATTAAAACCTTGCGATGATTCAGATGGAGGTTCCGACGAGATGGCCGAGGAAATTTGAACTCCGGAAAAGAAAAGATGAAAACACTTGGAACTAGAATTTATTCACCAAGAACAAACTCCGAAAGAAGGGATTAATCGCTTGGATGAAATAAGAATAAGATTTATTGTATGCTTATCCTTCATCAAATTAAATTGATGAGAAGCAATGGATTTTGCATACTACTTATCCTTCTTGAAAAAGAATTGAGAAGTGACATATCGCAAACTTGAGAAGGTCTTCATGAACCACCGGTAGGATAGAAAAGAACGAATGGATTTAAATGATGACAAAGGAAAAAGAATCTGAATGAACCACCGTAAGAATTCAAAATGACTGATGAAAGAGAAAGAATCACCGGGAAATACTCCGGTGAAAAGAAATGGAAAACAACTCTTGAAATACTCCGGATGGGTAATAAAGAATAACTGACAAACGGAACAAAATGAGAGGGTAACATGAAACTAGAACCACGAAACTTCGAGAGAACGGGCAAGATTTAGAGGAAAAACTCTTCTTCAATCTTCAAATGATGACGAGAAACACCACCAAAATTACTGAGATACTCCGGGAGAATGAAAAGCGCAGAGGTTGAGCCAACAATGAAAAGAATTTGAAAACGATATTGGATAAGGCATGTGACTGATGAAATCCATTCTTACATCCCACTTGAAAAGAATTAGGAATGTCTCTGGAATAATTAGAAGAGTCAGGTAAGATCCTGGGAAAAGACCTGTGGGTTAGGGCCCACTGAAGAAAACACCGTTGGAAAGGGATGTTGAACAGATAGATGATGCACCGGAACAATTGAAATATTTGAATGAGGTGACAAACTTGAATTAATTCGAATACAGATGAATCTCCTGAGATGTCTTGAGCACTCCGGAAGGATAAACTGGCGAGAGGCGAACGAGCGAGGAAAACACTTGAGCCGAGGGAAAGAATATAATCACTACCGAAAAATTGAATTGAATCCACCGGAAAAGAAAAAATAGATGAAGAATGTCGAGCGAGACGAGAGTTCATCGGATGAAATAATTGAGGGAAGAATGAAGAGACTCCACACGAATGAAATTGATGGTCGAAAGAGACTCAGGCTCCGGGACGAAAAAGGGTGGGAGGGCGGGAAAAACACAGGCAACTGGAAGGGAGAACCAATGAATATCTTGAAAAGAAAACACCAGTTGAAATCATTGAGGAGAGAATGCAAAGGCTTCGCACGAGTATGATGGATACTCGATTACGGACTCCGGATTCGAGAATAAGAAGGGTGGGCGGGTGGGAAAAGAAAACAACTAAGGATTGAACTTGACAAAGATGAAGAGGCTCGAGTCAACTTGACGAGAAATGCACTGGATGAAAAGAAGCTGAGAACCAACAAACGAAAAACCAACTGCGTGAACCTAAAGAAAATTTGAAGGGGAAGAGGAGTAGTTCAAAACACCTACGTCAAGATTCCTCACCAGAGCGACGAAGGGGCTGAGGAGTAAAAAGAATTCCTACTCTCCGATATAACTAGACTCCGAAAACAGTTTTCTTCTAGACTCAACAACGGCCAAACTACACGATCAATCAAGGGGGGCTCCTAGGGTCGGTCGAGGCTCTGATTACCAACTTGTCACGCCCAATATGCGACCCTATCCAAAAGGAACTCGATGGTCCCACCAAGGATAGACCCGCATATTGGAACGCTTTTGCAAGGTGGATATCATTACATCAACATTACATAATAGATGGGGATACATACAAAAGGCGTACAATGCCACATGAATACAATAATACTGTCAGGACCCCGACTCAATGTCACATCGATCTAGCCTGTAACACCTCATATCACTTTGCGGCCTCACGCACGGTATTCCCACGGGTGTCGCCTTACTTTTGCCCAGGACCGTTTGCGCCTTTTGGCACACGTATATGATTGTGTCGCTAGCATCCATATGATAAGGAGCCCGGGCTGACATGGCTAGTCGTAAACCCGAAGTGGCATAGACTTACAGGGACAGGCATCCATGACCCAGCATCGAACGTGTCGGTCATCAGCGAGTGAGTTCCGGGCTGTAGCACTGGGCTAGCAGGACTGCGGTACTCAAGGCGTGACATTTCCCCGAAGGGACAGACACAGGAACGAAGAAGGACACATGCCGGCCAGCCTAAGCGTTCCGGAGCAGTAGCAAGCTACCAGGCTCAGTGGAAACACTAGGAGACATTTCCCGGTAAGAGAGGCTACTAAAGATAAACAACTAGCACTACTAGGAAAAAGGCTACTAGCAGCGCGGGTAAAATGGCTACTAGCAGCGCGGGTACCCGCGCTACTAGTATCGCGCTACAGCTAATAGTTAGTAGTAGCGCGGGGTAAACCCGCGCTACTACTAACATTTTACTAGTAGCGCGGATGTCACCCGCGCTACTACTAACGAAATAGTAGTAGCGCGTCTGTAGTACCACACGCTACTAGTATCCTAAATACTAGTAGTGCTCGATTTCACCCCCACGCTACTACTAACTAATTAGGAATTAAAAAAAATAAAATCCATCAATTCCATTTTATGCATACAATTCTAACAACTAAAACAAGCCCAGATTTGTAATAAACCAACATCATTACACATCATTCCAAATTGAAGATTTATAGTAACCAGGAGCATTAGAGCATATCCATACATCCACACTTATTGCCTAGTCACTTATTCCCAGCTAGTGCAAACATAGTTGAAAGCAAACAAAAATGCATAAAAACACCAAACAGTGGCATTCTATCCCTCCAAATGATTTGCTCCCTCTCCATCCTTGCAATCATCTTCTTCTCCCTTATGTGCTTCTCCCATTTATGAATCCAAGATTTCTGTAAAGAGCAAAGAACAAATTAAATTAAATTTCAGATGACATATATTTCCTTGCATGCTGTGATGTATAGTAGCTACGGGAATAAATATACGAAAACAAAAAAGTGAGTGATTTCTATTAACAAGAGATCGCCTATGTAATAGCTACAAAACTATATATTGCCAGGTAATAGGACATATCTAATTTTCACATTAATTGCCTTTAGTTTTCTTAAAAACTAAATATACTTAAACTTAGATCATTTCATATAGATGTTCAAAGGATAATACGGCTAAAAGAATCCAATTTCTTTGTTTTTTTGAAGTAGTTTAAAAGGAAAGCATTAACACATAATAGAAATGATTATCTGCCATAGGGTGATGCTGGACAGCTAAAAAGCTCACAACCCATCAGATCAATTGCTCGATAGGACAACACAAATCTTATAGGATGATTTTCCAAAACGAAAGCAGACCAACAAGGACAAACAAACGGCCCATCAGACCACTTGCTGTGAACTATAAGAACATTATTTCACCTCCTCATATGGTACTACTAAACTCGCAATGAACATCGACACTGAACTAAGTTGCAGTCCCCCTCAACAAGTGTGAGTTGTAATTAATTGACTGCAGCATCATTGGTAGTCTCAACAAAATAAAACAGCAGCACTGGTTGCAACACTATCAACACCATCCCTTCAAGCAGAATAAGTAGGAAAACATCGTGATCCATTGGTAGTCAAATATTGTATTGTATTTTTATTCTATCTGTATATACCAGGATAGCAGGGTTACCTTTGCTTCCTTAACAGGAATGTGCAAGGAAAGAAGTGAAGATGCTGCGTCTGCATTCAGTAAATGAGATAAAAGTTGAGACTCTTGATAGCCAATATCCATTCTTACTTGTAATATTATAGATACAGAACTGATAAATGATCTTAATATTAAGCAGATACCACTTTATAAGGTGCAAACTTTTTTTAAAACAGCCTCTACAAGGCCGTAAACTGGCATACGAAAACAATGCGCTCAGGATACTAACTTTCAGGACAACAAACTAAAACGATGGCTGCTCTCAAACCATACATCCAAACGACTCAAATAAATACTCTACGGAAAGCTTGGAACTTGCTTTACAAATTTCATATAGAGGCAACTCGAAATTCTGAGAATTACTAACTCATTTTTCACCTAGAAGCTGGCTGTCCAGATTTGACAGTGCAGTTTTTAACTGAGCCAGATTCAGTTTACAGCCAGAGATACCCAACGCTCTAGATGTTTCCTAGAAGGCAATCAACACCTCGCAACATCATGGATGGGCTATATCCCTAACTAATTTGGCTAAGCAAAGGAACTAACATAGAGAAGGTCCGACCAGGCACCAAAACCAAATAAGTATAAGCACTGAAATCACCAACGAATTTGCAAATTGGTTCAGGAATCCATCTCCAATTATCAAATCTAATTCTAATCTATGAGCTGCTGCCACAGATCCCTAGCCGGACTCAAGTTAGTATTTTTCCTAATCTAATTATACGGCCACGTTGATCACAACTTACTAGTTCTGGCCGGACACTAGTAACACAAGAAGCCTTGATTCATTCTTGTTGCGAATGAATAAATTATTTCCATGTCAACTCAATATCACCAACAAAAACATCATAAATCAAACCACATGAGGCTAAATGTTCAGGATACCCTGTCAAGATATTTGTAACATGAGGTCAGATGCTTCAGTAGTTTGCATTGGCTGGATCAGCTTTACTTGTTCGTTTGACTACACTAGTTCCCCTGTTGGATCCAAGAAAAACACTAGCTGGTTTACTACTTGAATCCGTCATTTTCAAACGATCACATGGCTTCCAAGCCAGCGGCCGCATAGGGAAGAATCACAGCCCAGGCAGGCATTTCGTCGAGCACCTGTAGGGCGCGACCCGAGCAGCTACAGCGATAGCTCACCCGAAAGGCGGCAGAGGCAGGAAGGTGCGAGAATCGACAGGGGGTTGGCGGCGTTGAGGTCGGCTACCGTACCAGTGGAAGGCCTTCATGGAGGGGACCTTGTCGACGAGGCCGGAGTAGCCGCTGATGAGCCCTTGCAGCCGCTCCGGCGTCACGTCCTCCTTGAACTGCACGATGACGAGGTGCTTCACCACGCCGCCACCGCCGCTCCCCGCCGCCGCACCCATCGTCGCTCCCGGCTTGTTTTGTGCTGCTGGCCGGCGCTGCGCACCGCCGTCACCTCTCCTCCCCGCCCGCTTGCTTGCTTGTGTGCCCGCCGCCTCAGACCCCGACTCCGCGCGCAACGGGACCGCCACCGCGCCCGCTCCCGCCGAACCCTAAATCCCCGGCCGGCAGCTTGAGGTAGAGCATTCCTCGCCGGAGCGCGCCCGGCGAATCAGAGCAGCCCCCGCCGAGCCCTCCCCGCGTGGAGCCGGAGCCGCGGGCCGGGAGAGGCTTCTGGAGTAGGAGGAGGTGGGAGGGGAGGAGATTTGGTGGACGGCGGCGGCGGCGTGGGATGGGAGGGAGACGAGGGGTGAATCAGGAGAAGAGAGGAGGGGATCGATCCAGGGTTGGGCGTTTTTTTAGACAAACAGTGGTGGGTGGAGTGGGACGGTTGATGGGGGTGGACCGGGGGTGAGTGGTGTGGGAATATACTAGTAACGTGGGCAGATGACCTGCGCTACAGCTATTCACAAAGTAGTAGCGCAGTTTTATAACCCTCGCTACTACTATGGCATGTCCCGGGGTGGCACGGCAGAGACCACTTAGTAGTAGCGAGGGTTACAAACCCGCGCTGCTGCTATCAACTTAGTAGTAGCGAGGTTTAAAAACCTGCGCTGCTAGTAAGTAGCAGTAGCGAGGGTTTTTAACCCTCGCTGCTGCTAAGATTCTGTGAATAGGCTTTTCCCTAGTAGTGTAGATAGTCAGATCCCACACATACCAAGCATTTCAATAACATACACACAATATGCTCGATATGTGCAAATACAACATGGCATCACAACATGACTCTACGACTCGAGTATTTATTCATTAGGCTCCGAGGAGCGAGATATTACAAACATAGGTCTCATGACCCAACATTCAGAGCATACAAGTCAAAGCACAAGCGGAAGCTAACATGTCTGAGTACAGACAACTACAAATGAAAAAGGCTTAGACGCCTGACTATCTACCAGATCCTGCCGAGGGCACAAGATCGTAGCTGAGGTAACAAGCTAAACGTCGAAGTCCACGTGGAACTACTAGTGAGACTGAAGTCTCTCTGCAAAAACATAAAATAGGCAAACGTGAGTACAAATGTACCCAGCAAGACTTACATCAGAACTAACTACATATGCATCATTATCAATAAAGGGGATGGTGGGGTTTAACAGCAGCAAGCCAGCTTTGACTCGGTGGCTATCCTAAACTACGACTGCAAGTAACTCTTTTGAGGTGGCGCACACGAGTCCACATATTCACCATATCAATACACCACTATGGATCCGCTCCGTCTGCCTACGAGAACGCCATCCATAGCACTCACGCTTATCTTGCGTATTTTAGAGTATCCACTTCCACTTGTCTATGAACTGTACAGGCAACCCAGAAGTCCTTTTCCGCGGACACGGCTATTCGAATAGATGATGTTAACCCTGCAGGGGTGTACTTCTTCACACACGCTCTCACCACTTATCGCCGTTTACACGACATGTACTCGGCAACCTTCAAGCGGAAGCCCAACGTGGGTGTCGGCCACGACCTACCTAAACACTCAAGTCCCTAGTCCAGGTTTATCGCCTATTCGGGTTCCATCCATGAGGAGATCCGGCCGAAGTTTCGCTCACAGCCCCAAACAATGTGAGCAGGGTTCCCGAGACACCAAACGGGCGCCCGGTACACCGTGCCACGTGCCTACCGCATCACAGCCCACCCCTACGGTCAGTGCTCCGCACAGCCTCCAGCATACTACAAGCACCAGAAACTACTTGCAACTCCTGGACAGAGGACAAGGGTGATTAAGAAGCCGAGAGGGTCCATTGGTTTCGGGCCCAATGCGTGGTAGTAGCTGAATCATGGATCACAAACACAGAACTCAGTTCCTGAGGACGGCTGCAATGAGAAAACCCACCATGTACTCCTACATGGCCTCTCACCGCTACCTTTACCAAATCGTGTTCACACACTTAGCTCACACACAGTAGGACATGTTCACGCACCTCTGATTCATCCTCGATGAATCAGACCCGACTCAACTCTAAGCAGTAGCAGGCATGACAAACAAGCATGTATGAGTAGGCACAACAAGGCTCAAACAACTCCTACTTATGCTAGTGGGTTTCATCTATTTACTGTGGAATGACAGGTCATGCAAAGGATAAAGGGGTTCAGCTACCGCAGCAAGTAACTGATGAATCGTTGTTGTCCTAATGCAGTAAAAGAGAGCAGGAGCGAGAGAGTAGGATTGTATCGGAATGAACAAGGGGGTTTTGCTTGCCTGGGACTTCTGAAGATAGTATATCTCTTCATCAGTGTCATCGAACTCATCGTCGAAACATCGTCTACCGAGAGAGAACAGTTACCGGCAAACACACAAGAACACAATCAATGCAATGCGACAATATGATGCATGCTATGACATGGCAATATGCTGTGATTTGGGCTAATGCAGCTAAGAACAGAAAGGTTTGAGCTTATTCGAACCAAAGATTCAAATTCAAACTCAAACTATGAATTCATAAAGTGCATTATCATGTTTTGAGATGAACAGCAAGGTTAAGTTGCTTAAACATGCATGAAACCAGTGCAGATGGATAGATTGTATTTTTCTGATCATTTTTCATATATAACTTGTTTCATTTGGAGCTACGGTTGAATTTCTATGAATTTTAGAAGTTAGCACAATTTTCTGGAATTTCCTGTATAAGAATAAATCCAGAAAATACTTATTGCGTCAGCATAGCGTCACTATGACGTCAGCAGGTCAACAGACGCTGTTGCAGGTCAAACCTGATGTTGGGACCCACTGGTCAGTGACTAGGCTAATTAACAGGGAGTGTTAGTGCTAATTTAATCCTAACTAAAGGGTCAGTGGGGCATGGGCCCACATGTCAATGGCTTAATTAATTAACTAAATTAATTAGTGATAACTAATCTAACACCTAAATGAACAGTGCCTGGCCCACACGTCAGTGAGCCAGAGCGGGTCAAAGCGCGGTCAAACCCGGGTCAAACTCGCCGGAGTTGACCCTCGGCTCGTCGCCGGCGGAGGAGACGGCGGAGGGCTTCGGAAACGTTGTTCCGGCGACCAAAAGAGCGGCGGAGGAGCTCTACGCATAGCTGGAGATCTCGCGCATCAAACAGTGTAAGAAGCAGCAGCTAGGGTGGTCCGAAACGACGGCGACGTCGAGCTTTGCGGCGGCTGGAGTTCGGCGCACGACGGGTTAGGCGATGCAGGGAACGGCAGGAGCCGCGGGTGGTCGCGGTCGACTCCTGAGAACATGCTGAGCACGGTGGCGCGCTCGGTTGCGAGCTTGCGCGGCTGTGGCGACGGCTATGCCATGGCCGGCGGCGAGATGCTCTCGTCCGCCAGTGAACTAGGAGCTACGGCGTGAAAATGGGACAACAGAGAGGGGGGTTCGAGGGAGAGGCTTACGGCGGTTGCAAAGGTGCAGACGGCGAGCTCGGGGAAGGCCGGAGCTGAGCGGGGCGGCGAGATCGATCTCCGGCAGCCGAGGAGTGGAAAAGCATCGGTGGCGGCGTTGCAGCGCGTCCGGGGCCTCGTGGGTCGTCGAGGGGGTCGGGGACGTCGAGACGGAGCTCGCAGGCACGGCGAGGGGTCGAGGGGGAGGCGGTGGCCGCGGCTATGGTGAACGGCGGCGACGAACTCGCTCGGCTGTTCGCGGGAGGGAGAAACAGAGGAGGGGAAGGAGCGAAGGAGTGTGAGGGAGAGAGGCAGGGAGGTGCGTGGCACCACCAGAGAAGGCCAGGGCGTCGAGGGGGAGCGGAAAGCAGGAGGTGGACGAGGCGCGTGTGCGCGCACGGCGGCCACACGCCCTGCGTCCTACTGTCGCGTGGAAGACGACAGGGGGGAGGCTAGTGGGCTGGGCTGGTGGCTGGGCTGCCAGCTGGGCCGGCCAGGGGAGGCCCAGGTGGGCTTGGTAGGCGCCAGGTAAGCTGAGGTAAGTTCTCTCTCTCTGCTTTTATTTATTGTTTTCTATTTTGTTCTGTTTTGTTTTGGTTTAGTAAAAATACTAAACCATCTTATAAAATCCTGAAAATAATTATGTGGCTAGAACTAAAATATACCAAACCACATAAAATGTTCCAGAATTATTGGACATGTATTAATTATATATAATATATATATCCAATGCAAATAGTTATTGGATTAACTCAAAGGCCCAAAATAAATGTTTCAGTCACTCCAAAAATATTGGTTTGCACTTTACCTCATGCCAATATTTTTACGGAATAGCAGGAACATTTTCTTGGACTCACTTGATGGGATTTAAATGTTGGTTATTTTTAGAGGTTTTCTGAGGCTTTTGAAAATTCCTCAATTCAAATTTCATTTGAATTTAAACCACTATGATTTAAACATGATGCACACATGGAAGCTAGCATAGGTCAGGCCAGAACTAGGGATGTGACAAATACATCACATAAGATCAACATCCGACTACGGATGAAACACAAACAGAAGCTCAAACGACATCCACCCTGCTAGCCCAGTCTGCTGACCTGGAACCTATCCCCTGATCGAAGAAGAAACAGAAGAACTCCAAATAAGCAAGCATCGCTCTCACGTCATGATCATCGCATAACCTGTACCTGCAACTGTTGGTGTAGTAATCTGTGAGCCACGAGGACTCAGCAATCCCATTACCGTGGGTAACAAGACTAGCAAAGCTTAATGGGAAAGGAAGGGGTAAAGTGGTGAGGTTGCAGCAGCGACTAAGAAAGTATGGTGGCTAACATACGCAAATAAGAGCGAGAAGAGAGGCAAAGGAATGGTCGTGATGCTAGCAATGATCAAGAGGTGATCCTGAACACCTACTTACGTCAAACATAACCCGGAAACCGTGTTCACTTCCCGGACTCCGCCGAGAAGAGACCATCACGGCTACACACGCGATTGATGCATTTTAATTCGGATCTGGTGTCAAGTTATCTACAACCGGACATTAACAAATTCACATCTGCCACATAACCGCGGGCATGGCTCTCGAAAGTTTAAACCCTGCAGGGGTGTCCCAACTTAGCCCATGACAAGCTCTCGTGATCAATGAAGGAATAGACCTTCTCCCAGGAAGACCCGATCAGTCTCGGAATCCCGGTTTACAAGACATTTCGACAATGGTAAAACAAGACCAGCAAAGCCGCCCGATACGCCGACAATCCCGATAGGAGCTGCACATATCTCGTTCTCAGGGCAACACCGGATGAGACATCCTACGAGTAAAACCAGACCTCGACTTGCCCCGAGGGGGCCCCGCAGTCTACTCGGTACGAACCAGCACTTAGACAAGCACTGGCCCGGGGGGGCTAAAATAAAGATGACCCTCGAGAGAGCGACTCCCAAGGGAAAAAGTAGGTGGTGGTGAGGCAAATGGTAAAACCAAGGTTGGGCCTTGCTGGACAAGTTTTATTCAAAGCGAACTATCAGGGGGGTCCCATAAATTAGCCGACCGCGTTAGGAACGCAAAATCCGAGAACATAACACCGGTATGACGGAAACTAGGGCGGCAAGAGTGGAACAAAACACCAGGCATAAGGCCGAGCCTTCCACCCTTTACCAAATATATAGATGCATTAATAATATAAGAGATATTGTGATATCCCAACCAAAATCCTGTCCACCATGGAGAAATCTTCAACTTCACCTGCAACTACCAACGCTATAAGAGGGGCTGAGCAAAAGCGGTAACATAGCCAAACAACGGTTTGCATAGGAAAGGTGTCAAAGGTTAGAGGTTCATGGCAATATGGGATGGCTTGATAAACAGGTAATAGGTAGCGCAGCATAGCGATAGAACGAAGCAACTAGCATAGCAATGATAGTAGTGAGATCCAGGGTAGCTGTCATCTTTCCTGAAATCCCGCTAGGAAGAAGAACGAGTCCATGAAGAAGACGAACGGATGAAGCCGAACCAATCGTAGACGAACGAATCCTCACGATCGCAACGAAATATGAACTAACAAGAAGAAGCACACAACATAGTAAACACACCACACATAGACAAGACATGATGCACAACATGCATGATGCATGAGAAAGCTAGATGAGCCTACTCATGGCAAGAGATGATGCAAACAAGAACAACACATCAAGGCAAGTTTAAATGAGGCCGGAAACAACATATAACAATTCCGGTAAGTCCTCATATGCAAATTTCGAAATTGGTCCAGAACTGAATAAACCTTATGTTCAAGTTGTTAAACAGCAAGTTAAGATGCACCAAGATGATCTACATGAAATTCTAGTCAAGTTACATATAAAGTTCATAAGATTCGGAGCTACGGCCTAGAAGATATGAGCAAAACAAGTTAAACATGGCATTGATGCAAAATGCACCCAAACATCAAGAAAACACCTCAAAACAAGGATGCAACATGATGATATGAAACTACATGCAAAATCAAGCAAGTTTCATATAGAGCACACTCAAAACGGAGCAACGGTTCAACACATGCACACTATACAAGTCATAACAACAATCTGTCCAAAACAGCAACTAGGCATATTGCAAGCACGAAAACAATATGCTACAGCACCCCAACATAATAACAAAAGGCATGGGCATGATGTACAGGTAAAGCATAACAAAACATGAACACTGAGCTATCTCCAGAAACATCTAGAACATGCTCGAAAAGACATGGGAAGATTGCAAATTATAACAGTTTCAGACTTGGCAGAAATAACATCAGGTTGCAATGTTTAGAGCTATCAAACAACATTTTACAGGAACATATCATGGCAAACAAAGCCATGGCATGAATATACTAATTGCATAGATCAAAAGTCCCTTACTGACCATGAGCCAAAAAGGCACAGAAAATATGATGGCACCCATGTAAACATGGCAAGTTATATTACAGATTCATACATGGCAGGAACAACAATAACTAGGCATGTTCGTGAGCTTGAACCACTCACCACAGAGCAATACATGGCATGGAAAGGCAACCAATAGTAAGAAGACATGATTATGAAGCTAAGAATGGCAATATCAAGGTCATAGGGTGCATGGATCACTAGCAAACAATCATGGAAACATGGAACTTAATGTTAACAGGCTGATAGCAACATTTTCAAGCAACTTTAGAGCAAGATTAAAACATGTCCCAGCAGGCTATAATTGCAACTAAGGGCATGAATGGATAGAGCATGACATGTAGATCAAAACATATCTATAGAACATCTCCAGATTATGCATAGAATGATTAGTAACAACATGTTAACATGGCATCACAAAATTACAGAATCTGTCTAGCAAAACAGCAACATCATGTACACTACTTAACAAGCTCGATTCACTCACCACAAGTCATTGCATGACAAGATAAGAATAGCATAATCAAGAAGGCATGTTTGTGTAACAAACCAAGGAAATAACAAGTCCATAGCATACAAGGATGAACTATAGCAAGCTTGGCCATATTGAATAACATGTAAACAATCTGCCAGGAAACATTTTGAAGCAAACGTAGAGCACCAAAATGACATGCTAGGCTACTCCATAATTGCAAAAAAGGGCATTAATTGATAGACAATAACCGTATGTTCAAAACACCCTTACTGAAGTATCTATAAATATGCATGGATCGCTCTGTAGCATCAAGTTTACATGGCATCAAAATAATAGCAGAACAGGGACTAAAATCAGCAATATCACGAAGCCTAGTTTGCATGCTTGTGCTAGTCACCACATTGATCACAAAAATACATGGCATACACCCCTGGAAAGATGGCATGGCATAGATCAAAACACATGTAGACATCAACCTCATAGGATGCACACATCAATCATGGCAAAAATGACAAATGAGCAAGTTATAACAGTTTCAGCAGATTAACATTAACATGCACTCTTCCAACAGCATATCGGGCATCAAGATGAGCTCAAATGAAAATGATGCAATGGAATGAAATGAAGTACTCATCGAGGCGAACAATTTGACATATTGTACGCACGAAACGGAGCTACGGATGCAGAGATGTGATGCGATGAACATGGCATGAAAATGTCAGGAAACGGGGACTTAGTGGATTTGGACCTCGGGGAAAATATCCACGGCGCCGGGATCTCGCCGGAGTTCGTCGCCGGAGAGCGGCCGGAGTCGAGGGAGAGGGCGGAGGAGGCTGGATCCGGCCCTCCCGTGGCCGGATCTGGCCGGGGCGACGGGCGGGGCGCGCCGGAGGGGCTTGGGGCGGCGCGGCAGCGCGCTTCGGTGGCCGGCGGCGGCCGCGGTCGGGAAGACCGGAGGGAGCCGGGCCGGCCCGATCCGGGCGGCGGCTGGCCGGATCCGCGGCGGTGGCTGGCCGGATCCGCGGCGGAGCGGCGGCGCACCACGCGGTAGGCGGCGGTGAGCGGAGGAGGCGGCCGGCGGCGGCCGGGAGCGCGGGCGACGGCGGCGTGCCGCGGCGGAGGCGGCGGGGCGCGGCGCGCGGGGTGCCGGCGGATCGGCAGCGGGCGCGAGGCGGCGGCGGCGCTCGCTGGCGGCGATGGCCGGGGCAGAGGCGCGGGCGGCAGGGTGCTCGGTGGGCGCGGGCCCGGCGCGGCCCAGATCGGGCCCGGGGCGGGCTGGCCTCGGGCCCCGACGGGCTACGGCGGCGGGGCGCGGGCGCCGGGACGCGTGGCGGCGCCCGGTTGGACGAGGGCGGCGGCGGGCTGACGTGGCGTCACGGGATTGGTCGGAGCGACGTGTCCGGCGGACACGTCCGGCGCGGACGGACGTGTCCGGCGGCGCGAAGAGGAAGACGCTAGGGTTGGACTGCGCGAAAAATCGGGGAGGGGCACATATTTATAGGTAGAGGGAGCTAGGAGAGTCCAAATGAGGTGTGGTTTTCGGCCACGCGATCGAGATCGAACGACCGAGAGCATGGAGGGGAGTTTGCTGGGTTTTGGGCCACTTTGGAAAGGGTGTTGGGCTGCAACTCAAAGAGGGCTTTATGGTTACCCGGTTAACCGTCGGAGTATCAAACGACCTCCAAATGGCACGAAACTTGACAGGCGGTCTACCGGTGCTATACCAAGGCCGCTTGGCAAACCTTGGGCCATTCCGAGAAAGTTTAACACCCGCTCACAAAAGGAGAGAAGAAGGGACGCCGGATGACATAGGAGCGCCGGATTGCAAAACGGACAACAGGGAAAAGGCTCGGATGCATGAGACGAACATGTATGCAACATGAGATGCACATGATGACATGATATGAAATGCAGATGATGACATGGCAAAGTGCAACACGCAAGCAAAAGACATGGCAAAGATGGCGAATAACTGGCAGACAACTGGCGTCGAATCCGGGGCGTTACATCTGCTTCCCCAAGCCTCCACAATGGGAGCGAGTGCTCCCGGAGTGGAGCCACCCGGTGCTCCAGGAACTCCCTCAGGAGCGTGGCCCTGGTCAGCTTTGCCGCCCCCAGGTTGCTTGGCCTCAGGTCCGCGTCCATCCTCTTCAACACCGCCCTCGCGTGCAGGTCAACAAGCTCCGCTCGAGAACACGCATCGACGGCCTTGGGCTGCCCCATGGGCAGCACCAGTCGGGGGTGGAGGCGCCCGACACCCACCATGACCCACTTGCTCCGGAAGCCCTCGATCCTCTTCCCGGGCTTCGAGATGGCGTTGGAGCCGGAGTATGCGATAAAACTCGCGCATGCGGAGATGGGACCGCGAGAAACCCAGAGGTAAAAGTAATGGCGCAGCAAGGCCACTCAGGGCTTTACCCCAACGTGAGCCTCACAATAGTAGGCGAAAATCGCCAGGAGAAGAACAGAGTTGGGGTGGAGGTGCAGAGCTTGCAAGTTGTACACGCGAAGAACATCAAGGAAGAACTCGGAAAAAGGGGGCACCAGACCAGCAATGATGGCGCTCACAAAAAGCGGGTAGAAGGTGCTCCCCTTGCCTTCAGGATGGTCGGAGCCGGCCTTGAACACAGTCGCTCCCGCGTTGCCCTGTGCCACCGTCCTCAGGCGCATGAGGGCAAGATTCTTCTCTGACACATTCGGGGGATCCAGAGCCGGCGAGTACCAGGCCTCGGTCGGGGTCTTGCGAGGCGCCATGGCTTGCCAGATGGGAAGGATTGAGGCAGATCTAGAGGATTTCGGAAGCAGGAAGGAGAAGAGCGAGAAAGGTGATCTAGAGCAAGGCAGGCGACAACAGAGCAGGTAAGTCTGGCCCGGGCACCTCTTTTTGTCCGAAGGGCGGTTGCCGAGGCGTCGTGGGGAAGCGGAGACGCCCACGTCCAATCAATCGCCACGCAGCGCCCAAGGCCGCAGGCTGTTGGGGCCCGTGGCGCTTCGCACTTGCCCCTTTGCTTCTCTACTAAGCCAAATTCGGGTGCGCCTTGGGCCCAGGGGCTACTGTCGGCGTTCTGGGAACGGGGGTCCCCAGACTTGCCTGCCTGTGGCCTGCGGCATGGCTCAAATGGGGGCCCAGCACAACCCACCTTTATCAGCTCAAGCTCAAGACCCTTGCAAGGGGCCAAGCCTCACGGGGCGGACGACAGGAAGCTTCCTCAGGAGCAGCCTCCTCCGGCAGGCTCGCGAGGAGGCGGGGAGATCAAGGCAGGGTACCTCCCAAGGAGCCCGTGACGCAAGCCACGACGATCGAGACTAGGCGGGCGCCGTCCTGCATAGTGTCCTTGTTTCCCTTTCGGTGCAAAGGGGGCAAGCACAGACCGAGGCATCAGGCAAAGGTTACCATTTCGGTGCAACAAGACCCAGACCAGTAGAACAGCAGGATGGAGGTCAGTGGAGCCCAGGACACCGTCATCGTCAGAGCCTTTGGCAGCCGAAGACCAACTTGTCACATCCCTAGTTCTGGTACGCACTAGGCTAGCCCTTCCATGTGAGCATCATGTTTAAATTCAAATGAAACTTGAATTGAGGAATTTTCAAAAGCCTCAGAAAACCTCTAAAAATAACCAACATTTAAATCTCATCAAATGAGTCCAAGAAAATGTTCCTGTTATTCTGTGAAAATATTGGCGTGAGGTAAAATTCAAACCAATATTTTCATAGTCACGGAAATAATTTATTTTGGGTCTTTGATTTAAATCAATAATATATTTGGGTTGGAATTATTTCTGCTATATAAGAAATAATGTTCAAATATTTTGTAAGTTTGCATGTGACCTTGGACTAGCTCTCTGAGCTCACATAAAAATTTACATAAAGTTTTAAAATGGTTTAGTTTCCAAACTCAACCAAACCAAAATAACAGAAATAGAAAAACTAAAATAAGAGAGAGAGAGACTCACCTGGGCACTTACCTGGCGCCCACCAAGCCCACCTGGGCCTCACCTGTGCTGGCCCAACCCATCCCTCTCCTCCCTGTCGTCTTCCTCCCTGCCAGGAGGACGAAGGCGCGTGCTCGCCGCGCGCGTCCACGCGCGAGCCACCTCCTGCTTCCCCGAGGCGCCCTGAGCCTTCCGTAGCGCCACGCCACCCGCCCAGACCCGTAAGGATCGATCTCTCCCTCCCTCGCTCTTCCCCTCGCCCGTTCCCTCCCGCCATGGCCGAAGCCTCCATGGATGCGCCACCGTAACTCCGCGCCCACAGCCACCCCCTCGCCCTCTGCCCATGACCACGAGCTCCAGTGCATCGTCCTGGTCGCCTCCACCAAGCCAAGCAGGCCGGGAGGCCTTTCTTCCTCGCCTACGCCGTCGTCTTCAACCTTCGGCTCCGAGATCGCTGGAGATGCTCTGACGCCGTCCGTCCCTCCCCGAGCTCAACGACCGCCTCGCCCGAACCGCCATGAGCTTCTACGCCGTCTCCCCCTCTTCTTTGCGTCGTTTGCGCCCTGTAACCGCCTCCTCCACCAGAGCCGAGATGCTCCGCCACAAGAGCTTGTCGCCGGCGTTGCTCTGGTGACCATTTGGTCGTGTCAATGTGCCAATCACGTCCGCCACACTGCGTAGTGCCTCGCCCGCGCTTTAGTCCGCGCGTTTGCTCGCCGCAGCCGCGGCCCGTGCACAGCCGAACTCCGGCCGCCGCTGTCGAGCTCGCCGGTGTCGTTTTCGGCGTCCCCGTGTCCAAGCACTCGCACCAGTGGATGCGGTAGCTCCCCAGCTACGCGTAGCGCATCTCCGCCGTCGATTTGGTCGACGGAGGACCAAATCCGAAGCCCACCGCCGCATCTGGCCTCGCTGGCGGCTAAACACCGGCGTGTTGACCACTTTGACCGGCGGGTTTGACTCGTTTGACCCACGGTCACTGACGTGCGGGCCCGTCTCTGCATCATGTCGCCGGTGTGTTTGACCCATTTGACCATGTGGGCCCCGCCCCTGGTTAAACCTAGATTAGGAGTTAATCTAATATTAAATTAGTTAGTTAAGCTAATGACAACTGACACACGGGACCCCACTAGCCAGGTTTGACCTGGACCGGCCTCGTTGACTGCTGATGTCATAGTGACACAATGCTGACGCAATAAGTATTTTTCTGGATTTATTTTTATACAGGAAATTCCAGAAAATAGTATAAACTTCTAAAAATCATAGAAATTCAACCGTAACTCCAAATGAAATAAATTATATATGAAAAATGATCAGAGAAATCCAATCTATCCATCTGTACCATTTTCGTGCATGTTAGAACAACTTATAGCTGCTATTTAGCACAAATCATATAATGGCATTTAAACTTTCACATATGGAGTTTGGATTTGAACTTAGGGTTCAAACCAACTTCATTTAACTTTGTTGCTAGTTGCATTAGCTCAAAACACCAGCATGTTGCCATGTCATGATCATGCATCATAATGTCGCATTGCATTGATTGTGTTTCCTCTCTCTTGCCGGTAATTGTTCCCTCTCAGTAGACGTGGTTCCGACGATGAGATCGATGACACCGATGAAGAGCTATATTATCTTCAGAAGTGCCAGGCAAGCAAAACCCCCTTGTTCATTCCGATACAATCCCACTCTCCCGCTCCTGCTCTCTTTTACTGCATTAGGACAACAACGATTCAACTGTTACTTGCTGCGGTAGTTGAACCCCTTTATCCTCTGCATGACCTGTCATTGCCACAGTAAATAGATGAAACCCACTAGCATGAGTAGGAGTTGTTTGAGCCCTGATGTGCCTACTCATTCATGCTTGTTTGTCATGCCTGCTATGCTTAGAGTTGTGTCAGGTCTAATTCATCGTGGATGAATTGGAGGTGTGTGAACATGTCCTACTGTTGAGAGCTAAGTATGTGAACACGATTTGGTAAAGGTAGCGGTGAGAGGCCATGTAGGAGTACATGGTGGGTTGTCTCATTGCAGCCGTCCTCAGGAACTGAGTTCTGTGTTTGTGATCCATGAACAGTTACTACCACACATTGGGTTCCGGTAACTCGACCCCTCTCGGCTTCTTAATCAACCTTGATCTCTGTCCAGGAGTTGCAACTAGTTTCTGGTGTTTGTAGGTAGTGCTAGTAGTCTACCAAGTGGCACCCGGTACAGGTGGGCTTGGGACAGACTAGGGCAGTGGCACGGTGTACCAAGTGGCACCCGGATGGTGGGCTTGGGAACCCTGCTCACATCGTTTGGGGCCGTGAGCGACACCCCGGCCGGATCTCCTTGCGGATGGAACCCGAATAGGCGATAAACCTGGACGAGAGACTTGTGTGGTTAGTCAGGTCGTGGCCGACTCCCTCGCCAGGCTTCCGCTTGAAGGTTGCCGAGATACACGAGGTGTACATGGCGGTAAGTGGCGAGAGCGTGTGTGAAGAAGTACACCCCTGCAGGGTTAACATTATCTATTCGAATAGCCGTGTCCGCGGTAAAGGACTTCTGGGTTGCCTGTACAGTTCATAGACAAGTGAAAGTGGATACTCTAAAATGCGCAAGATAAGTGTGAGTGCTATGGATGGCGTTCTCGTAGGGAGACGGGAGCGGATCCATAGTGGTGTATTGATATGGTGAATATGTGGACTCGTGTGCGCCACCTCAAAAGAGTTACTTGCAGTCGTAGTTCAGGTTAGCCACCGAGTCAAAGCTGGCTTGCTGCAGTTAAACTCCACCACCCCCTTTGTTGATAATGATGCATATGTAGTTAGTTCTGATGTAAGTCTTGATGGGTACATTTGTACTCACTTTGCCTATTTTACGTTTTTGTACAGAGACTTCAGTCTCGCTAGTAGTTCTGCGTGGACTTCGACATTTAGCTTGTTACCTCAGCTACGATCTTGTGCCCTCGGCGGGATCTGGTAGATAGTCAGGCTTCTCAGCCTTTTTCATCTGTAGTTGTCTGTACTCAGACATGTTAAGCTTCTGCTTGTGCTTTGACTTGTATGCTCTGAATGTTGGGTCATGAGACCCATGTTTGTAATATCTCGTTCCTCGGAGCCTATTGAATAAATACTTGAGTTGTAGAGTCATGTTGTGATGCCATGTTGTATTTGCACATATTGAGCATATTGTGTGTATGTTATTGAAATGCTTGGTATGTGTGGGATCTGACTATCTAGTTGTTTATCCTTAGTAGCCGCTCTTACCGGGAAATGTCTCCTAGTGCTTCCACTGAGCCATGGTAGCTTGCTACTGCTTCGGAACACTTAGGCTGGCCGGCATGTGTCCTTCTTCGTTCCTGTGTCTGTCCCTTCGGGGAAATGTCACGCGATGAATACCGGAGTCCTGTTAGCCCGCTACAGCCCGGTTCACCGGAGTCCTGCTAGCCCAGTGCTACAGCCTGGATTCACTCGCTGATGACCGACACGTTCGATGCTGGGTCATGGATGCCTGTCCCTGTAAGTTTGTGCCACTTTGGGTTTACGACTAGCCATGTCAGCCCGGGCTCCTTATCATATGGATGCTAGCGACACTATCATATACGTGTGCCAAAAGGCGCAAACGGTCCCGGGCAAAGGTAAGGCGACACCCGTGGGAATACCGTGCGTGAGGCCGCAAAGTGATATGAGGTGTTACATGCTAGATCGATGTGGCATTGAGTCGGGGTCCTGACAGCTTTGGTATCAGAGCTTGACTGCCTGTAGGATTACCAAGCCAAACTGGTCGAAGTTGAGTCTAGAAATTCTTTAGTTATATAAGGGAATTGATTGTGGGATGGAACGTAAGGCTCTTTTTACTCCTTTACCTTATGTCCTTCTGATCTGAGTCACCCTCTTCTTCTCTACGGGGTTAAGAACTAGGCCTTCTCTTCTTTCTATCAGGATCACGTGTTACTAATCCGTAGACTTATAGGATTGTTGGTTTCAAGCCTCAGTTAAGTTCCTACTACTTCCGTATGTTAATTGTTGATCTCGAAACCTTGATATTGTGTTTCTGAGTGGCGATGCCACCATTTTTGTAGCCTGTCTAAATTCTTTTGAGCATTTACAGCCGTTATGCTGTCCGAGTCATCCCAGGTTTCTAAAGAGTCTGATGCATTTGCAAAATCCTTTCCCTCTGGTTTCGATGTCCTTTTAGGCCAGGTTAATCACACTAATTGCTGAGTTGAGGTACTCTATTGCCTCGGCATTTATGTTGGAGCTATTATTATGACCTTAGGTGTCTAGAGTATCACCTAGTAATCTAGCCATGTTCCGTGTTCTAGTGTGATGATTATGGCCATCATTCTCGAAAGCATCCCGTGATGCCATTTAGTAGTAGGTATTCTACTCCTTGGGTTTTGAACCCGAGATTCACCCTACTTACCTCGTGTTGATAGTGTTGCTAGTTCCTTTAGGATATTAGTAACCTTTGCGATAGTCCTCGAGGTCCGTGGTATATCGTTCTTCCAAATACCATGAACCATTCTTGGCAGGAGTTCTTTTGAACCAAAAGATCACAACTAGAGGGCTCTTGATGAGTTCTCCATTCTATGTTGTGACTCTGCCAGTCCTACCTCTCTGCATGGATTGTTCGGAAGAAATATGTTGAACTTGGCTTGACATACTAATCTATGCATCCACAACTCAGAAAGATATATGTTCCTTTGAGTTGTCCCTCTCTTTAGTTGTATTCTGACCTTTGTCTATCAGTTGATAGTCAAGAGTATGCATGCATTCATTCATCGATGCCTATTAATGTTGTGGTCCGTCAAGCCATTCTATCCCGGAATGACTAGGAGAAACAAACTCCAGTACCTCATCCACATCCAGCATTGGGTCAAAGTAGTTGTACCTCGCAGATCAAAATACAATCCAGCTTCTGGTCTATTCTACCTTGAAGTATTACCATATTTACATCAGGAATGTCATGGGAATTGCACACCATCCTATGAACTCTTGATATAGTGATACTTCTCACTCTCATTATTGATTTCTCGTCTCCCGTGTTGTTGCAACCGGAATGCCGACATGTGAACTATGATGTGTGAAATCAATACCCCTAGCAACCATGTTGCTTAGTGGTTAATGGAAGGAAATCTCATTCTTAGTGTGTTGGTTATGGAATCATCATTCTAAGATTGATCGTGCTACCTAGTCCTTATTTCCGGTGCACCCTCTGATCAATGAGTTAGGATTGCATCAATCCCTCGCTCTGTTGATCATATCGTCTTGCCCTGAAAAGCAAGATTGTTCTCGAGCTTAGTAACATATCGGTGGTTCATGATTTTCCAAATATCTTCTCAGAAGTATCACCAGATCGTCACCTGACCGCTATGTTGAGTTCGAGATCAAGATGGTTTCTTGTAAACCACCCCTTCTCCAAGAATCTGTGTGGGATACCTCTGAGCTAGTTGGTCAAGCTAAACAACAACTTGGAGAGTTGGAAGATAAAAGCTTGTCTGATCTAGATCATGTTAAGGGATATCTTTTTGTGTGTGTGTGTGTGTTGAAGAAAGATGATATCTTCATCAATTGGTCCTTGTGATCAGTTGTTGGACCTATTGTCTTACCCCATCTTTGATTTGAGTATGGGCTATCATCAAATCAAGTTAGAACCAACGATATTCATAATGTTGTCTTACTCGTGGTTGATTCCTTGAGCATACACCATTACATCTTTGGGTCTGACCAATACTATCACATTGTTCACATAATGGTGGAAGTCCAGTGATATGGAAATTCCGATGAGTTCTTGTTGAGCCCATCAGCGGCATTTTGTCTCCACCATGATTCGTGTTGAACATCAGGCTAGTGTTGGAAACTTTGAAAGCAACGCCTTCGTGTTTCGTTCATGAAGCTTATGCTTGGATGGAAGAAGTGACTTCCTCGAATTCATGTGCATTTGGTGCAAGTTGCCGCCGTGAGTTCGAGAAAGATTGTTTTTGTTTCCTCTGGTACCATCCCAAATCAATTATGCATGTGTGAATGTATTCTATGGTTTGGTAGATTAATTACCTCCACTCCATATGTATTCCCTAGCACACCAAGCCACCGATTGACTTGTTCAAGGAAAAGAAGTCTATGCTTGGGATCTAATCCATGGACTTGCGTAAAGACTTCGAAATCCTCGATGATGGTTCCCAACCTGAACTCGGTAGTGTTTTATTATAGGACTACTATGTGGTCATGCTTGTCTCGGACAACGTGTTCACATGTTGTAGCAGAACCAGCTCATGTTTTGGAGCTTGCTGTCGCAGTTCATTCCCCGAGAATCTCGCAACGTCGTCTCGTCGATTTGTGTTGCAGACTTTCATTTTCCTTCCTAGACTTGATGAGTCTAGAATATCCTGACGCCAACCAGATCTGAACCTCAGGCAGATATAATGGTTGGAGCATTTTCCAAGAACTATAATATTGGTCTCTCTAAACCTGTAAAGTGGATGTTGTGGCCAACACACCTAGCCGGAAGACCTGTTATTGTAGTATCTTGATTGAGGAAGTTGGCCACCTCCCCATAAGGATCTCATAGGGTTTACTTCAGTAGTTATTCCTTATGGACTCTTGTGTTCCCAAAGTCCGACCTTTTACTTTATGTTCTAGATGTCAAACCATATTTATGAATGGATTATGCTATCACATCAAGGAGAACATTAGAAGTGGAGTGCTAAATGTCTCTCGGTCAATCATCCAGATTTTGTTTCCATGGCCTCGCTAAGGTGAAATCTGAGAAAGTGTTATCTTTCCTTTGCATCTGCATCCTCCACCGGTATTCATCATGGTAGTACGTTGTGTTCCCAGGATCCTTGACACGGATATTGGTAAAACCTTGATCAATATGGAAATGCTGAAGTTCTTGAGAGCACGCGCAAGCAAAATCACCCCTTGTGTTGTCTTCAACAAGGTAATCCACATCATCCATACTAGTCCGAGCATGTCATTCTACCGAACTCCTCCAAATGATCGATTGTGGTTTGCCTTAAGCTGGTATAAAGAGTTTCAATGATCATTGAATCAAAGGTAATTCTTTTTGCCACTTAAGGGATAATTCTGCAAGTCACCTTCCCTAAGGTGCCCCGTTATGGTATCATGGCAACTCAACTCCTTGCTACACTGACAATTGGTTACCATCTTCTTAAGTGTGGAATTGTTGTCTATCTAGTGAATCCTCGTCACCTGTTCCACTCCATCCCTCTAGATGTGTGCTTTGTGTCTCGGCTTGAGAGATGTTGCTATGTCTCATTCCCTGAGTTGATCCTAAGTTGTTCGACCTTTAATAAGATCGATCCCTCTAGAGTTTTCCTTTCCCTTTCATTGTCATGTTAGTTGGAGTTCTCGGGGCAAGACATCGAGACAATGATGGTAATCGAGTCAACGTTCTTTGAAGTGCCACCTGGATTGTGAAGATTATGTTAGTTTGCGATCCCCCTTCATCTTACCCTACGCTTGAATCTCGGGACGAGATTCTTGTTTAGTAGGGGTGAGCTGTCACATACCTAGTTCTGGTATGCACTAGGCTAGCCCTGCCATGTGAGCATCATGTTTAAATTCAAATGAAACTTGAATTGAGGAATTTTCAAAAGCCTCAGAAAACCTCTAAAAATAACCAACAGTTAAATCTCATCAAATGAGTCCAAGAAAATGTTCCTGTTATTCTATGAAAATATTGGTGTGAGGTAAAATTCAAACCAATATTTTCAGAGTCACAGAAATAATTTATTTTGGGTCTTTGATTTAAATCAATAATATATTTGGGTTGGAATTATTTCTGCTATATAAGAAATAATGTTCAAATATTTTGTAAGTTTGCATGTGACCTTGGACTATCTCTCTGAGCTCACATAAAAATTTACATAAAATTTTAAAATGGTTTAGTTTCCAAACTAAACCAAAACAAAATAACAGAAATAGAAAAACTAAAATAAGAGAGAGAGAGAGACTCACCTGGGCACTTACCTGGCGCCCACCAAGCCCACCTGGGCCTCACCTGTGCTGGCCCAGCCCATCCCTCTCCTCCCTGTCGTCTTCCTCCCCTGCCAGGAGGACGAATACGCGTGTGGCCGACGCGCGCGCCCACGCGCCCAGGCCACCTCCTGCCTCTCTGTGTGTCTCCCCGTCGCCCTGAGGATGCCACACACCCTCCTGGACCCTCCTCGCTCTCTCCCTCACCCTCACTTCCCCCTGGATCCCTCTCTCTTCCCCACCGAGCGGGGCTCATCGCCACCAACGCCGTTCACCGTAGCCACCGCCTCCCCCTGAACCTCTCTCCGCCTCCAGAAGATCTCCCACGACCACCTCTTCCTCCTCGACGAGTCACGCGAGCTCGTCCGCCCTGCATCGCCGCCTGCATCGCCTTCTTCTCCCTCTGGCCACCGAGATCGCCGGCGACCTCCCATCATCACTAGCCCCTCCCCGAGCTCGCCGACCGCCTCGCCCGAACCGCCGTGAGCTTCCACGCCGTCTCATCCTCTTCTTTGTGTCGTTTGAGCCCTCTAACCGCCTCCTCCACCGGAGCCGAGATGCTCCGCCGCAAGAGCTTGTCGCCGGCGTTGCTCCAGTGACCATTTGGTCGCGTCAATGTGCCAATCACGTCCGCCGCACCGCATAGTGCCTCGCCCGCGCTATAGTCCGCGGGTTTGCTCGCTGCAGCCGCGGCCCCGTGCACAGCCGAACTCTGGCCGCCGTTGTCGAGCTCGCCGGCGTCGTTTCCGGCGTCCCCGTGTCCAAGCACTCGCACCAGTGGATGCGGTAGCTCCCCAGCTACGTGTAGCGCATCTCCGCCGTCGATTTGGTCGACGGAGGACAAATCCGAAGCCCGCCGCCGCATCTGGCCTCGCCGGTGGCTAAACGCCAGCGTGTTGACCGCTTTGACCGGCGGGGTTTGACTCGTTTGACCTGGGGTTTGACCCCCCAGGGTCACTGATGTGCGGGCCCGTCTCCGTTAACCTTTAGTTAGACTTAGATTAGTGCTAATTAACCCTGACAGTTAGTTTAGTCACTAACCAGTTGGCCCAGGCCCTAATTAACCTAGGTTAGTGCTAACGTAACACTAACTAACCCTGTTAGTTAGCTGTTACACTGACATGTGGGCCCCAGCCATCAGGTTTAACCTTGCCTGGCGCCTTTGACCTGATGACGTCACCCCGACGTCATGCTGACGTAGTTAATCTTTTTCTGTATTTATTTTTATTCAGCAAATCCATAAAATTGCCTAAACTTCTAAAATTCATAGAAATTAATCTGTAACTCCAAATGAAATAAGTTATATATGAAAAATGATCAGACAAATCCAATCTATCCATCTGCACTGGTTTTCATGCATGTTTAAGCAACTTAAACCTGCTATTTATATCAAAACATGATAATGCACTTTATTAAGTCATAGTTTCAATTTGAACTTAAACTTTGGGTTCAAACTAACTCAAACCCATCTTATTATAGGTGCATTAGCCCAACACACTCATTTTGCCATGTCATGATCATGCATCATATTGTGCATTGCATTGATTGTGTTCCCTTCTGTGTTGCCAGTATTTGTCCCCTCTCGATAGACGTGGTTCCGACGATGAGTTCGATGACACCAATGAAGATCTATATTATCTTCAGAAGTGCCAGGCAAGCAAAACCCCCTTGTTCATTCCGATACAATCCTACTCTCTTGCTCCTGCTCTCTTTTACTGCATTAGGACAACAACGATTCATCTGTTACTTGCTGCGGTAGCTGAACCCCTTTATCCTCTGCATGACGTGTCATTGCCACAGTAAATAGATTAAACCCACTAGCATGAGTAGGAGTTGCTTGAGCCCTGTTGTGCCTACTCATTCATGCCTGTTTGTCATGCCTGCTACTGCTTAGAGTTGAGTCAGGTCTGATTCATCGGGGATGAATCAGAGGTGTGTGAACATGTCTTACTATGTGTGAGCTAAGTGTGTGAACACGATTTGGTAAAGGTAGCGGTGAGAGGCCATGTAGGAGTACATGGTGGGTTGTCTCATTGAAACCGTCCTCAGGAACTGAGTTCTGTGTTTGTGATCCATGAACAGCTACTACCACACATTGGGATCCTTAATTGACTCTCTCGACTTATTAACCAACTTGATCCCTGTCCAGGAGTCGCAACTAGTTTCTGGTGCTTGTAGGTAGTGTTAGTAGTCTACCAAGTGGTACCCGGTATAGGTGGGCTTGGGACAGACTAGGCACCATGGCACGGTGTACCAAGCGTAGATCCACCCGTCGAGGTGGGCTTGGGAACCCTGCTCACATCGTTTGGGGCCGTGAGCGACACCCCGGCCGGATCTCCTTGCGGATGGAACCCGAATAGGCGATAAACCTGGACTAGAGACTTGTGTGGTTAGTCAGGTCGTGGACGACACCCTCGCCAGGCTTCCGCTTGAAGGTTGCCGAGACACATGACGTGTACATGGCGGTAAGTGGCGAGAGCATGTGTGAAGAAGTACACCCCTGCAGGGTTAATATGATCTATTCGAATAGCTGTGTCCGCAGTAAAGGACTTCTGGGTTGCCTGTACAGTTCATAGACAAGTGAAAGTGGATACTCTAAAATGCGCAAGATAAGTGTGAGTGCTATGGATGGCGTTCTCGTAGGGAGACGGGAGCGGATACATAGTGGTGTATTGATATGCTGAATATGTGGACTCGTGTGCGCCACCTCAAAAGAGTTACTTGCAGTCGTAGTTCAGGTTAGCCACCGAGTCAAAGCTGGCTTGCTGCAGTTAAACTCCACCACCCCCTTTGTTGATAATGATGCATATGTAGTTAGTTCTGATGTAAGTCTTGCTGGGTACATTTGTACTCACGTTTGCCTATTTTACGTATTTGCAGGGAGACTTCAGTCTCGCTAGTAGTTCCGCGTGGACTTCAACGTTTAGCTTGTTACCTCAGCTACGATCTTGTGCCCTCGGTGGGATCTGGTAGATAGTCAGGCTTCTCAGCCTTTTTCATTTGTAGTTGTCTGTACTCAGACATGTTAAGCTTCTGCTTGTGCTTTGACTTGTATGCTCTGAATGTTGGGTCATGAGACCCATGTTTGTAATATCTCGCTCCTTGGAGCCTATTGAATAAATACTTGAGTTGTAGAGTCATGTTGTGATGCCATGTTGTATTTGCACATATTGAGCATATTGTGTGTATGTTATTGAAATGCTTGGTATGTGTGGGATCTGACTGGCTAGTTGTTTATCCTTAGTAGCCTCTCTTACCGGGAAATGTCTCCTAGTGCTTCCACTAAGCCATGGTAGCTTGCTACTGCTCCGGAACACTTAGGCTGGCCGGCATGTGTCCTTCTTCGTTCCTGTGTCTGTCCCTTCCGGGAAATGTCACGCGATGAATACCGGAGTCCTGTTAGCCCGCTACAGCCCGGTTCACCGGAGTCCTGCTAGCCCAGTGCTACAGCCTGGATCCACTCGCTGATGACCGACACGTTCGATGCTAGGTCATGGATGCCTGTCCTTGTAAGTTTGTGCCACTTTGGGTCTACGACTAGCCATGTCAGCCCAGGCTCCTTATCATATGGATGCTAGCGACACTATCATATACGTGTGCCAAAAGGCACAAACGGTCCCGGGCAAAGGTAAGGCGACAGCCGTGGGGATACCGTGCGTGAGGCCGCAAAGTGATATGAGGTGTTACATGCTAGATCAATGTGGCATTGAGTCGGGGTCCTGACACAACTTTAGTGAGGATAAGTGTACTAGATGTTCCCCTTCAAAATGGCCAAGTGTTGGCGCCCTTCTCGCTCATTATTTGGGAAGAGGCCCAGGGCCTCCATCTATAAATAGGACTAGCCACCCACAGGGTAGAGGCATCTAGGAATCGCATCGAGCATCTATCTCAAGAAGACGCGACTAGAGAGAGGCGACTGAACTCACCCTAGCAGTTCATCACACCAGCTCAAGATCAGCCCCTCGCGAGGCTGTTCTCCCTTTGTACTATTCATCATCAGCCCCTGAGGCAATCCACCACACCACACACCGGAGTAGGGTATTACACCACAATGGTGGCGTGAACCAGTATAAATCTCGCGTCCCTTGTGTGTTCTTCTTTCAAGCCTAGATCGTTGCGAGACTTCGACGCGTGAGCTGGTAGGGGAAAGGTCTTCGTGCGCACCCCAGTGTTCGAACCTCAAGGGTCTGCCGGAACCTGAAATCCGACAATGAGCTCTTGGGGAGGAGCGATGCGCTGTCTGGCCGAAACCCTCGCCGCCACCGATGAAGCGTCGCCACGCCCCCTCGCCATGGCAGAAGAAAGGAGAAAGCAGGAATGGGGAGAGGTAGATGGCGAAGGGTTGAGAGGCATCGTTCCTCCCGCTCCCCTCTTTATAAAGGGGCATGGGCAAGGCTCGGTCACCCCCTCTCGGCCAATCCGGCCCGTTGAAGTGACAGCAAGCAGGGCCGTCGACCGCCCACCCCGCTGCATTGAAGCCGCGTGGGAATCGACCCACGCACGTGCACGACTTCTCACATCCCGCGCGCCTATCATTCACCCTGTGTCATGCATGCAGCGAACATGGCGCGAGGGATAGGCGCAGTGGGACGCATGGAGTGACGGTTCCCAAGTGAGGGCAGTAAATGAGCAGCGGCCCTGCGGTCTCAAAGAGACATGCAAGCTGCCTCTTTACTGTCTGCCACGGGATGACGCCAGCATGCTTCCATCATGCGTGCGCACAACCCCCACGTCACGCGTTCAACACGGGTCGTGGGGAAGCGCAGCAGACGGAGCAGTTACCACGGTAAAAATCTGCCCCAACTGCCCGCGCACCGTTCTGGGCCTGGCCCAACAACGTACTGCGCTTATGTATGGCCCAATCCCGGGGGCTCCTGTCAGTGTACAAAAGTAGGGGCTCTGCTTTTGACCCCTTTACTTGTGCACGGGTAGTCAGAGCCACCCGCCACGGCCACACATAACAGGGAAGGGATGCTAGAGAGAAGTCGAAGGCACAAGACAAGCAAAGCAACGACAAGGACCAAGGCCACAAAGATCGGATGGACGAAGCAGGTTTCCTGGCAAGGACCCTTGTCTGGGCAGCCTCAGCAGCCCCGGCAAGACCCTTTCCGGGGCAGCTTGCCCACACCAACTGAGTGAGCCACCTTTGAGCCCACCAACGCTAAACAGGCGCATTGGGACAAGGCTCGGGAGGCAGCTCCATGGTGGCATGCAGATCTTTGTGAAGACAAAGAATAGTCAAGATCAAATGAGGATGGGGAGGCAACCATCATCACCGAAGAAACCCACAAGACCCCCAGCAAGATCCTTGCCGGGGACGCCAGCGCACCACGGCAAGACCCTTGCCGGGCCGCCCGACAAAACCCTCGCCAAGCACGCCAGTAGGGCCACTGCCAGGCCCACGCCAGCCAAGTCTCCGCCACCGTTCACATGCAGCTGCCGACCCAACCAGCTGGGTAGGCACGTGCGTGGCAACATGCAGCCCTTCATGGAGGCTCCACCACCGCGCCACCTCAGCTGCCTGCCTGCCTACATGGCACCGCATGCATCGCTGGACAGGGCGCGTGTCGAAGCAAGGAGGAACGGCGACGGACGGGATGGGCCTCGCCCCCGTCCCAGATAAAGTGAACGGACACCTAAGCCTCGCATTAAATGCACTTTGTCATGTAATACCAGCGATAAGCTCACAGCGCTGTAGCACTTTCCACCTCCTGTGTGCCACTCTGGCAGCCGCTTTCACCTATAAAAGGGGGCCCATGGCGCACTGGAGAAGGATTCGGCTCTTTCAAACCTACCAGCACCCAGAGCTAGTTCAAGAGCTCAAGAACACTAAATACATCCACCAAAGCAGGATCTTAGGGTTTTACGCATCTTTGCGGCCCGAACCTGTTAAATCCCCTTTGTGTCGTCTGTTAGTCCCGCTCTTCTCACGATCCCCACGTCCCGCAACCGTAGTAGGGATTCCAGTGATCCCATAGGTGTCATTTCCCACCGACATCCCAGCGCTCTCCATGACGAGGAGGGAGTAGTTCACCCTCGGGGCTGAGGGTATGTACCAGTAGCTATATGTTTGATCTCTCTCTCTCTCTCTCTCTCTCGTGTTCTTGAGGTGATATGATCTTGATGTATCACGAGCTTTGCAATTATAGTTGGATCTTACGATGTTTCTCCCCATCTACTCTCTTGTAATGGATTGAGTTTTCCCTTTGAAGTTATCTTATCGGATTTGAGAACACTTGATGTATGTCTTGTCGTGCTTATCTGTGGTGACAATGGGATATCACGTGATCCACTTGATGTGTGTTTTGGTGATCAACTTGCGGGTTCCGCCCATGAACCTATGCATAGGGGTTGGCACACGTTTTCGTCTTGAATCTCCGGTAGAAACTTTGGGGCACTCTTTGAAGTACTTTGTGTTGGTTGAATAGATGAATCTGAGATTGTGTGATGCATATCGTATAATCATGCCCACGGATACTTGAGGTGACAATGGAGTATCTAGGTGACATTAGGGTTTTGGTTGATTTGTTTCTTAAGGTGTTATTCTAGTACGAACTCTATGATAGATCAAACGGAAAGAATAGCTTCGTGTTATTTTACTACGGACTCTTGAATAGATCGAGCAGAAAGGATAACTTTGAGGTGGTTTCGTACCCTACCATAATCTCTTCGTTTGTTCTCCGCTATTAGTGGCTTTGGAGTGACTCTTTGTTGTATGTTGAGGGATTGTTATATGATCTATCTATGTTATTATTGTTGAGAGAACATGCACTAGTGAAAGTATGAACCTTAGGCCTTGTTTTGAAGCATTGCAATATTGTTTGTGCTCACTTTTATCATTAGTTACCTTCCTGTTTTTATATTTTCAGATTAAAGAAACCTATATCTACCATCCATATTGCACTTGTATCACCATCTCTTCGCCGAACTAGTGCACCTATACAATTTACCATTGTATTGGGTGTGTTGGGGACACAAGAGACTCTTTATTATTTGGTTGCAGGGTTGTTTGAGAGAGACCATGTTCATCCTACGCCTCCCACGGATTGATAAACCTTAGGTCATCCACTTGAGGGAAATTTGCTACTGTCCTACAAACCTGTGCACTTGGAGGCCCAACAACGTCTACAAGAAGAAGGTTGTGTAGTAGACATCAAGATCTTTTCTAGCGCCGTTGCCGGGTAGGTGAGTGCTTGAAGGTATATCTTTAGGTCTTGCAATCGAATCTTTTTGTTTCTTGTTTTATCACTATTTTAGTCTATAAAAGAAAACTACAAAAAAATGGATTGGAGTTTGTCTCATACGCTTCATCTTTTTATTATCTTTCGTGAGTATGATGGAAAGGAAAATTGTGCTCAATTTCTAGAAGAAGAATGCATTAAAATGTTTGGTACTAAATCTTTGGATGATGAGCATGATTGCAATGTTGTTAGTGTGAATCCTTGAATATCCATAGTACTAATGATGATTGCACTAGTTATGATGAAAATGTCTCTTATAAGCATGTCGATTTTTGTGGAGAGCATTGGGTTTGCATGGATACACCTATTGGTGAACGTAGTAATTTCAAAAAAATTCCTACGCACACGCAAGATCATGGTGATGATATAGCAACGAGGGGAGAGTGTTGTCTACGTACCCTCGTAGATCGAAGCGGAAGCGTTGACGCAATGTAGAGGAAGTAGTCGTACGTCCTCCTGGTCCAACCGATCCAAGCACCGTTACTCCGGCACCTCCGAGTTCTTGACACACGTACAGCTCGATGACGCACACCCTATCTCCGATCTAGCAGAGGCGCAGGGGGGAGTTCCGTCAGCACGACGGCGTGGTGACGTTCTTGATGTTCTCCTGTCGCAGGGCTTCGCCTAAGCACCGCTACAATATGACCGAGGTGTAATATCGTGGAGGGGGGCACCGCACACGGCTAAGGAACGATCTCAATGATCAACTTGTGTGTCTAGGGTGCCCCCCTACCCCCGTATATAAAGGAGGGAGGGAGGAGGTGGCCGGCCCAAGGGGGGGTGCGCCATAGGGAGGGGGAAACCTACTCCAAGTAGGTTTCCCCTCCTTTTCCTAATCCAACTTGGAGGGGGAAGGAAGGAGTACTAGTAGTAGGAAGGAAGAGAGGGAAGGAGAAAGGAAAGGGGGGGGGGGGGCGGCCCCCCTCCCCAATTCGGATTGGGCTTGGGGGGGTGCGCCCGCCTCCCTTGCTCCTTCTCCCTTCCTTCCACTTGGGCCCAATAAGGCCCATATACTTACCGGGGGTTCCGGTAACCTCCCGGAGCTCCGGTATATTCCCAAACTCTCCCGGAACCTTTCCGGTGTCCAAATATATCCGTCCAATATATCAATCTTTATGTCTCTACCATTTCGAGACTCCTCGTCATGTCCGTGATCATATCCGGGACTCCGAACAACCTTCGGTACATCAAAATACATAAATTCATAATATAACTGTCATCGAAACCTTAAGCGTGTGGACCCTACTGTTCGAGAACAATGTAGACATGACCGAGACACGTCTCTGGTCAATAACCAATAGCGGGACCTGGATGCTCATATTGGTTCCTACATATTCTACGAAGATCTTTATCGGTCAAACCGCTTAACAACATACTTTGTTCCCTTTGTCATCGGTATGTTACTTGCCCGAGATTTGATCGTCGGTATCCAATACCTAGTTCAATCTCGTTACTGGCAAGTCTCTTTACTCATTCTATAATACGTCATCTCATAACTAACTCATTAGTTACATGCTTGCAAGGCTTAGCTGATGAGTATTACCGAGAGGGCCCAGAGATACCTCTCCGACAATCGGAGTGACAAATCCTAATCTCGAATTATGCCAACTCAACATGTACCTTCGGAAACACCTGTAGAGCACCTTTATAATCACCCAGTTATGTTGTGACGTTTGGTAGCACACAAAGTGTTCTTCCGATAAACGGGAGTTGCACAATCTCATAGTTGCAGGAACTTTGTATAAGTTATGAAGAAAGCAATAGCAGAATACTAAACGATCTAGTGCTAGGCTAACAGAATGGGTCATGTCAATCACATCATTCTTCTAATGATGTGATCCCACTAATCAAATGAGAACACATGTCTATGGTCAGGAAACATGACCATCTTTGATTAATGAGCTAGTCAAGTAGAGGCATACTAGTGACTATATGTTTGTCTATGTATTCACACATGTATCATGTTTCCGGTTAATACAATTCTAGCATGAATAATAAACATTTATCATGATATGAGGAAATAAATAATAACTTTCTAATTGCCTCTAGGGCATATTTCCTTCAGTCTCCCACTTGCACTAGAGTCAATAATCTAGATTACATAGTAATGATTCTAACACCCATGGAGTCTTGGTGCTGATCATGTTTTGCTCGTGAGAGAAGCTTAGTCAACGGTTCCGTCACATTCAGAGCCGCATGTATTTTGCAAATATTCTATGTCTATAATGCTCTGCACGGAGCTATTCTAGCTAATTGCTCCGACTTTCAATATTTATCCAGATTGAGACTTAGAGTCTTCTGGATCGGTGTAAAAGTTTGCACTGATGTAACTTTTACAACAAACTCTTTTATCACCTCCATAATCGAGAAACATCTCCTTAGTCCTTACTAAGGATATTCTTGACCAATGTCCAGTGATCTACTCCTAGATCACTATCGTACTCCCTTGCCAGATTTAGAGCAAGGTATACAATAGGTCTGGTACATAGCATAGCATACTTTATAGAACCTATGACTGAGGCATAGGGAATGACTTTTCATTCTTTCTATTTTCTGCTGTGGTCGGGATTTGAGTCTTACTCAATTACCTTTGCAACACATGCAAGAACTCTTTCTTTGACTGTTCCATTTTGAACTATTTCAAAATCTTGCCAAGGTATGTACTCATTGAAAATCTTATCAAGCGTCTTGATCTATCTCAATAGATCTTGATGCTCAATATGTATGTAGCTTTTACTGAGGTCTTTTCTTTTAAAGAAATCCTTTAAAACACTCCTTTATGCTTTGCAGAAAAATTCTACATCATTTCTGATCAACAATATGTCACTCACATATACTAATCAGAAAGGCTGTAGTGCTCCCACTCACTTTATTGTAAATACATGCTTCATCGTAAGTCCATATAAAACTATATGCTTTGATCAACTTATCAAAGCGTATATTCCAACTCCGAGATGCTTGCACCAGTCCATAGATGGATCGCTGGAGCTTGCATATTTTGTTAGCACCTTTAGGATTGACAAAACCTTCTGGTTGCATCATATACAACTCTTCTTTAATAAATCCTTTAAGGAATGCAGTTTTGACATCCATTTGCCAGATTTCATAAAATGTGGCAATTGCTAACATGATTTAGACAGAGTTAAGCATCGATACAAGTGAGAAAATCTCATCGTATTCAACACCTTGAACTTGTTGAAAACCTTTCGCAACAAGTCGAGCTTGGTAGATAGTAATACTACTATCAGTGTCCGTCTTCCTCTTGAAGATCCATTTATTTAACATGGCTTGCCGATCATCGAGCAAGTCAATCAAAGTCCATACTTTGTTCTCATACATGGATCATATCTCAGATTTTATGGCCTCGAGCCATTTCGCGGAATCTGGGCTCATCATCGCTTCCTCATAGTTCGTAGGTTCATCATGGTCTAGTAACATGACTTCCAAAACATGATTACTACACCACTCTGGTGCGGATCTTACTCTGGAAGACCTACGAGGTTTTGTAGTAACTTGATCCGAAGTTTCATGATCAATATCACTAGCTTCCTCACTAATTGGTGTATTTGTCACAGGAACTGATTTCTGTGATGAACTACTTTCCAATAAGGGAACAGGTACAGTTACCTCATCAAGTTCTACTTTCCTCCCACTCACTTCTTTCGAGAGAAACTCCTTCTCTAGAAAGGATCCATTTTTAGCAATGAATGTTTTGCCTTCGGATCAGTGAGAGAAGGATTACCCAACAGTTTCCTTTGGGTATTCTATGAAGACGCACTTCTCCGATTTGGGTTCGAGCTTATCAGGTTGAAAAACTTTTTCATATAAGCATCGCAACACCAAACTTTAAGAAACGACAGCTTAGGTTTACTGCTAAACCATAGTTCATACGGTGTCCTCTCAACGGATTTAGATGGGGCCCTTTTAAACGTGAATGCAGCTGTCTCTAATGCATGATCCCAAAACGATATTGGTAAATCGGTAAGAAACATCATAGATCGCACCATATCTTATAAAATACGATTACGACGTTCGGACACACCATAATGTTGTAGTGTTCCAGGTTGCGTGAACTGTGAAACTATTCCACATTTGTTTTATATGAAGGCCAAACTCGTAAGTCAAATATTCTCCTCCACGATCAGATCGCAGAAACTTTATTTTCTTGTTACGATGATTTTCCACTTCACTCTGAAATTCTTTGAACCTTTCAACTATTTCAGACTTATGTTTCATCAAGTAGATATACCCATATCTGCTTAAATCATCTGTGAAGGTCAGAAAATAACGATACTCGCCACGAGCCTTAATACTCATTGGTCTGCATACATCAGTATGTATTATTTCCAACAAGTTTGTTGCTCGTTCCATTGTTCCGAAGAACGGAGTTTTAGTCATCTTGCCCAAAAGGCACAGTTCGCAAGCATCAAATGATTCATAACCAAGTGATTCCGAAAATCCATCTTTATGGAGTTTCTTCATGCGCTTTACACCGATATGACCCAAATGGCAGTGCCACAAATAAGTTGCACTATCATTATTAACTTTGCATCTTTTGGCATCAATATTACGAATATGTGTATCACTACGATCGAGATCCAACAAACTATTTTCATTGGGTGTATGACCATTGAAGGTTTTATTCATGTAAACAGAACAACAATTATTCTCTGACTTTAAATGAATAACCGTATTGCAATAAACATGATCAAATCATATTCATGCTCAACGCAAATGCTAAATAAGATTTATTTAGGTTTTAACACTAATCCCGAAAGTATAGGGAGTGTGCAATGATGATCATATCAATCTTGGAACTACTTCCAACACTCATCGTCACTTTCCCTTCAACTAGTCTCTGTTTATTCTGTAACTCCTGTTTCGAGTTATTAATCTTAGCAACCGAGCAAGTATCAAATACTCAGGGGTTACTATAAACACTAGTAAGGCACACATCAATAATCTGTATATCAAATATACCCTTGTTCACTTTGCCATCCTTCTTATCCACCCAATATTCAGGGCATTTCCGCTTCCAGTGACCATTTCCTTTGCAGTGTAAACACTCAGTTTCAGGCTATGGTCCAGCTTTGGGCTTCTTCGCAGGAGTGACAACTTGGTTGTCTTTCCACTTGAAGTTCCCTTTCTTTCCCTTTGCCCTTCTCTTGAAACTAGTGGTCTTGTCAATCATCAACACTTGATGGTCTTTTATTGATTTCTACCTTCCTTGATTTCAACATCACGAAGAGCTCGGGAATCATTTTCGTCATCCCTTGCATACCATAGTTCATCACGAAGTTCTAGTAACTAAGTGATGGTGACTAGAGAATTCTGTCAATCACTATCTTATCTGGAAGATTAACTCCCACTTGATTCAAGCGATTGAAGTACCCAGACAATCTGAGCACATGCTCACTAGTTGAGCGATTCTCCTCCATCTTTTAGCTATAGAACTTGTTGGAGACTTCATATCTCTCAACTAGGGTATTTGCTTGAAATATTAACTTCAACTCCTGGAACATCTTATATGGTCCATGACGTTCAAAACGTCTTTGAAGTCCCGATTCTAAGCCGTTTAAGCATGGTGCACTAAACTATCTAGTAGTCATCATATTGAGCTAGCCAAACGTTCATAACGTCTGCATCTGCTCCTGCAATAGGTCTGTCACCTAGCGGTGCATCAAGGACATAATTCTTCTATGCAGCAATGAGGATAAACCTCAGATCACGGATCAAATCCGCATCATTGCTACTAACATTTTTCAACACAATTTTCTCTAGGAACATATCAAAATAAACATATGAAAGCAACAACGCAAGCTATTGATCTTACAACATAATTTGCAAAATACTACTAGGACTAAGTTCATGATAAATTAAAGTTCAATTAATCATATTACTTAAGAACTCCCACTTAGACAGACATCTCTCTAGTCATCTAAGTGATTACGTGATCCAAATCAACTAAACCATGACCGATCATCACGTGAGATGGAGTAGTTTTCAATGGTGAACATCACTATGTTGATCATATCTACTATATGATTCACACTCGACCTTTCGGTCTCCGTGTTCCGAGGCCATATCTGCATATGCTGGCTCGTCAAGTATAACCTGAGTATTCCGCATGTGCAAAACTGGCTTGCACCCGTTGTAGATGGACGTAGAGCTTATCACACCCGATCATCACGTGGTGTCTCGGCACGACGAACTTTGGCAATGGTGCATACTCAGGGAGAACACTTCTTGATAATTTTAGTGAGAGATCATCTTAAAATGCTACCGTCAATCAAAGCAAGATAAGATGCATAAAGGATAAACATCACATGCAATCAATATAAGTGATATGATATGGCCATCATCATCTTGTGCTTGTGATCTCCATCTTCGAAGCACCGTCATGACCACCATCGTCACCGGCGCGACACCTTGATCTCCATCGTAGCATCGTTGTCGTTTACGCCATCTATTGCTTCTACGACTATCGCTACCGCTTAGTGATAAAGTAAAGCAATTACAGGGCGTTTGCATTTCATACAATAAAGCGACAACCATATGGCTCCGGCCAGTTGCCGATAACTTCGGTTACAAAACATGATCATCTCATACAATAAAATATAGCATCACGTCTTGACCATATCACATCACAACATGCCCTGCAAAAACAAGTTAGACGTCCTCTACTTTGTTGTTGCAAATTTTACGTGGCTGCTACGGGCTTAGCAAGAACCGTTCTTACCTACGCATCAAAACCACAACGATAGTTTGTCAAATAGACTCCGTTTTAACCTTCACAAGGACTGGGCGTAGCCACACTCGGTTCAACTAAAGTTGGAGAAACAGACACCCGCTAGTCACCTGTGTGCAAAGCACGGCGGTAAAACCAGTCTCGCGTAAGCGTATGCGTAATGTCGGTCCGGGCCGCTTCATCCAACAATACCGCTGAACCAAAGTATGACATGCTGGTAGGCAGTATGACTTATATCGTCCACAACTCACTTGTGTTCTACTCGTGCATATAACATCAACACATAAAACCTGGGCTCGGATGCCACTCTTGGTGAACGTAGTAATTTCAAAAAATTTCCTACGCACACGCAAGATCATGGTGATGATATAGAAACGAGGGGAGAGTGTTGTCTACGTACCCTCGTAGACCGAAGCGAAAGCGTTGACGCAACGTAGAGGAAGTAGTCGTACGTCCTCCTGGTCCAACCGATCCAAGCACCATTACTCCGGCACCTCCGAGTTCTTGACACACGTACAGCTCGATGACGCACCCCCTATCTCCGATCCAGCAGAGGCGCAGGGGGGAGTTCCGTCAGCACGACGGCGTGGTGATGATCTTGATGTTCTCCTGTCGCAGGGCTTCGCCTAAGCACCGCTACAATATGACCGAGGTGTAATATCGTGGAGGGGGGCACCGCACACGGCTAAGGAACGATCTCAATGATCAACTTGCGTGTCTAGGGTGCCCCCTACCCCCGTATATAAAGGAGGGAGGGAGGAGGTGGCCGGCCCAAGGGGGGGCGCGCCATAGGGAGGGGGAAACCTACTCCAAGTAGGTTTCCCCTCCTTTTCCTAATCCAACTTGGAGGGGGAAGGAAGGAGTACTAGTAGTAGGAAGGAAGAGAGGGAAGGAGAAAGGAAAGGGGGGGCCGGCCCCCTCCCCAATTCGGATTGGGCTTGGGGGGGGGGGCGCCCCCCTCCCTTGCTCCTTCTCCCTTCCTTCCACTTGGGCCCAATAAGGCCCATATACTTAACGGGGGGTTCCGGTAACCTCCCGGAGCTCCGGCATATTCCCAAACTCTCCTGGAACCTTTCCGGTGTCCAAATATATCCGTCCAATATATCAATCTTTATGTCTCGACCATTTCGAGACTCCTCGTCATGTCCGTGATCATATCCGGGACTCCGAACAACCTTCGGTACATCAAAATACATAAATTCATAATATAACTGTCATCGAAACCTTAAGCGTGTGGACCCTACGGTTCGAGAACAATGTAGACATGACCGAGACATGTCTCTGGTCAATAACCAATAGCGGGACCTAGATGCCCATATTGGTTCCTACATATTCTACGAAGATCTTTATCGGTCAAACCGCATAACAACATACTTTGTTCCCTTTGTCATCGGTATGTTACTTGCCCGAGATTTGATCGTCGGTATCCAATACCTAGTTCAATATCGTTACTGGCAAGTCTCTTTACTCGTTCTGTAATACGTCATCTCATAACTAACTCATTAGTTACATGCTTGCAAGGCTTAGGTGATGAGTATTACAGAGAGGGCCAGAGATACCTCTCCGACAATCGGAGTGACAAATCCTAATCTCGAATTATGCCAACTCAACATGTACCTTCGGAAACACCTGTAGAGCACCTTTATAATCACCCAGTTACATTGTGACATTTGGTAGCACACAAAGTGTTCTTCCGGTAAACGGGAGTTGCACAATCTCATAGTTGCAGGAACTTTATATAAGTCATGAAGAAAGCAATAGCAGAATACTAAACGATCAAGTGCTAGGCTAACAGAATGGGTCATGTCAATCACATCATTCTTCTAATGATGCGATCCCACTAATCAAATGACAACACATGTCTATGGTCAGGAAACATGACCATCTTTGATTAATGAGCTAGTCAAGTAGAGGCATACTAGTGACTATATGTTTGTCTATGTATTCACACATGTATCATGTTTCCGGTTAATACAATTCTAGCATGAATAATAAACATTTATCATGATATGAGGAAATAAATAATAACTTTATTATTGCCTCTAGGGCATATTTCCTTCAACACCAAATAGAGAAGATAGATACTGCAAGAGGCATAAGCATGTAGAAACTAAATTGTTGCAATAAAGGCTAAGGGTGAGTGCTAAAGAATTATATTTCCTTCGCGGTACTTGTGAACTTTGCAATGAAAGTTGTCATTTACATATCCGATGCAAATTGTTTCATGATCGAATCGTGTCCCACAATTGTGATGATTTGATCTCCCTTGCACATTATAATGAACTTAGTTTGCTTATGGGTTACGAAGAAATGAAAAGTTTAACTAAATTTCTTCCAAAATTTGCCCGTTATAACCTTCTTCAGTTTGATCTAGAGGAAATTTATATGTATTGTGCGGTGAATTGCATTGAAAATCCTTATGATGAATAGCAAATAGAAGATGATGAGAATACTAATGAAAGGGAAGAGACTTCCCACTACCTCCTATTATTTCTTATGATGAATCAGGTAACGAGGAGGAGCTTTCTATTCAATCAATCTCACTAATAAGGATCTCAAAGAACAAGGTTGAACCCACACATAATGTGAAGAAGAAAAAGAAAACAAGGAGCAACAAAGGTAAAAAGGTATCCCTCCAAAATGATGTTGCTCCCACTACTCATTGTGATGATGATAATTGCTATACTATTGGTGCTATCCATACTATTAATGATGAGAGTGATTATTCTTATGATATGAAAAGGCCCAGGCTTGGGGAAGCTATGTTTGATGAGGATGAAATATTTGAGAATTTATTTGCTGAAATTAATATTTGTCCCAAGCTTGGGGATGCTACGTTTTATGAAGATGATATTTTTAGTTTCCCAAGTTTTGATATGCAAAGTTGTTATGATGATAGCATGCCTCTTACCCATGATGATTATATTGATGAAAGTAGGTTTGGAAGTGTGTCAACTTTATTTAGTGATGATTCCACTATCTTGGAAGAGGTTTCGATCGATTATGGTGAGAACGAAGTTGCTACTTATGATGATTATTGTGATGAAACTTATGCTATAAAAAGTAGTGATGATTATATTTATAAAACTTGTCATGGTAATGATTACCCTTTTTCTGAACATTACTCTTTTACTGTGGAAACAATCTATAGTATTCAAGTCTCTTATGACACTCCCACTATTCCGAATGAGAAGAATTTTGCTTATGTGAAGAGTAGTAAATTTTATATGCTTGTAGATCATGAAAAGAATGCTTTAGATGCTGGTTATATTGTTGAATTCATCCATTATGATACTGAAAATTATTATGAGGGAGGAACATATGATTGTAGGAATTGCAATAATATCAAGTTTCCTCCCTATGTGTTGAAAATCTTGAAGTTATGCTTGTTGAGCCTTCCTATGCTAGTTGATTATTGTTCCCATAAGTTGTTTGCTCACAAAATCCCTATGCATAGGAAGTGGGTTAGGATTAAATGTGCTAGTCATATGCTTCATGATGCTCCCTCTATGTTTCAATTCTTATCTTTTATGTGAGCATCAATGTCATCATCATGCCTAGCTAGAAAGGCATTAAAGAAAAGTGCTTGTTGGGAGACAACCCAATATTTATCCTTATTATTATTGCGTGTCCACATGATTATGCTACTGTAGTAATCATGTTTTATAACTTTTGTTTCAATAAAGTGCCAAGTAAGACCTTTACGATAGCTTACGGTGATAGTTGTGTTGATCCTGCTGACAATCAGAAACTTTTGCACCCAGTAAATTAGTTTTGGTAATTCACACAAACGTGATTCTGATCTGATTCATTTTGCTATGGGTTGGTACACAAATTTCTTAGGACTTCCTAATTTTGTAGGATTTTTGGAGTTCCATAAATATACGTTTGATATACATTACTACAAACTGTTCTGTTTTTGAGAGATTCTGTTTTCTATGTGTTGTTTGCTTATTTTGATGAATCTATGAGTAGTATCGGAGGGTATGAACCATACAGAAGTTGGAATACAGTAGATATTACACCAATATGAATTTAGAATGAGTTCATTACAGTACCTAAGTTGTGATTTTATTTTCTTATACTCACACAGCTTACGAGTTTTCTGTTGAGTTTTGTGTTGTGAAGTTTTCAAGTTTTGGGTAAAGGTTCGATGGACTATGGAATAAAGAGTGGCAAGAGTCTAAGCTTGGGGATGCCCAAGACACCCCAAGGCAATATTCAAGGACAACCAAGAGCCTAAGCTTGGGGATGCCACGGAAGGCATCCCCTCTTTCGTCTTCCTTTATCGGTAACTTTACTTGGAGCTATATTTTTATTCGCCACATGATATGTGTTTTGCTTGGAGCGTCTTGTATGATATTAGTCTTTGATTTTTAGTTTTCCACAATCATCCTTGCTGTACATAGCTTTTGTGAGAAGCCCACTTGATTGGAATTTATTAGAATACTCTATGTGCTTCACTTATATCTTTTGAGCTAGATAGTTTTTGCTCTAGTGCTTCACTTATATCTTTTAGAGCACGGCGGTGGCTTAATTTTTTAGAAATTATTAGTCTCTCATGCCTCACTTATATTATTTTGAGAGTCTTTTAGAACAGCATGGTATTTGCTATGGTTATAAATTTGGTCTTAGAATGATGGGCATCCAAGTTGGGTATAATAAAAACTATCATAGAAAGTGAATTGGATGCTATGATCAATTTGATGCTTGATAATTGTTTTGAGATATGGAGGTGGTAACATTAAAGTCATGCTAGTTGGGTGATTATGAATTTGAAGAATGCTTGTGCTAAAGTTTGTGATTCTCGTAGCATGCACGTATGGTGAACCGCTTTGTGATGAAGTTGGAGCACAATTTTATTTATTTATTGTCTTCCTTATGAGTGGCGGTCGGAGACGAGCGATGGTCTTTTCCTACCAATCTATCCCCCTAGGAGCATGCGCGTAGTACTTTGTTTGTGATGACTTGTAGATTTTTGCAATAAGTATATGAGTTCTTTATGACTAATGTTGAGTCCATGGATTATACGCACTCTCACCTTTGTAACAGCCTGGATTTTGGCCCTTTCTTTTTCCTTTGATTTATTTGGTTTTTGCTCTGTTTTTCTTTTTGGAGTGGTTCTGTGGCCTTGCCACCTGGGAAATCATCATCATTCCTCCTCCCCAGTGGATCATCATTCTCAAAATACCTTGCCAAAGATCATGTCACTTTACTCCTTGATCAAACCCTAAAATCTTTTTCTAGGGAAAATTCCTTTTTCATTAAAGGAATAACCCTATCTGCCCTAGGTTGTGAAGCAACCTATATTTTTGTCCATCCAAAAATCTCCAAATAATTCTCATAATTCATTTGGGTCATATATAGCTCAAATATGGCCAAACATTGCCTTGGCCAGTTCAAAAATAATTCCCCAATATTCCTTTTTCTATTCTGCCCTGAATGGCACTTTGTGAAGGAAGTGTCATTTATATTTCTCCTAGTGGCTCCCAATCTTTTTGGGCATGTTTATATGTCCAAATAGTTGTCCCATGCACAAGTTCAAATTTATTTGCCTAGTCAATCTTCCTCAGTGAATTTTCAAAGTTTTTGTCAGACAGAAGGCTTTGTGAAGGAAGTACTATCTAGGTGTATCCAAATAAGTTGAACTTTTGCACACTCCTTAATGTGCTCATATTAAACCCCTTCACCCATTTTCAGCCCCATGCAATCATCTATGTGTGCACAGGAGCAAATCATTGATTCTGGCCTTATTTTTAGGTTGTGAAGCAGGTGCATTTTATATTGCTTCAAAAATCCTGATGAATTACTAGATCATGATTATACCCATAAAACTTCTCTCCACCCAATTTGGCATCATTTCATTGATCCATTTGACCACCAATATTATTTCATGTTTCTGTCCAGAGGAGATGTTTGTGAAGCAAGTACCATTTTGGCTTTGCCAAATGGTATGATACTTTGTAAGCATCTTGATATGACCAAATGACTAAGCCTTGCCCAATTTCAGCTCAAGTTGACACTCCATGTGAGTGCACCATCCTAATCTTCATTTCTGGACTAGATATGCAGTTGTGAAGCAACTATGATTTATATTGGTCCATTTCTTCCCAAATTCCCAAGGTAGTAGTCCTTCCTAGCCTAAACACTCTAGATGTAACACTTGACACCTAGCAGCCCCCTGTTGATTACATTGAGATGATAAAGTTTACTGCAGTAAACTTCAGAGCTCACTAACTTTTTATCCAAAGCCTGTTTAACCTAGTTACCACCGTAGTTGAGACCTCCCCAGGAAGGACTATCCAATAGACAACATTTTGGGTGCTATAGAGCATTTAATGTGCCATGTCGTGTGGTGACCGTGCAGCTGGCATGCCTGTGCATGCGCTCTGTGCACTGTGGCGTGTCCAGAGCACTGTTTGTGCTTTGGCACTGCTCCCTCTCGTCGTCTTAGAGCCAGTGACAGTGTCCAGTGGCTGCATCTCATCATCGCCGTTCCGATGGAGCCTTCTCCCCCTCCGACAGCTACCTCACCGACGCAAACTGCTGCGCGCCCACGGACGTACACTGGCGGTTTGGATCTATTCGTCGTCGTCGCCATCTTCCCCGTGCTCCTTTGGCCTCCTCTGACCCATGAGAGCTCTCCCCTGTGCCCTCCCCGTCGTTTCCCCCGAGTCCATGCGCGCAAGGAGGCGTCCGCGGCACCGGACACGCGTCTGCGGCGGTGACAGCGAGGCAGCTCCTTCCCCGGCTATGTAAGCCCACCCCGAGGCCTCTCGACCTCACCGCTGGCCTCCTGAACCTCCTCTAGCCCCGCCCATGCTCTTCCCCGAGCTCCAGGAGCTCTCCTGCTCTCCCATCGCCGCCATGGCCGCCGTCGGGCTCCGCTCAAATCCGAGCAGCCACGGGCTCCTCCCCTCCTTCTTCCACCTCCAGAGGCCCCAATCCGCACCCTGGAGTCGCCCGAGCCCTTTCCCTCCTCCTATGGTAGCCCCTGGCCGCGAAGCCCAGCTCCACCCGAAGCCAACTCCGCCGGAGTCCACGCCCTAGTTGCTCCAATCCTCCTCGGCGTCCGTCTCCTCGCGGAATGGATCCGCCTCCTCCTGCTGAGCTCGTCGGTAGGTCGCGCGCCCCGTATGGTGGCCGGGATCACTGGCGAGCCTCGTCGGGGTGAGCTCCCCTGCTCGGCCCGATGCGTCCAGGCGGGAGGAAGAAGGAGGCTAGGAGGAGAGAGAAGATGCAGTGCCCCCCCCCTATCAGCCACCCAGCCGCCGGCCTCGCGTTGACACAGGTACGCTGACGTGGATAACTGGAGGCATAAACCACAGGCTACTTCTTCGCTTTCCGAAAGCGTGTTTCTCTTTTACGCGTTCTGTTTTTCTGTTCAGGCCCCTGGTTGAAAATATTTCCATTACAGATGGGTCCCTGGCAGAAAACACTCCATAACTTTTAAACCGTGACTCCAAATGAGGTGATTCCAACGCTCACTTCTTTGTTTCGTCGAGCCCTTTCTGTTGGTGTCACTTTCATTATGTTTTGGCATACTGAAAATGGCCATTTTGCTCCTTCCCTTAATCAGCCCCCTCCGAGAGAGAAAGATTTCCGGCGATTCATTCCGCGAGCTTCTCGCACTTTCTTCCGGTGATTTCTTCCACCCCAGGCAATCCACACCCTCCATTTGCATCACTATAATGCAGTGACATGGTTTAATGCATTTTGAACTTGTTTAAAATATTGCTTTAGCTACTTGTGATCTGTGCATGGCATTTTCTTAGAGTATTATTTTGATCTTGTGGATGCCATGCTATTGTTTGGATTACTAGGATTTATGTGTGTAGTTGATGAGTATCATGTTGCCATTGGAGTATTAGTGGCTGGTATTATGATCATTTCCATGATGATATCTGTGATTATATTCTTGGAGTATTACTTTGTATATCATGCTACCTTTGGATTATTAGTGGTTAGTATGAATATTTTCATGATGCTAGTTGATGTTTTGTTGCTTGGAGTATTATTTTCGGAGATGATGGTTACATGTGGATCTTAGCTGGATAGCTGTATTCTTGTTATTGGAGTAGTAGGATTATTGTTTCGGATTCATCATGATAGTAGTGTTATGCTATCCTCGGAGTATTTTGGTATTACGATATTACGCTTGGATTATTTGTTGGATATTGCTATGACTTGGATTATAGTTTGATGGTTGACATTGGAGTATCAGTTATCATGGTTATATGTTTGGGAATAAATTCCGTCATTAAGTTGGTCAGGTGCCGCCGACCGGACCTTTTCCGGTGCAACCACATTTGTCGGTATGGGACGGCCCTAATGTGGTCTATTGTCGTGCCTCTTGCCGGTGCCTCTGATGAGGGAAGGTTATGGGCGCGCGCTACCCTGATCAGGTAGGCGGACATAAGCCTTGTGTGCCCGTTGTCTGAGTTTTTGGATCTGTGTCCCCGTGTGGGACGGGCCACGATGGTGGTCGATGTGTCTTGAGGTAGACACGGGGCCACCCATGACTTAGCCCAGTGGGGAGTGAGTCGGAGTGGCCGGGAGAGTGTCATGGCAATAGATCGGTTTTGTCGGAACGTCGTTGGTCCACCCGAATGGGAGTGCGAGGCCATTGGTTTTGTGATGTGGGTACAGTGTGCTACCTCTGCAGAGTGTGTGTGTGTGTGTGTGTTTAATCTATCGATAGCCGCGCCCTTGGTCATGGGCATGGGTTCGTACTAGGGTACACCATTCGATCAACACTCACATGACAGAATGACTTATAGGTGATGGATATGTGGATATTTGGAGCAGTACAGGTTTTCCATTTATTGGTCGGGTTGTGATCGTTGTGAGGATCACGAGCCATTTATTAGTCGGGTTGTGATCGTAGTAAGGATCACGGGCCATTCATTGGTCAGGTTGTGATCGCCATAAGGATCACGGACCATTCATTGTTCAGGTTGTGATCATTGTAAGGATCATGGTTACAGTTTGGTTTTGATCACGAGGTGATCGAGATGGCATATTGCTTGTCCGGTTAGCCAAGAGAGGTATGGTTATGCAGATCGGAGATGGTGATTTATCAGTATTGTACTAGTTTCATATTATGCTTAGGAGTTGCTGTTATGTCATGGTAGCTGTTAATTTAATTAACTTACTTAATGCTATGTTGTTGTCTTGCCTTGATGTTTTTGGTTGTTGTGAGCTTGCAAGTACATTCAATGTACTGACCTAGCGTGTCATGCCAGATTGCAGGTGATGTCGTGCTTGCTTGATTTCTTGTCGTGGTTTCTGTTCGTGTGAGCTAGATCGTGTCCCAGCCAGAGTCCCTGCGGAGTGGAGTTCACCACCTTCGTTGTTGTTCCGCTGCTAGAAGATTTCCGCTGCTACGAGTTGTTCCGCTGCTACCATAGAGCAAGTGTAGTATCGCAGGTGTAGTGTCACCGTGCTGATGTGCTTCTTTCTAACATCAGACCTTTGTATTTATTCTTGTAATAAGAGCGGATTTGTTCTATGTCAAGCAGTGTCGTATTCTAGAGACTTCTCCTTGATCTCTGGGCTGGAATACGGGGCATTCCAGTTTCTTTGAGCCGGGGTGCCACAGGCTCGGTATCAGAGCAAGTCTGGCTGTAGGACGTCAGCGCGAGCGGTAGAAACGGGTAGAAATCGGTAGTATAGAGTCTGGTGTGTTTGTTGCATAGCATGCATATAGCCTTAGTATTTGTGATAAGGGTTTATCTAGTGAGTGTAGCTGGCATCAGTTCGGATCCACTATAGCTCAACCTTTGTGTCGGTGTCAAAACCGGCGGATCTCGGGTAGGGGGTCCTGAACTGTGCGTCTAGGTGGATGGTAACAGGAGACGAGGGACACAATGTTTTTACCCAGGTTCAGGCCCTCTCGACGGAGGTAATACCCTACGTCCTGCTTGATTAATATTGATGATATGGGTAGTACGAGAGTAGATCTACCACAAGATCAAGGAGGCTAAACCCTAGAAGCTAGCCTATGGTATGATTGTTGAGATGTAATGTTGTGTCCTACGGACTAAAGCCCTCCGATTTATATAGACACCGGAGAGGCTAGGGTTACACAGAGTCGGTTACAATGGTAGGAGATCTACATATCCGTATTGCCAAGCTTGCGTTCCATGCCAAGTAAAGTACCTTCCGGACACGAGCCGGAGTCTTCAATCTTCTATCTTCGTAGTTTGGGAGTCCGGCGGATATTGATAGTCCGGCTATCCAGACACCCCCTAGTCCAGGACTCCCTCAGTAGCCCCCGAACCAGGCTTCAATGACGATAAGTCCAGCGTGCTTGTAGTCTTCGGCGTTGCAAGGCGGGTTCTCCCTTCAAATTTCATGTTCCTGTCGAACAGCGTCCGACTTTACCTCGAATACTGTGCTTCTTGGCTTCTATGCCAAATTATGGCCCTCTTACATGCGTCGCACGAATGCGAAAAGCCTGGGAGTCTTTTACATTTTACCCCCTGGTTGTGCGGGTCACCTGCCTATTAAAGGGGCAGGGATCCAGATCCAAACCGCACCATCCTCCTCCCGCGTATACTCCATCGAAGCGCCTCTGACCCTGAAATCCATTCCACCATGGATCGTCAACGCGGCTCTTCCTCACGCGCTCCCAGCCCATCGCCGGGGGATTGGAGGAGGTGCTCTATTTCGCACAACGAGCTAGTAAAGCTCCAAACGGAGGGATGGCTCCCTCCGGCCTTCATGGTTCCGGTCCGAGCCGGACTGGTTACTTATCGAGGAGGGAGCCAGGCGGAGGACACCCCAAGCCCCAACAGGGGGGAGCGGGTGTGTTTCATCCCTTATCTAATAAGGGGGCTCGGGTTTCCAATACATTCGTTCCTCCGCGGGCTCCTGAAGTTCTACGGACTTCAGCTCCACCACCTCACGCCCGCTTCTGTGTTGCACATCGCGGGCTACATAGCTCTTTGCGAGCTATTCCTGGGCATCGAGCCCCATTTCGCATTGTGGAAGAGGCTGTTCTGCCTCGTACCCCGTTCTCACCAGGGGTCCATATATCAAGTGGGAGGCGCCGAAATATGGCGCATTGCTGGGACCGGATACCTATCCGGCACCCCCAAGAGGGCGTCCGAAGACTGGCCCTCGGAGTGGTTTTATATTGTAGACGCTCCGCTGCCCGACCCAGTCCGGATTGGCCTCCCAGAGTTTGATGCTGCTCCCTTGAAGAAACGCCTCAGCTGGCGCCCGCGGAGCCCCCATTTGGAGGAGGACAAGAGCGTCCATTACTTGATGGGCCGAATAAGACTAATGGCTCATTCCGGCTTGACCATGATTGGAGTCATGGCGACGTACATCAAGCGGGGGGTGCAGCCGCTGCAATACAGAGGCCACCCCATGTGGGATTTCAATGGGGAGGACGATGCCACCCGGCACGGCCGCAAAGGCCCGGATTCAACCGAGGATCTGGTGAAGATCCTGTCCGGCCTGTACAAGGGGGAGAAGGAGGACTTCCTTCGTCCGAACCCTGTGGATGGGTTTTCCATGGTCAATCCCAGAGGATGGGTAAGCGAACACCTCAAAAGGGTCTTTACCCGTATTTTCGAAGTTTAAGCCTCTTATATTACGTCTTCGGCGCAGAGTCTACGCCGGACTGTGGAGGACATGGTGAGTCCTGCTCCACAACCCGAGGACCCGGAAGGATCCCTGGGTCTGGCCTCCGAAGAGGATCCGGACCTCGGGGTGGAGCTAATCGACGGGGTGTATCACCAGCTAAGCGTTGATGATGCGTTGGTCGCCATTACGGCGGACAACCCCGGGATAAGTTCGGCATCCCAGGTGACCAAGACCGAAGTCCGGACACCGTTATCTTATCCTTGCCTATTCTGACCTTCGCGAACGATGGTGTCTTGTAGGAAGCGCCAATCCAGTCGGGAGCCGAGCCTGCGGCGGCCGACGTACAGAGGTCAGGCCGAACCAGCAGGAGGAAAAGGAGCGCCGTGCCGGCGGAAACGTCGCCGCAGAGGTATAGCTCGCGTTTGATCTTTCTGAGCAATGTTCCGAGGAAACTTCTAAGTGCTCATGATCTTCATAGAAGAAAAAGCGCTCGCCAGTCTGCGAGCATGGGAATTGCCAACCCAATCAACACCAGCCAGGCTCCAGCGCCCGGACTGGAGGGGGAGGCAAGCGCAAGACGCGAACCGGATCCTACTCCAACGAAGGATACCGACAGACTGTCCGCCACAAAGTCCGAGGTGGAGAGCGCTATGAATCATAGACGCCGCCGGACAGTTTTTCAAGAGGCGTGCTTTTCCCCTGAGGCATTGGATGCCTTTAACGCAGGGGACGCGCATCTCCGGGCTGCTCAAATGGTTTTACCAGGGCCACGGAGCAGTATGTTAAAGACATGCGGGTAAGGGAATTTTAATGGTTGTATACACTAGTAGCCCCCGAGACTTAAATTAGTTATGTTAACTGATTTAAGGATCATATGAACTTTCAGGCTCTTAACAAGAAGAATGCCCAGCTGTCCCGGGAGCTGCAAGATTGCAAGGCCCAACTTGGGGCTGCACTTGCTGCCGCAGGAGGAGACGGGAAGACCCCACCTGGTAACACGTTTGTATAAATTAATATAAGCGCTGTGCAGCGTGCGCACGAGTCTGATAACGACACTGTAGGTGCTGCCGAACAAGATCTGGACAGGCAAGCGCTACTACGCCAGCTAAAAGCCAGCGAAAATGTGCTGAACAGAGTTCAGCAGGAAAGGAACAAGCTTCAAGATGCCAACGCCAAGCTCGGAGAAGAGCTGAAAGGCGCACAGGCCGAGCTGTCCGGCTCCGTTAAGGAGAATCAACGGCTTCGTCGCAGCATCTATAGTAAGTGCTTGAGCGAACTCTCTTAGGAAGAGGAGTTCGGCAAGGAAGCGATTTGACATAATATGTCTTGTAGGTATACTCACGGGCCATCCTGCGGAGGAGATGTCCGTATCAATGGGTGATCAACTTCCCGAACTGTTGCAGCTGTTCGAACGAGTTCGGCAGGCAATGAGTGGCGTCGTACAGGCTTTATGGCCATCCCTCGTCCCGCCCGAGGGCCTCGGGGAGCTTGCAGAGAAGCTACAGGGAGTGCGGCAGCGCTTCCGTTTGTGGAAGGTTTCGGCCTGCCGTCAAGGTGCCAGGGAGGCTTCGGCCATGGTGAAGACGCGGTACAAGAAGGCGGATCCCAACCATATGGCCGAAGTTGGACCGGTGGGGCCCGACGGGAAGGAGATCCCTGTGAGTTTAGTGTACAGCCAGGTAGAACTGGCTGCTAAATTTTCCCAACGGGACTGTAAGCTAGACAGCCTGTTAGACGGGATTGAGGAGGAATACAATCAATAAACTTGACAGTGTATGTTATCCTTCAAAAATGACATGTGAAATGCCTTCTAGCCGGATTGTAGATCGTTGGTCGTTGCCGACCTTTTCGCTTCGACCTCGGGACCCTAGGGTCCGGAGTGTGTCTGAATACCTTTTTGGTTAATAAATAACCGTGGTATGCATGGAGACTAGGCGTAGGGGTCATTAGTGCTTTATCAGACAAGTGCCCAACTAGTTATGTTATATTACATGGTTAGTAAGAAACATCTTCCAGGGAGAATAGTTCCGTTAAGGGTTCCTTTCGCTGGGGTGGCATGCCCTAAAGTGCATGTCCGGACTGCCAATGGAGCAATAAAACATCTGGGGGCAGATGGAAAAGAAAGGTAGGTAAAAAGTCATCTTTTAAATCACCGACCGAATATTCCCTTAAGAACGCTAGCTTTTGGCTTCACCCAGTCTGAGGTACACATCCGGCTGACCCGGCAGTAACAATCGCAGAGGTGCTCCCTTTACCACCTAGCCGAACAATCGGGAACGTAGGGGTAAGCACAGGAGCCAGGCAACCCAGCTTGGCCAAAACTTAAGTCATATCGATGCATATAATGGCGAGTAAAAGGTACATGTGGAAGCATGACACAGGTGTTGGGTATAAAACCCGTATAGTTGAGCTTCTGTAAAAGAAGCCCCCAGGAATAACGAGTGCGGGTGGCACATCGTATGTATGCAAAAACTGCGAAGATAGGCCCCGAAGGGATTTGTTAATTTATAAAAGGATAAAAAGAGAAAAAAGAAGACAGCCGAAATATATATAAGGTTGGACGGGGGAAGGGGATGAACTCTTAGTCCGGCGCTAGGCATAGGATCGTCGGAGTCGGGCTGCGTTCCATGGGTTCGGCTCGAGTCGGTTGTCCGACGCGTTTCGTAAACGGTATGCTCCGCCGGTCAGTACTTGATCAATAATGAAGGGGCCTTCCCATCTGGGCTTGAGCTTGTCCTTTTTCTTGTCCGGCAGGCGTAGAACTAGTTCGCCGACGTTGTAAGTTTTGGCCCGTACTTCTCTGCTTTGATATCTTCGGGCCTGTTGCTGATAGAATGCGGAACGAGCCTTCGCAACGTCCCGTTCTTCCTCCAATGTGTCCAAGCTGTCCTGCCGATCTAGCTCGGCTTCTCTTTCCTCATACATGTGCACTCGAGGTGAGTCATGAATAATGTCGCAGGGCAAGACTGCCTCTGCGCCGTATACCATAAAGAATGGTGTGAATCCGGTAGTACGGTTAGGCGTCGTCCGCAGCCCCCAGAGTACGGAGTCGAGCTCCTCGACCCATTGGGTATCGGATTTGGTGAGTGACCTCACCAATCTGGGTTTAATGCCGCTCATTATTAGACCGTTTGCTCTTTCCACTTGACCGTTGGTTTGAGGGTGATAGACTGACGCATAGTCGAGCTTAATGCCCATATTTTTGCACCATGACTTGACTTCATCGGCTGTGAAGTTCGTGCCGTTATCGGTGATGATGCTGTGGGGGACTCCGTATCGGTGTACCACCTCTGATATAAAGTCTATCACTGGTCCGGACTCTGCCGTTTTGACCGGTTTGGCCTCTATCCATTTAGTGAACTTATCCACCATGACCAACAGGTACCTTTTCTTATGGGTTCCCCCTTTGAGGGGTCCGACCATGTCAAGCCCCCAGACCGCGAACGGCCATGTAATGGGTATTGTTTTGAGGGCGGTGGGTGGCATATGGCTCTGATTAGCGAAGAGCTGGCAACCAACGCATCGCTGGACCAAGTCCTGTGCATCTGCCCGAGCCGTCGGCCAATAAAATCCTGTACGGAATGCCTTTCCTACCAGGGCCCGGGCTGCTGCGTGGTGCCCACCTAGTCCGGCATGGATTTCAGCCAGGAGGTTTCGCCCTTCGTCTTCGGAGATACACCTTTGAAGGACTCTGGTAGTACTTTTCTTATAAAGTTCTCCCTCATGAACCTTGTAGGCCTTCGATCGCCGGACTATGCAGCGGGCCTCATTTTGGTCTTCGGGAAGTTCCTGCCTAAGTAAGTAGGCCAGGAAAGGTTCTGTCCACGCGGCGATTACTGCCATTATATCGTGGGTGGATTGTGTTATGTCGTCTGCTGAATCACCAGTTGGTGCGGCTTTCTCCGGTTTGTCGCTACCGGACTCCTCTTCCCATAGTACGGATGGCTTGAAGAGCCGTTCCAGGAAGATATTTGGAGGGACATCGTCACGTTTCGCACCGATGCGTGCCAGGATGTCGGCCGCTTGGTTGTTATCTCGGGCTATGTGATGGAATTCGAGTCCTTCAAACCGAGCTGACATTTTCAGGACAGCGTTACGATATGCTGCCATTTTCGGATCCTTGGCGTCAAAGTCTCCATTTATTTGGGATATTGCAAGGTTTGAATCCCCGCGCACCTCTAGGCGTTGAATGCCCATGGAGACTGCCATCCGGAGACCATGTAACAAGGCCTCGTATTCGGCTGCATTGTTGGAGTCCGTGTACATTATTTGAAGTACATACTGGACTGTATCTCCGGTGGGGGACGTCAGTACGACGCCAGCCCCCAGTCCGGCCAACATTTTGGAGCCGTCGAAGTGCATAGTCCAATTGGAGTATGCGCCGTACTCTTTAGGTAGTTCGGCTTCAGTCCATTCGGCGACGAAGTCAGCCAAAACTTGTGACTTTATGGCTCGTCGAGGTTTGTAAGTTATGTCGAATGGCAAGAGCTCAATGGCCCATTTTGCAATCCTGCCCGTTGCATCGCGGTTATTTATAATGTCATTGAGTGGTACTTCAGAAGCCACTGTTATCGAACACTCTTGAAAGTAGTGCCGAAGCTTCCGAGATGCCATGAACACTGCATATGCTATCTTTTGATAGTGCGGGTAACGGGATTTGCAGGGGGTTAACACAGTGGATACATAATACACTGGTTTTTGAAGAGGGAATTTATGCCCTTCTGTTGCTCGTTCGACGACGAGGACAGCGCTCACAACTTGATGTGTTGCAGCGATGTATAACAACATTGGTTCGCCCTGAGTGGGCGCAGCCAGGACCGGATTTGTTGCCAGTATGGCCTTTATTTCTTCGAGTCCGGCCGTGGCGGCATCCGTCCACTCGAAGTGTTCGGTGCGCCTTAGGAGGTGATAAAGAGGCAGCGCCTTCTCTCCTAAACGGGAAATAAAACGGCTTAAGGCTGCCACGCATCCTGTTAATTTTTGTATTTGCTTGAGGTCCTTTGGGATATCCAACTGTGACAGAGCCCGGATTTTGGCCGGATTTGCTTCGATTCCTCTACCGGATACAATGAAGCCCAGCAGCTTCCCTGCTGGTACGCCGAAAACACATTTTTCCGACTTCAACTTGATGTCATATGCTCTGAGGTTGTCGAATGTGAGCCTCAAATCGTCTACTAAGGTTTTGACGTGTTTTGTTTTGTCGACTACGTCGTCTACGTATGCCTCGACTGTTTTGCCGATCTGGGTAGCCAGACATGTTTGAATCATGCGCTGATATGTTGCGCCGGCGTTTTTAAGTCCGAAGGGCATCGTGTTGAAGCAGAATGGTCCGTATGGAGTAATGAATGCCGTTGCGGCTTGATCTGCTTCCGCAATCTTGATTTGATGGTAGCCAGAGTATGCGTCCAGGAAGCGCAACGAGTCGTGTCCTGCTGTGGCGTTGATAATTTGATCGATGCGGGGGAGGGGGAAAGGATCCTTTGGGCAAGCCTTATTGAGGTCTTTGAAGTCGACGCAGAGGTGCCAGGATTTGTCTTTCTTTGGTACCATCACCAAATTTGCTAGCCAGTCCGGATGTTTGATGTCTCTGATGAATCCGGCTTCCAATAACTTGGCTAGCTCTTCTCCCATTGCCTGTCTTTTGGGCTCGGAAAATCGTCAAAGAGCCTGTTTGACTGGCTTGAATCCTTTTAGGATGTTTAGGCTGTGTTCTGCCAACCTGCGAGGGATTCCGGGCATGTCTGAAGGGTGCCAGGCGAAAATGTCCCAATTTTCCCGAAGGAATTCGTGCCTTGCAGCGTCCACTTCGGGGTTCAACTGTGCCCCGATAGAGGCCGTCTTTGTTGGGTCCGTTGGGTGGACCTGAAATTTAACTATCTCATCTGCTGGTTTGAAGGAGGTGGACTTGGATCTTTTATCAAGTATCACGTCGTCCCTATTTACCGTAGAGCGTAGCGAGGTAAGTTCCTTTGCTGCAAAGGCTTCGGATAGCGCCTCGAGGGCTAGTGCGGCTGTCTTGTTTTCGGCGCGGAGTGCTGTGTCCGGATCACTGACGAGAGTGATTATTCCGCTGGGCCCAGGCATTTTGAGCTTCATGTACCCGTAATGAGGTATTGCTTGAAAAATTGTGAATGCCTCTCGTCCTAATATGGCGTGATAGCCGCTGCTGAACGGGGCCACCTGGAACGTGACTTCTTCGGATCTGTAATTGTCCGGAGAGCCGAACACCACATCATGTGTCATTTTTCTGGTGCAGCGCGCTTCCCGGCTAGGTATTATTCCTTTGAAGGTTGTGCTACTTCGCTCAATACGGCTCCAATCGATTTCCATTTTCCGCAGGGTTTCCTCATAAATGAGGTTTAGTCCGCTGCCGCCGTCCGTGAGGACTTTTGTCAGTCGAAAGCCGTCCACTATGGGACTAAGTACCAGTGCGGCTGGGGCTCTGGTAGTTCGAGATGTGGGCTCATCGCTGGCGCTGAAGGTGATAGCTGTGTCGCTCCATGGATTTGCTGTTGCTACTTGGTAGACTTCGGCGAGTTCGCGGATTGTTCGTTTTCGCATCTTATTTGATGCGAAAGTCTCGAAGACTGTTGATACCGTGCTGGTGTTGTTGGAGTGGTTTCCCGGAGCTAGAAGCTCTTCGCCACTTTTGGCCACCTGTCGTAATATCCAACATGCTCGAAGGCTATGCGTTGGGACAGCTCCCCCCGTATTATGAAGTTTACAGGGTCCATTGAGCCATCCCTCCAGTACGGTTCCGTTTCCCTTGCTGGGTTTTTGCTTTTTGCTTTTTGCATCTTGGGCCTGATTGCGAGGTGCCCTTTTACCGCGGACTGGGTTTGGGGCCGGATTATCCCAAAATTGATTTTTAGTTTTCCGGAAAACTTTCCGTCGCACAGTACTTTCGCACTATGGACGCCAGATCAGTAAAACGCGTAATCTTGCGACGATCAATGGCGTTCAGGATTCCCTTGTCCGTGCAGTTATTGCAGAATATTGAGATTGCGTTCTCCTCTCGGCAGTCCTTTATCCTGTCCATAACCAGGAGGAATCTGGCCCAGTAATGATGTACTGTTTCTGAGGGCTCTTCCCGAATTAGAGATAGGTCGCATATGTCTGGACGGGTGGGTGGAATTACATCCGGATCCCTGCCCATCTTTGGGCTCAATGGCCGAGGGACTTCCGAATTCAGAAGCTTGATTTGCTGGAAACAACCCAGCGGGTCCGGAGCGACGCATGATTTTAGGTTCAATGCTCGATCAGAGTCCGCCCCTCCGCGGGAATCCGGCATGGAGGGTTCGGGAATCCGGACACAGATTGTTTTCAACAATGGCAACGAGTTTCTGAGTTGTTCTTCTACCACTTCGATGTGGTGGGTAACCTGGGGAGAGTTAATCTCTCCCAGATCGGTTTTAAGCCCAATCTGATTATAGTCTGTTGCGACTCCCAGGGGCGGCGATGCGATCCAAGAGCTCGTTGACAGACGAGAGCTCGATTGGATCTAACTGTTCAGCAGCTTTAGGGCTGACACGAAGATTGCTTTCGACGACTTGAGAAGTCAGTGCCGAAGCGACGGCCGGAGAGGCGGTCATAAGGAAACCGCCAAGCCGGATTGTTTGACTGGCGGCCAAGGCCCCGCCGGCGAGAACACCGTCCTTGAAGACGGGTAAAGGCATCCGGCCTATCGGTGACGACACAGAGGAACTCTCAATGAAGGCACCAATGTTGGTGTCAAAACCGGTGGATCTCGGGTAGGGGGTCCCGAACTGTGCGTCTAGGCGGATGGTAACAGGAGACGAGGGACACAATGTTTTTACCCAGGTTCAGGCCCTCTCGATGGAGGTAATACCCTACGTCCTGCTTGATTAATATTGATGATATGGGTAGTACAAAAGTAGATCTACCACGAGATCAAGGAGGCTAAACCCTAGAAGCTATCCTATGGTATGATTGTTGAGATGTAATTTTGTGTCCTACGGACTAAAGCCCTCTGGTTTATATAGACACCGGAGAGGCTAGGGTTACACAGAGTCGGTTACAATGGTAGGAGATCTACATATCCGTATTGCCAAGCTTGCCTTCCACGCCAAGTAAAGTACCTTCCGGACACGAGCCAGAGTCTTCAATCTTCTATCTTCGTAGTCTGGGAGTCCGGCGGATATTGATAGTCCGGCTATCCGGACACCCCCTAGTCCAGGACTCCCTCACTTTGCATTTCTCCAGTTCCTTTTTCTTTCGGCGTTTGGTGTCATTTCTGTCCCTGCAAAGTGATGCCAAGTGATCCCGACACTGTTTGCAAAAATGGTGCTCAGGTATCGCGCCGATGTCTTTCTTCCAGTCCCATCTATCATTTCGGTGATGGACATGTTTCTATCCCAGATCATTCTTTTGTCGTGTTGTCAACCCTTAATGATCTTAGTTATCAAGAAAGGGCAATAAGGATTTCAAATATTTGGAAGAAGCACAGCTAGACATCATTGGCTACCCAGTCAACTACATTATGGGATTAAAATCTGCTCAGAATGCCAATGGTGTATTGGATTAATAATCAGCCTCAGAATATTATGGGCATGTGTATGGATTTCAGTTTGCATATCAGTATGAAGTTTTGAATATAAGAAACCCAGTATTCTTCCACATTCTATCGAAAGAATTCATGATGCAAGGCTTCTCAACTTTTCCTCCTTATGATATGTGAACAATTTCCGGTCCATGATACCCAGTCTTTCACATCAAGATACCTCGGTAAAAGCTTTTGACAGACGAAAATGATTTTTTCTCAACAAGCAAACCTGAGGAGAAGCTTCTCAAGTACGGAACTCAGGCTTCTCCAGCACAATAATCAGAGAAAGCTTCGTGTGTAAGCTATAGAGTCTTCTTCTACATGATACCCAGACAAAAGCTTTGAGCAGAAGTTAACAAGTCTTCCTTAGCAAGATAATCGGATGGCTTCTCTCGTACGCCATTCAGTCTGCGTCAGTACAACAATATTGCACCATCCTCAGAGATTATATGATGAGTTGCCGATGTATGGCAGTACTACGCAATGACCAGATTTGCAATAATTTTTCAGAGGTACAATTCAGTCAAAACATATGCCTACCGCAAGGATCGAGTGATCGGTGGCATATCCTTCTTATATATGGTGAGCATGTATCCCTGGTCATATCAGTCACCCGTACGAGATGCGACAGTAATCCAGCAGATATACCTAAGGAAAGTAAGGATCCCACAACCTCCCCAGTCAGGCAAAGGAAAATAAGCAAAAATACATCTCATGTGATGCAAGGATCGATAATATTTGGAGATGACATCACAGAATCAACAGTCTTGACAATGGTCACCAAAGGCATTATTCCCATACCAAATAAGGCGATATTATAAAACCTTGTCACCTTCTTGTATGATTGGCCTCAGCAATGAGCTCTGTACAGCTACAAACCCTGGGTATATGTCATATATGTGCGGACTCAGATCAGAAAACAAGGAGGAATAATGTCAAAAATACTAATCACATCCATGGTCTTACGAAGAATCAAGGACAGGTGTGGCCAAGTTGTTTCCGTAAGGTATCCTAACCAAGAAAATCAGGACCATAAAAAGGATGAGACTGACAGCAAAGCATGATGATTTTTGCACGACCATCAGGGTCCGGATACCCAAGTCAGTTGAAAGCCATAATCCCCTATGGATCCACAATGTCATACTCTCAGCGGCCTACCCTAGTTACAAGGATTTTTCATATCTCGCTGACCCGCTTGACATGGTTAGTGTGGAATATCCAAGTCTATTCTGTCAGATCCAAGATTCCTTTGCAACCTCAGCACTCTGACTTCAGCGGCAGTGTTAAAGCATATCACAATCTATTACTACAGATGGGTATATCAATCACATAAAAATCAAAAGCTGAACAATCAGCTCAGACCCGGTATACTCACCGACGGAATCAAGTACATGGTCAGTCTGTCTGGAAAAAGCAGTTATCCGTCAGCCCCTGTCGGGCCAGTCTCAAGATGTAAATAATTAAGGTTTAACACAGCTATAACTCCATACACCGATATATTGCTCGCGACAGAAGGCGGTCAAATATTTGGTAAATATCTCATGCTCGGGCCAAAGAAATAAATCAAGATAAATCAGTGCCACCTATGAGCAGTCAGATCCCGTCCGAAGATGGCAATGATAATTCTTAGCATTTATTGAACCCAGAAGATATGCATTTATTGGTAGCAACCCCATGACAGAAGTAAAAAGGTTTTCATGACCAAGGAAAAATTTATACTCATATCCATTGGGTATCACCGCAGATATGCGAAAATTCACGTCAACAAAAAGATGTGGTATATGAGCAAAGACCTGTCAGAATTTGGGAAAGGTGAAGCAAACCACCCCAGATCAAGGTATGTTGATCATCTGAAATTCTTGGGGGAACAATAAATAAAGGAAAATGGATACCCAAGTTGGAGACAGTGTCCTCAAGTCATACTTGTTCCCCGAGCAACTAGATCTCAAGGACAAGATTTCTTTAAGGGGGGAAGATTTGTAACAGCCTGGATTTTGGCCCTTTCTTTGTCCTTGATTTATTTGGTTTTTGCTCTGTTTTTCTTTTTGGAGTGGTTCTGTGGCCTTGCAACCTGGGAAATCATCCTCATTCCTCCTCCCTAGTGGCTCATCATTCTCAAAATACCTTGCCAAAGATCATGTCACTTCACTCCTTGATCAAACCCTAAAATCTTTTTCTAGGGAAAATTCTTTTTTCATTAAAGGAATAACCCTACCAGCCCTAGGTTGTGAAGCAACCTATAATTATGTCCATCGAAAAATCCCCAAATAATTATCATAATTCCTTTGGGTCATATATAGCTTAAATATACCCAAACATTGCCCTGGCCAGTTCAAAAATAATTCCCCTATATTCCTTTTTCTATTCTGCACAGAATGGCACTTTGTGAAGGAAGTGTCCTTTATATTTCTCCTAGTGGATCCCAACCTTTTTGGGCATGTTTATATGTCAAAATAATTGTCCCATGCACAAGTTCAAATTTATTTGCCTAGCCAATCTTCCTTAGTGAATTTTCAAAGTTTCTGTCAGACAGAAGGCTTTGTGAAGGAAGTAATATCTAGGAGTACCCAAATAAGTCGAACTTTTTTACACTACTTAATGTGCCCTTATTAAACCCCTTCACCCATTTTCAGCCCCATCCAGTCATCTATGTGAGCACAGGAGCAAATCTTTGATTCTGGCCTAATTTTCAGGTTGTGAAGCAAGTGCATTTTTTATTGCTTGAAAAATCCTGATAAAATACTAGATCATGCTTATACCCATAAAACATCTCTCCACCCAATTTGGAATCATTTAATTGATCCATTTGACCACCAATATTATTTCCAGTTTCTGTCCAGAGGAGATGTTTGTGAAGCAAGTACCATTTTGGCTTTGCCAAATGGTATGATACTTTGTGAGAATCTTCATATGACCAAATGACTAAGCCTTGACCAATTTGAGCTCAAGTTGACACTCCATGTGAGTGCACCATCCTGATCTTCATTTCTGGACCAGATATGCAGTTGTGAAGCAACTATGATTTATATTGGTCCATTTCTTCCCAAATTCCCCAGGACTGTATTCCTTCCTAGCCTAAACACCCCAGACATAACACTTGACACCTAGCAGCCCCCTGTTGATCACATTGAGCTAATAAAGTTTATTGCAGTCAACTTCAGAGCTCACTAACTTTTTAACTAGAGCTTACCTAGTTACCACGATAGTTGAGACCTCCCCAGGAAGGACTATCCGCTAGACAATGTTTTGGGTGATGTAGAGCATTTAATGTGCCATGTCGTGTGGTGACCGTGCAGCTGGCATGCCTGTGTGCGCGCTCCGTGCACTGTGGCGTGTCCAGAGCATTGTTTGTCCTTTGGCACCGCTCACTCTCATCATCTTAGAGCCCGTGAGAGTGTCCAGTGGTTGCATCTCGTCGTCGCCGTTCCGATGGACCCCTCTCCCCCTCTGGCAGCTTCCTCACTGACGCAAACCGCCGCGTGCCCATGGACGTACAGTGGCGGTTTGGATGTGTTCGTCGTCGTCGCCATCTTTCCCGTGCTCCTTTGGCCTCCTATACCCCGTGAGAGCTCTCCCCTATGCCCTCCCCGTCGTTTTCCCCTGAGTCCATGCGCGCGAGCACGCGTCCGCGGCGCCGGACACGCCTCTACGGCGGTGACAGCGCGGCAGCTCCTTCCCCCGCTATTTAAGCCCACCCCGAGGCCTCTCGACCTCACCACTGGCCTCCTGAACCTCCTCTAGGTCCGCTGTCGGTGTCAAAACCGGGGATCTCGGGTAGGGGGTCCCGAACTGTGCGTCTAGGCGGATGGTAACAGGAGACAAGGGACACAATGTTTTACCCAGGTTCGGGCCCTCTCGATGGAGGTAAAACCCTACGTCCTGCTTGATTAATATTGATGATATGGGTAGTACAAGAGTGGATCTACCACGAGATCAAGGAGGCTAAACCCTAGAAGCTAGCCTATGGTATGATTGTTGTAATGTATGTTGTCCTACGGACTAAAGCCCTCCGGTTTATATAGACATCGGAGGAGGCTAGGGTTACACAGAGTCGGTTACAATGGTAGGAGATCTACATATCCGTATTGCCAAGCTTGCCTTCCACGCCAAGGAAAGTACCATCCGGACACGAGCCGGAGTCTTCAATCTTCTATCTTCGTAGTCTTGGAGTCCGGCGGATAATGATAGTCCGGCTGTCCGGACACCCCCTAGTCCAGGACTCCCTCAGTAGCCCCTGAACCAGTCTTCAATGACGATGAGTCCGGGGCGCATAATTGTTCGGCATTGCAAGGCGGGTTCCTCCCTTGAATAATCCAGAGAAGATCATGAACACCAGGATAGTGTCCGGCTCTGCAAAAATAATTTCCACATTCCACCGTACAGAGAATAAAATATACACAAGCTCAATCTGCTGACGTATTATGCGGCGTGACATCACACCGCAACCAAGCCTTTGTTTAAATTCTTTTTTACTATACCACCTCAGCACGTTTAGCGAAGCGGTTTCCTTGGCACGTCTTGTCGAAGCAGAGATCGTGTTCCCTTTATTCCGGGATCCTCATCAATACGGACGTGGGTAACCCAACCGCGCCATTGATGGTGGTGCTTGGGAGATAAGCGAGTTTTACCAGACTGGTGGGGGACGCATAGTTTTCGTCCGCCTATATATAAGGGATAAGGATTCACCTTCTCACCTACGCCTTCTTCCTCCTTTGCTTATCCATCTCCGCGTACTCAAGCTCCAACACCCAAGTTTGCTTATCTCGCCTCGACCTTCTCCGAATATGTCCGGAGTGGGAGGTAAATGGTTAGCCTCCACCGCTAAGGAGGAGGACATCACCAAGCCGCGCAGCGCCGGATACCTTTCCAGCGATATCGCGCATCGGCTGCCCGACGAGGGGCAGCTCATCCCTACCCCTGGGCCTCATGAGAGGGTCGTCTTCCTCCCCCACTTCCTCCGCGGACTGGGCTTTCCGCTCCATCCATTCGTCCGGGGGCTCATGTTCTACTACGGCCTGGATTTCCACGATCTGGCGCCGAACTTCATCCTCAACATCTCGGCGTTTATCGTCGTGTGTGAGGCCTTCCTCTGCATCCGGCCCCACTTCGGCCTGTGGCTCAAGTCCTTCAACGTCAAGCCGAAGGTTGTGAAGGGCACGCAAGCGGAATGCGGAGGCGCCATGTTGGGCAAATTGCCCAACGTCCTTTGGCTCGAAGGGGCCTTTGTGGACTCCGTCAAGCGGTGGCAATCGGGGTGGTTCTACATCACCGAGTCGCACAAGCCCACATGGGTGGCGGCCCCCGAGTTTAGATCTGGCATCCCCACACAGCTCACCTCCTGGAAAGAGAAGGGCTTGCAGTGGGGCAATCCGGTGGAGGTGACGGGACTCCGAGCCTGCATCAAGAAGATGGTGAGCAATAAGCTCAGGCTTGTCGACGTGGTCCAAGTCATGCTCATCCGGCGGATTCTCCCATGCCAAGAACGGATATTCAATTTGTGGGAGTTCAATCCGGAACAGCACCAGGCGCTAAGCGGGCTCTTCGATACAACATACGAAGGCGCCTGGAGGGTGCTGTTCAAGGGCGCCGAAGCCCCCGCATCCGCGACGGAAGATCGCGGATTCATCTCGCAGTATCCAACTGACGAGGTAAGTGATTCAACCCCATCACGGGACACTTGTGATAATTAAATTACTTTTAGTGGGGTCTCATTCTGCCTCTTCCTTTGACAGGAATGGATGGACAAGGCCAAGCTGCTTATCAGCCCGGCTCCCATGCCAGAAGACCCAGTGGTCGCCCGCTTAACAGGGCTGCTGGTTCCGGCACCGCACGTGGTGCAGGAGAAGAAGGCCAAGAAGGTGGCCGCGGGGACTCGAAAGAGTTCCCACAATCAGGCGTCTGATGACGACGCGGACTCCTCCCCCGAAGACGAGGAGGAGGAGTATTCTCTCTCAGAGGAGGGAGAGAAGAAGAGGAAGGCTTCCCCAATCGGGGAGGCTGAAGGGTCCAAGAGGGGGAGAACTATCCCCCCGGACAGTTTCGCCAACACCAGCGTTGGCGAGGATGAGTGGCCTCCAAGGGCCAGGCGTCCGGCAAGATCGTAAGTATCCAGATCCTTGATGTGTAATTTCTTTTATGTCGCGTAGTGTCCTTCTAATGCCGCGTTCTGTCCGTAGTCCGGCCGATGATGATCTTCCCGCTTCATCAAGCTGGTCATTGGCCCTGTCGGATGTGGACTCACTTCCGACCGCCACTACCCCCGCGGCAAAGACGCCGAGGTGGGATCGCAGAGAGGGACCCATCAGGAGGAGGCTCCGGAGGAGCCGTCAGGCAGCCTCCCGGACTTCGTGCCGGACTCTACTTCGAAACCCGCAGTGGTTCCAGAGTCTGGCAAGTGACCCCTTCGAAAGAAGGGCAGGACCGTGACGCCGGCGGCCTCCATCCAACCGGAGGCACCGGATAACCTGTTGGAGGCGCTTAAAGGCGCTTCCATCGAGGAAGAACACCGCACTATCATGAGTGAGGTGATTGAGAAGGTTCAGCTTGCTAAGAGCGGGCTGACCGAAGCCTGCAGCAGCCTTCTAACAGGCTTTGAGGTAAGAAGTTAAAATTATGTAATGTAATACCGCATAGACAGTAGCCCCTGATGCTTAGTTCGGTGTTCGGAAAGAAAAGCCGGACTGAGGATCTAACAAGATATACGCAGGGTTGCCTAAAATATGTCAATATGGGTTTGCAGGCTGCGCTGCTGACCTCTGCCGAACTAACGGCGGAGGTCTACGTGCTGAAGAAGGATCTCGAGCGGTCCGAGCAAGAGCTCGGCCATGCCAAGAGGCAGCTCAAGGAAAAAGAAGGTGAGTAACACCACTTTAAATTAGTACCTTACAGAAAAGGATTTCGGTTGCAATAAAATTAACAAGGATAATGCGGGTATTGCAGGGGCCACTAACGAGGTGGCAGCCCTGAAGGAGGCTGTGTCCATGGCCGAACGCAGTGCGGCCGCGGAACAGGCCGAGCGAGGAAAGCAGGAGGCACGAGTGGCAGAAGTACAGCAAGAGCTCCAGGCTCTCATGGAGAAGCATGAGAGTTTGGAGCGTGACTCAAAGACTCGAGAGTCCGAGCTTGCCTCGGCTCTCGAAAGTGCCAAGTCCGCCAAGGCCGAGGCCCATAAGGCCCTTCAGGAGGTTGAGGACATAAAGAAGATAGTGGCGGGTAAGGCATTTTTCATGCAAAGCAGGCATGTTAATGTGAACTACCTGACACTTACCCGCATTCGGAGCTCTCCAGGGGCGTTTGCAGATCTGCCGCGTAGTGCGTCTGATGCCGCCGCATTCTATCGTGGCGAGGAGGGGAGCTCGACGGAGAAGGTCTTCTGGTCTCAGTACGCTGAGGCCGGCCATCCGGTGCCCCCAAGCGACCAGCTGAAGCAGCTGGTCGACCTCCACAAGGTAGCTGAAGAGGCCATGAAGGGCCTCGTAGTCCGGCTGTGGCCTGGACAGGCCATGCCTGGGAGCTACTTTGGCCTCGTGCGGCGGCTGGTGAATGCATGCCCCTGGGTGGAGGTCATCAAGCGCTCTGCCTGTATTGAAGGCGCTCGTCGGGCCCTTGCCCGCACAAAGGTGCACTGGGGCAAGTTGGATGCGGAGAAGCTTCTCACGGACCCAACGCCACCGGGCAGGGAGTATCGCACACCGGAGAAGTATTATAAAATTGTCCTGAAGGGAGCCTGCGATATTGCAGATGAGTGCTCCCGAAATGTAATCTTTGAGTGAACTCGCTATGTATTTATCCTGTGCGCTGAAAACTTCATTCATATGCGCCATGAGCAACGCTTGTTTAATTTAAAATATTACCTTCTGTGCGGCCGTTTGTAAAATCTGAGAGATGGCAAGTCGTTGGCTTCAGCCCCCAAGCCACAAGTGCTGGGGTGTTCGGGATAAACTTGAGCACTCTTGTTCCCATTTTTGGGTCCATCTAGGGAGGCGCTCAACACGACGAACAAGGCAACCGGACTTATAATGCTTGAACACTCTCACTTAGCCATAGAATTCTATAATTTTAAATTTAGGCGAAGCCTCTGGTATTCGGAAGACCGAATCCGGGGCGCTATCCACGCCTTCGTCGGACATTATCCGGAACTTCGCTCGAAGCGGCGTGAGTCTTTAAGGACCCGGAAAAAAACCTCTCGAACAGCGACCAGTCTCTTGCCTTATCATGCCAGTTAGTTTTAGCTTTCTCCACTGAGGCGCTCGCCCGGCTCAACCGGGGCGCAATCGTAGTGGTTCTCCCAGTGCCACCTTAGCCGACGGAACGGAACGTAAGGCACCAAAACGTGGGAGCCGGGCAAACCCAACTATTGACCCAAGACATGATTCGGAGCCGATTCATATAATGCTATAAGTTCGGGGTGCTGCACTTGTGAAAGTGTTCGGACTTTATCACACCATAATTTGGGGAACAGAAGCCCCTGGCGTATTCGGCCGTACCAAAATATACGGGTGCAAGATGTCATGTAATGAACATATATATAAAAGATAATGCAATTGCAATAAAAAGGTGCTGCATTATTTATGAAAAAGGGTCTGCTAGTAGAGCGGAGTGATACAAATAGTGTGGTAAGCAAGGGATTTGGACTAAATAAACATGTCCCCCTCCAGGGATGAGCTGCAGACTTGGTGTATATAATCGAATTTAATGCTCGTAATTGAGACCACCTGAATATTCGTCGCGGCCTTCTTTAGTCCCTGACTGTTGTATCATGAGTTCGGCAGGTTCACCATCGGACAGGGCTTCTGCTTAACGGAGTCCTGTGTACACAAAGTAGTAAAGTGAAAAAGAAAAGAAGGGGGCACCCTTGCGAGCCCTTGGTGTGGTCGAGCCGCACTCTGGGTCCATTGTGATCATGCCCCTTTCCCTGCGCCCATGGTATCTCCAAAGCGTAATGATGTACGCGGAGGGTTATTTTTGCGGTCATGCGCGGGCGAGGGTTGGGGCCGCATCGCAACGCATGCTCTGATCGCGCCAGGTGGTCTTGAGTGGCATTGCTCCGGGCGCGTTTCGCTGTATCCGGCCTTTTAACGGCCGGGCTCGAGAATTGCCTTAAGAGGCTGCTCTATACTTCTGCCGCGAGAGCCGCTGTATGTTCCTCCGTTCGGAGGGAGCGTTCCGTATTCCCATTGACCGTGATGACTCCACGAGGGCCTGGCATCTTGAGCTTTAGGTATGCATAATGCGGTACCGCGTTGAATTTTGCAAACGTGGTTCGTCCGAGCAGAGCGTGATAGCCGCTGTGAAACGGGACTATGTCGAAGATTAACTCTTCGCTCCGGAAATTATCCGGGGATCCGAAGGCCACTTCCAGTGTGACTGAGCCTGTACAGTTGGCTTCCACTCCTGGGATGACACCTTTAAAGGTTGTCTTTGTAGGTTTAATCCTTGATGGGTCTATGCCCATTTTGCGCACTGTATCCTGATAAAGCAGGTTCAGGCTACTGCCGCCGTCCATCAGGACTCTCGTGAGGTGAAATCCATCGACGATTGGGTCTAAAACCAATGCGGCGAATCCGCCATGGCGTATGCTGGTCGGATGGTCTCTTCGATCGAAAGTGATCGGACAAGAGGACCATGGATTGAATTTTGGGGCAACTGGCTCCATCGCATAGACGTCCCTTAGTGCGCGTTTCCTCTCACTCTTGGGTATACGGGTCGCGTATATCATATTCACCGTCCGCACTTGCGGGGGGAAACCCTTCTGTCCTCTATTGTTCGGAGGTCGGGTCTTTTCCTCGTCGTCGCTGTTTAGCCCCTTGTCATTGTTTTCGGCAATTAACTTGCCGGCCAGCTTGAACACCCAGCAATCTCTATTGGTGTGGTTAGCTGGCTTTTCAGAGGTGCCATGTATCTAGCATAAGCGGTCGAGTATTCGGAACAGATTGGACGGACCCGGAGTGGTTCTTTTGAATGGCTTCTTCCGCCGACCGGGTTTAGAGCCTCGGAATCCGGCATTGACTGTCGTATCCTCCTTATCGTCGCCATTAATGCGGCGCTTGTTTTTGTTTCGACGTGACCTGCCGTTGTTGTCCTTTGTATCCGGACTGCCAGAATTTTTACGGAGGTTGTTGCTACGGGCTAGCCAGCTGTCCTCTCCCGCACAAAAGCGGGTCATTAACGATGTGAGGGCTGCCATGGATTTCGGCTTTTCCTGCCCCAGGTGCCGGGCTAGCCATTCATCCCGGATGTTATGTTTGAAGGCTGCAAGGGCCTCTGCATCCGGACAGTCGACGATTTGGTTTTTCTTTGTCATGAACCGTGTCCAGAATTGTCTGGCCGATTCGTCTAGCTGCTGAATAATGTGGCTTAGGTCATTGGCGTCTGGTGTTCGCACATACGTGCCCTGGAAGTTGTCGAGGAATGCGGCTTCCAGGTCCTCCCAGCACCCAATTGACTCTGCGGGCAAGCTGTTTAGCCAATGCCGAGCTGGTCCTTTAAGCTTGAGTGGGAGATACTTGATGGCATGGAGATCATCACCGCGGGCCATATGGATTTGGAGAAGATAGTCTTTGATCCAAACCGCGGGGTCTGTTCTGCCATCATAAGATTCGATGTTTACGGGTTTAAACCCTTCGGGGATCTGATGATCCATTACTTCGTCAGTGAAGCATAGAGGGTGTGCGGCGCCTCTGTATTGAGCAATATCGCGACGCAGCTCGAGAGAAGCGTTGTCTGCTGTGTTCGGCCCGGCCGGAGTTATTGTATCCGGCGTGACGGTATTCGTCGTGGGTCATAGGGCGCCCACGTGATCCGTAGATGGATCTGGATTGCCTTGCCTTGTCCTCCAATATGTCTCGCAAGTCCAGCGCGTTCCCTCTTGGCTTCGTACTTTTGGAGCGATGCCGGGGTACGGTCTTGGCTGGGGGCCTGGATGCCTCTCTGTCACGACCACGGGGTGGTCAGTCAGCCATATCGTGCGCTGGTGATGGAGGTATGTATGCTTCCTCCTCTAATCGGGGGAGCAGCTTGCGTCTTGGGTAACTTTTGGAGGGGCGTTCGAGTTTATACTCTTCGGCCGCGAGGACCTTGGTCCATCGATGGGCCAGCAGGTCTTGATCAGCTTGGAGCTGTTGCTGCTTTTTTCTTTAGGCTGTTTGCTGTGGCGATAAGCCTGCGCTTGAAGCGCTCTTGTTCGACGGGATCCTCAAGTATGACGAATTCATCATCGTTGAGGCTTGCTTCGTCTTCGGAGGGAGGCATATAGTTATCATCCTCAACCCCTTCGTCTGCCGCCCTCTCGTGAGGGCTTGCTTCTGCATCCTCCTGCGCTAAATTTTGCTGGAGGGGATCGTCCTCGGCACTCTCTGGGTATTACTATCTCCTGTGCCGGAATCTCCATTCTTGCTTTGGCGGGATTTAGAGCGGCGCCGCTGACGTCGGCGTTTGGGCTGCTTCTTTAGAGAGTCTGCCTCCGCTGCTTCTTCGCCGTCCCTGTCTTTTGGGGTGTCCACCATATATATGTCGTATGACGAGGTGGTCTTCTAGTGCCCTGTAGGCGCTGGTTCCTGTTCGTCTCCGGCATCGTCGTCCATAGCATCGATGTCGTCGGAGTCGTAATCTAGCATGTCGGTTAGATCGTCGACAGTGGCTACAAAGTGGGTGGTGGGTGGGCTCTGAATTTCTCCGTCGTCCGTACCCCAACCATCCTGGCCATAGTCCGGCCAGGACTCTCCTGATAACGAGAGATGCTTTAGTGAATTCAGGATATCGCCAAAAGGCGAGTATTGAAAGATGTCCGCGGCGGTGAATTCCATAACCGGTGCCCAATCCGGATCGATTGGTAGGGGCGCGGGAGGTTCGGAGTCCGGCGAGGAGTCTGGCGCCTCGGAATCACAAGTTTCGCAGGGGACAAGGTCAGTGTTCGGCTCCATCGCCGTGGATGTTGAAGCCCCCAGGGCGGCGTCTATCCATCGGCCCTCAATCTGGGCGATCTGCTCCGGGCTAATGGCCGAAGCGGATCCGTGTGCGGCCACCAAGGCACTGTTCGGCGGCAGAGCTAGATCATGCCCATCGTCACAGTGCAGCGCACTTGGCTGTGGCTCGAGTCCGTCGAAGATCAAGTCTCCGCGGACATCGGCCGTGAAGTTCAAGCTTCCGAATCTGACCTGACGGCCAGGGGCGTAGCTTTCGATCTGCTCCAGATGGCCAAGTGAATTGGCCCGCAGTGCGAAGCCACCGAATACGAAGATCTGTCTGGGGAGAAAAGTCTCACCCTGGACAGCGTTGTTGGTTGAAGATGCCAGCAAACCTATCGGTGACGACACAGAGGAACTCTCAATGAAAGCACCAATGTCGGTGTCAAAACCGGCGGATCTCGGGTAGGGGGTCCCGAACTGTGCGTCTAGGCGGATGGTAACAGGAGACAAGGGACACAATGTTTTACCCAGGTTCGGGCCCTCTCGATGGAGGTAAAACCCTATGTCCTGCTTGATTAATATTGATGATATGGGTAGTACAAGAGTGGATCTACCACGAGATCAAAGAGGCTAAACCCTAGAAGCTAGCCTATGGTATGATTGTTGTAATGTATGTTGTCCTACGGACTAAAGCCCTCCGGTTTATATAGACACCGGAGGAGGCTAGGGTTACACAGAGTCGGTTACAATGGTAGGAGATCTACATATCCGTATTGCCAAGCTTGCCTTCCACGCCAAGGAAAGTACCATCCGGACACGAGCCGGAGTCTTCAATCTTCTATCTTCGTAGTCTTGGAGTCCGGCGGATATTGATAGTCCGGCTGTCCGGACACCCCTAGTCCAGGACTCCCTCACACGCCCATGCTCTTCCTCGAGCTCCAGGAGCTCTCCTGCTCTCCCATCGCTGCCATGGCTGCCGTCGGGCTCCGCTCAAATCTGAGCAGCACCGGGCTCCTCCCCACCTTCTTCCACCTCCAGAGGCCCCCATCCACACCCTGGAGTCGCCCGAGCCCTTTCCCTACTCCTCTGGTAGCCCCTGGCCGCGAAGCCCAGCTCCACCCTAAGCCAACTCCGCTGGAGTCCACGCCCTAGTCGCTCCGATCCTCCTCGGCGTGCGTGTCCTTGCGAAATGGATCCGCCTCGTCCTGCTGAGCTCATCGGTAGGTCGCGCGCCCCATATGGTGGTCGGGATCACCAGTGAGCCTCGTCGTGGTGAGCTCCCCCGCTCGGCCCGATACGTCCAGGCGGGAGGAATAAGAAGGAGGCCAGGAGGAGAGAGAAGATGCGGTGGGCCCCACCTGTCAGCCACCCAGCCGCCGACCCCGCGTTAACCCAGGTACGCTAATGTGGATAAGTGGAGGCGTAATCCATGGATTACGTCTTCGCTTTCCGAAAGCATATTTCTCTTTTACGTGTTCTGTTTTTTTGTTCAGGCCCCTGGTTGAAAATATTTTCATTACAGATGGATCCCTGACAGAAAACACTCCATAACTTTTTGATCGTAACTCCAAATGAGGTGATTCCAATGCTCACTTCTTTGTTTCGTCGAGCCCTTTCTGTTGGTTTTACTTTCATTATGTTTTGGCATACTGAAAATGACCATTTTGCCCCTTCCCTTAATAAGCCCCCTCCGAGAGAGAAAGATTTCCGGTGATTCGTTCCGCGAGCTTCTCGCACTTTCTTCCGGTGATTTCTTCCACCCCAGGCAAGCCACACCCTCCATTTGCATCACTCTAATGCAGTGACATGGTTTAATGCATTTTGAACTTGTTTAAAATATTGCTTTAGCTACTTCTGATCTATGCATGGCATTTTCTCGGAGTATTATTTTGATCTTGTGGATGCCATGCTATTGTTTGGATTACTAGGAGTTATGTGTGTAGTAGATGAGTATAATGTTGCCATTGGAGTATTAGTGGCTGGTATTATGATCATTTCCATGATGGTATCTGTGATTATATTCTTGGGGTATTACTTTGGATATCATGCTACCTTTGGATTATTAGTGGTTAGTATGGATATTTTCATGATGCTAGTTGATGTTTTGTTGCTTGGAGTATTATTTGCGGAGATGATGGTTACATGTGGATCTTAGCTGGATAGCTGTATTCTTGTTATTGGAGTAGTAGGATTATTGTTTCGGATTCATCATGATAGTAGTGTTATACTATCCTAGGAGTATTTTGGTATGACGATATTACGCTTGGATTATTTGTTGGATATTGCTATGACTTGGATTATAATTTGATGGTTGACATCGGAGTATCAGTTATCATGGTTATATATTTGGGGATAAATTACGTCATTAAGTTGGTCAGGTGCTGCCGAACCGGACCTTTTCCAGTGAAACCACATTTGCCGGTATGGGACGGCCCTAATGCGGTCTATTGTCGTGTCTCTCGTGGTGCCTCTAATGAGGGAATGTTATGGGTGCGCGCTACCCCGATCAGGTAGGCGGACATAAGCCTTGTGTGTCTGTTGTTTGAGTTTTTGGATCCATGTCCCCGTGTGGGACGGGCCACGATGGTGGATGATGTGTCTTGAGGTAGACATGGGGCCACCCATGACTTAGCCCAGTGGGAGTGAGTCGGAGTGGCTGGGAGAGTGTCATGGCAGTAGATTGGTTTTGTCGGAACGTCATTGGTCCATCCGAATGGGAGTGCGAGGCCATGGGTTCTGTGGTGTGGGTATAGTGCGCTACCTCTACAGAGTGTGTGTGTGTTTAATCTATCGATAGCCGCGTCCTCGGTCATGGGCATGGGTTTGTACTAGGGTACACAGTTCGATCAACACTCACATGACGGAATGACTTATAGGTGATGGATATGTGGAAATTTGGAGCAGTACATATTGGCCATTTATTGGTCGGGTTGTGATCGTCGTAAGGATCACGGGCCATTTATTGGTCGGGTTGTGATCGCCGTAAGGATCACGGGCCATTCATTGGTCGGGTTGTGATCGCCGTAAGGATCACGGGCCATTCATTGGTCAGGTTGCGATCGCCGTAAGGATCATGGTTACAGTTTGGTTTTGGTCACGAGTTGATCGAGATGGTATATTGCTTGTCTGGTTAGCCAAGAGAGATATGGTTATGGAGATCGGAGATGGTGATTTATCAGTATTGTAGTAGTTTCATATTATGCTTAGGAGTTGTTGTTATATCATGGTAGCTGTTAATTTAATTAACCTGCTTAATGCTATGTTGTTGTCTTGCCTTGATGTTTTTGGTTGTTGTGAGCTTGCAAGTACATTCAACATACTGACCTGGCGTGTCATGCCAAATTGCAGGTGATGCCGTGATTGCTTGATTGCTTGTCATGGTTTCCGTTCATGCGAGCTAGATCGTGTATGTCACATCCCTAGCTGCTGGTAGTGCTCTAGGCTAGCTCATGTGTGCATCATATTTAAATTCTGAAACCTGAACTGAGGAATTTTGGAAACCTCAAAATCTAATTAAAAGAAGGGCAAGCACCCTTTAAATTGCATTCTGTGAATCCAAAATGCCCTAAAAATAGTTTTGTGAATTTTGGCAAGAGTTATATATCAAACCAAAATTCTGGAATATTTTTAAGGAATTATTTGGTCTCTGAATTTAAATCAATAATCTATTTGAATTTGGGGATATATTCATAATATATAATGAATATGTTTTCAAATGCTTTGAAATGTTTTATGTACTTTTGGAATAGTCCAGAGAGGTAACATAAAATATTTCAGAATGTTTTGGCACTGTTTGAAATTATTTTGAATTTGAAAACAGTGGCAAAATAAAATAAAAAGGAAAACAGAACAGAAAAATTAAAAGGGACAGTACTTACCTGGCCTCACCCGTGCAGCCCACCAGAGCCGGCCCAGCTCCTGTGCTGGTCCAGCACTGTGCGGCCCAGCCCACCCCGGTCGCCACCGTCTTCAACCTCCTGCCAGTAGGCAGGAGGGCGTGTGCCCGACGCGCGCGCGCACGCTCCGGCCACCTCCTGCTTACCCGCTCGCCGCTGGAGGCACCCGAGGGCGCCACGCACTCCCCCTCGCCCCCTGCACCTCCCCTCTCTTCCCCTGGACCCCGTTCCCTCCTCTGCTTCCCTCTCGCGCGCAGCCACCGAACACACCCGCCGCCGCCGACGAGCTCTCTCGTGGCCACCGGGCCTCCCTCGCTCCCCCGACTAGCCCAGAGGCTCCGCCTCGACCTCCTCTTCCTCTCCACCAAGCCACGAGGCCCCGGACGCCCTGCATCGCCGCCCACGTCGCCGTTCCCCTCCTCGGCCACCGGAGGTCGTCGCCGTTCGATTCACCGCCGACAGGTCGCCCCCGAGCCCGCTGAGACGCGCTCTGCAACCACAGTGAGCTTGCCGTCGTTTCCCCTCACCTCTCTCTCTCTCGCGCACCCTGTAGCCGCCGCCCCACAAGCACCCGAAGCCGCCGTCCGCCATGGCCGGTGAGCTTCGTGCTCCCGAGCCTCTCCGCCTGCGCTCGTTGCCTCCGGGTATTCCTGGTGACCCCAGCATCCCGTAGAGCCCATCGGCCGCGCCCGCCGTGCCATGTAACGCCGAACCCGAGCACGCCCGAGCTCCGGCCGCCGCTGCCAAGCTCGGGGCCGTCGTCTCCGGCCGCCCTAGCTGCTGCTGCTTGCTGAAACGGGCGCGGGTGAGCTCCAGCTCCCGTAGCCGCTCTCCTCCGTCCATTTGGACGCCGGAGGAGCGAACCCGAGCCCTCCGCCGCGCCTGTTGCCACCGGCGACGAACCGCCGGCGTGTTAGGCCCTGTTGACCAGGGGTTTGACCCCCCCTGGGTCGATGACAGGTGGGCCAGCCCCCCTGTTAATTAGTTAGTTTATTTTAATTTAATTACCCCCCCTGCTGACACTGACATGTGGGCCCTAGTGTCTTAATCCTTAATTAAACTAGAATAAACCCCCCCCCCTGACGCTGACCAGTGGGCCCGACCCCCCCCCTAACCTTTTAACTAAACTAAATAAACCCCTGTTAACCCCTGTGTCACTGACGTGTGGACCCCACACGTCAGGTTTGACCTGGACCGCCCGTTGACCTGCTGAGGTCAGCATGAGGTCATGCTGACGCCATAATTCATTTTCTGGAATTATTTTAATTCTAAATAATCAGAAAATTCCAGAAAATTATATAAACTTCTAAAATTCATAGAAAATTAACCGTAACTCCAAATTAAATAATTTATATATGAAAATTTATCAGAAAAATTCAAGGAATCCATCTGTACCATTTTCATGCATGTTAGAACAACTTATAGCTGCTGTTTAGCACAAATCAAATAAAGGGCATTTAAATAATCACATATGAAGTTTGAATTTGAATCTTGTGTTCAAACCAACTTCATTTAACTTGTTGCTAGATGCATTAGCCCAAAACACATTCATTTTGCTATGTCATGAGCATGCATCATATTGTGCATTGCATTGATTGTGTTCCTTTCTGTGTTGCCGGTATTTGTCCCCTCTCGATAGACGTGATACCGAGGATGTGATCGTTGACACTGATGAAGACTCAATGTTATCTTCAGAAGTGCCAGGCAAGCAAAACCCCCTTGTTCATTCCGATACAATCCTACTCTCTCGCTCCTGCTCTCTTTTAATGCATTAGGACAACACCGATTTATCTGTTACTTGCTGCGGTAGCTGAACCCCTTTATCCTCTGCATGACCTGTCATTCCACAGTAATTAGATGAAACCCACTAGCATGAGTAGGAGTTGTTTGAGCCCTGTTGTGCCTACTCATTCATGTTTGTTTGTCATGCCTGCTACTGCTTAGAGTTGAGTCAGGTCTGATTCATCGGGGATGAATCAGAGGCGTGTGAACATGTCCTACTGTGTGTGAACTAAGTGTGTGAACACGATTTGGTAAAGGTAGCGGTGAGAGGCCATGTAGGAGTACATGGTGGGTTGTCTCATTGTAGCCGTCCTCAGGAACTGAGTCCTGTGTTTGTGATCCATGATTCAGCTACTACCATACATTGGGCCCTGAAATATGACCCCGCTCGACTTCTTATTCACCCTTGTCCTCTGTCCAGGAGTTGCAAGTAGTTTCTGGTGTTTGTAGTATGCTGGAGGCCGTGGACAGCGCTGGCCGTAGGGGTGGGCTGTGATGCGGTAGGCACGTGGCACGGTGTACCGGATGCCCGTTTGGTATCTCGGGAACCCTGTTCACATCGTTTGGGGCTGTGAGCGAAACTCCGGCCGGATCTCCTCATGGATGGAACCCGAATAGGCGATAAACCTGGACTAGAGACTTGAGTGTTTAGGTAGGTCGTGGTCTACACCCACGTCGGCTTTCGCTTGAAGTCTGCCGAGCACATGTCGTGTGCAGACGCTAAGTGGTGGAAACATGTATGAAGAAGTACACCCCTGCAGGGTTATCATCATCTATTCGAATAGCCGTGTCCGCGGAAAAGGACTTCTGGGTTGCTTATATCAGTTCATAGACAAGTGAAAGTGGATACCCTAAAATACGCAAGATAAGCGTGAGTGCTATGGATGGCGTTCTCGTAGGGAGACGGGAGCGAATCCATAGTGGTGTATTGATATGGTGAATATGTGGACTCGTGTGCGCCACCTCAAAGAGTTGCTTGCAGTCGTAGTTTAGGATAGCCACCGAGTCAAAGCTGGCTTGCTGCAGTTAAACCCCACCATCCCCTTGTTGAAAATGTTGCATATGTAGTTAGTTCTGATGTAAGTCTTGCTGGGTACATTTGTACTCACGTTTGCCTATTTTATGTTTTGCAGAGAGACTTCAGTCTCACTAGTAGTTCCACGTGGACTTCGACGTTTAGCTTGATACCTCAGCTACGATCTTGTGCCCTCGACAGGATCTGATAGATAGTCAGGCTTCTCAGCCTTTTTCATTTATAGATGTCTGTACTCAGACATGATAGCTTCCGCTTGTGCTTTGACTTGTATGCTCTGATTGATGGGTCGTGAGACCCATGTTTGTAATGTCTCGCTCCTCGGAGCCTAATGAATAAATACTTGAGTCGTAGAGTCATTTTGTGATGCCATGTTGTATTGCACATATCGAGCATATTGTGTGTATGTTATTGAAATGCTTGGTATGTGTGGGATCTGACCATCTAGTTGTTTATCTTTAGTAGCCTCTCTTACCGGGAAATGTCTCCTAGTGTTTCCACTGAGCCATGGTAGCTTGCTACTGCTCCGGAACACTTAGGCTGGCCGGCATGTGTCCTTCTTCGTTCCTGTGTCTGTCCCTTCGGGGAAATGTCACGCTTTGAGTACCGGAGTCCTGTTAGCCCGCTACAGCCCGGTTTATCGGAGTCCTGCTAGCCCAGTGCTACAGCCCGGACCCACTTGCTGATGACCGACACGTTCGAAGCTGGGTCATGGATGCCTGTCCCTGTAAGTCTGTGCCACTTTGGGGTTACGACTAGTCATGTCAGCCCGGGCTCTTTATCATATGGATGCTAGCGACACTATCATATACGTGAGCCAAAAGGCGCAAACGGTCCCGGGCAAAGGTAAGGCGACACCCGTGGGAACACCGTGCGTGAGGCCGCAAAGTGATATGAAGTGTTACCGGCTAGATCGATGTGACATCGAGTCGGGGTCCTGACAGTGTACCAACCAGAGTCCCTGCGGAGTGGAGTTCACCACCTTCGTCATTGTTCCGCTGCTAGAAGATTTCCACTGCTACGAGTTGTTCCGCTGCTAGCATAGAGCAAGTGTAGTATCGCAGGCGTAGTGTCGCCGTGCTAATGTGCTTCTTTGTAACATCAGACCTGTAATAAGAGCTTATTTGTTCTATGTCAAGAAGTGTCGTAATCGAGAGACTTCTCCTCGATCTTTGGGCTGGAATATGGGGCGTTCCAATTTCTATGAGCTGGGGTGCCACAGGCTTGGTATCAGAGCAGGTCTAGTTGTAGGACGCCCTAGTCAACGCGGGCGGTAGAAAGGGGTAGAAATCGGCAGTATAGAGTCTGGTGTGTTTATTGCATTTGGTTCCTGCATTTGTTTGTTGCATAGCATGCATATAGCCTTAGTATTTGTGATATTGGTTTATATGGTGAGTGTAGCTGGCATCGGTTCGGATTCACTACAGCTCAACCTTTGCATTTCTCCAGTTCCTTTTCTTTCGGCGTTTGGTGTCATTTCTGTCCCAGCAGAGTGATGCCAAGTGATCGGCACTGTTTGCAAAAATGGTGCTCAGGTATCGCACCGATGTCTTTCTTCCAGTCCCGTTATCGTTTCGGTGATGGACATGTTTCTATCCCGGATCATTCTTTTGTCGTGTTGGCAACCCTTAATGATCTTAGTTATCAAGAAAGGGCAATGTCAGCAGCCTCAGTTTTACCCGCTATCCTATTTCCTGGACAAGTACGGATCTTTTTTCGTCCGCTTGATAACAATGTGGTTGCGACCTTCGTGTCCCACTACATGATTACCGAGTACGTCCTCGCCCCCGAGTTAGTTCGGTTTGCCTCCTGGCTAAGCTAGCACCGGGTGTAGCGCTTTTTACAACAATTCTTCCACACATTTATTCGTCCTCGTGCACATCGTCACAGCATGCTAGATCGTAGAACCGGAGCTCCCGCGAAATTTGTGTGCTTAAGTAGGCATGCATATTGTGTGACTAGAAGTAATATGTGACATTGATTGTGTGTCAATTGTTTGTTGTTGTGTGTTTTTGTTTAGTTGAGTTTTATTTTGCCTCTTTCTTTTTGGGCCCCGGTGTTACATTATTTTTCCCTATAGAGAATTGCTCATCCATTGACACCAGACCCATAGAAGCAATAAGGATTTCAAATATTTGGAAGAAGCTCAGCTAGACATTATTGGCTACCCAGTCAACTGCATTATGGGATTAAAATCTGCTCAGAATACCAATGGTGTATTGGATTAATAATCAGCCTCAAAATATTATGGGCATGTGTATGGATTTCGGTCTGCATATCAGTATGAAGTTTTGAATATAAGAAACCCAGTATTCTTACACACGCTAATGGAAGAATTCATGATGCAAGGCTCCTCAACTTTTCCTCCTTATGATATATGAATAATTTCCGGTCGATGATACCCAGTCTTTCACATCAAGATACCTCGGTAAAAGCTTCTAACAGACGAAAATGATTTTTTCTCAACAAGCAAACCTGAGGAGAAGCTTCTCAAGTACGGAACTCAGGCTTCTCCAGCACAATAATCAGAGCAAGCTTCGTGTGTAAGCTATAGAGCCTTCTTCTGCACGATACCCAGACAAAAGCTTTGAGCAGAAGTTAACAAGTCTTCCTTAGCAAGCTACTCGGATGGCTTCTCTCGTACGCCATTCATTCTGTGTCAGTACCACAATAGTGCACCATCCTCAGACATTATATGATGAGTTGCCGATGTATGGCAGTACTACTCAAGGACCAGATTTGCAATAATTTTGTCAGAGGTACAATTCAGTCAAAACATATGCCTACCGCAAGGATCGAGTGATCGGTGGCATATCCTTCTTATATATGGTGAGCATGTATCCCCAGTCATATCAGTCACCCGTACGAGATGCGACAGTAATCCAGCAGATATACCTAAGGAAAGTAAGGATCCCACAACCTCCCCAGTCAGGCAAAGGAAAATAAGCAAAAATACATCTCATGTGATGCAAGGATCGATAATATTTGGAGATGACATCACAGAATCAACAGTCTGGACAATGGTCACCAAAGGCATTATTCTTGTACCAAACAAGGCGATATTATAAAACCTTGTCACCTTGTTTTATGATTGGCCTCAGCAATGAGCTCTATACAGCTACAAACCCTGGGTATATGTCATATGTGTGAGGACTTAGGTCAGAAAACAAGGAGGAATAATGTCAAAAATACTAATCGCATCCATGGTCATACGAAGAATCAAGGACAGGTGTGGCCAAGTTGTTTTAGTAAGGTATCCTAACCAAGAAAATCAGGACCATAAAAAGGATGAGACTGACAGCAAAGCATGATGATTTTTGCATGACCATCAGGGTCCGGATACCCAAGTCAGTTGAAAGCCATAATCCCATATGGATCCACAATGTCATACTCTCAGCAGCCTACCCTAGTTACAAGGATTTTTCATATCCCGCTGACCCGCTTGACATGGTTAGTGTGGAATATCCAAGTCTGTTCTGTCAGATCCAAGATTCCTTTGCAACCTCAGCAGTCTGACTTCAGCGGCAATGTTAAAGCATATCACAGTCTATTACTACAGATGGGTATTATCAATCACATGAGAAAAATCAAAAGCCGAACAATCTGCTCAGAGCTGGTATACTCACTGACCGAATGAATTACATGGTCAGTCTGTCAGGAAAAAGCAGTTGTCCGTCAGCCCCTGTCGGGCAAGTCTCAAGATGTAAATAATTAAGGTTTGAGACAGCTATAACCTCATACACCAATATATTGCTCACGAGAGAAGGCAGTCAAATCTTTGGTACAAATATCATGCTCGAGCCAAAGAAATAAATCAAGATAAATCAGTGCCACCTATGAGCAGTCAGATCCCGTTCGAAGATGGCAATGATAATTCTCAGCATTTATTGAACCCAGAAGATATGCATTTACTTGAAGCAACCCCATGACAGAAATAAAAAGGTTTTCATGACCAAGGAAAACTTTATACTCGGATCCATTGGGTATCACCACAGATATGCAAAAATTCACGTCAACAAAAAGATTTGGTATATCAGCAAAGACCTATCAGAATTTGGGAAAGGTGAAGCAAACCACCCCAGATCAAGGTAAGTTGATCATCTGAAATTCTTGGGGGAACAATAAATAAAGGAAAGAGGATACCCAAGTTGGAGATGGTGTCCTCAAGTCATACTTGTTCCCTGAGCAACCAAATCTCGAGGACGAGATTTCTTTAAGGGGGGGGGGGAGGTTTGTAACAGCCTGGATTTTGGCCCTTTCTTTTTCCTTTGATTTATTTGGTTTTTGCTCTGTTTTTCTTTTTAGAGTGGTTCTGTGGCCTTGCCACCTGGGAAATCATCCTCATACCTCCTCCCAAGTGGCTCATCATTCTCAAAATACCTTGCCAAAGATCATCTCGCTTCACTCCTTGAGCAAACCCTAAAATCTTTTTCTAGGGAAAATTCCTTTTTCATTATAGGAATAACCCTACCTGCCCTAGGTTGTGAAGCAACCTATATTTTTGTCCATCCAAAAATCCCCAAATAATTCTCATAATTCCTTTGGGTCATATATAGCTCAAATATGCCCAAACATTGCCTTGGCCAGTTAAAAAATAATTCCCCAATATTCGTTTATCTATTTTGCCCTGAATGGCACTTTGTGAAGGAAGTGTCATTTATATTTCTCCTAGTGGCTCCCAACCTTTTTCGGCATGTTTATATATATAAATAATTGTCCCATGCACAAGTTCAAATTTATTTGCCTAGCCAATCTTCCTCACTGAATTTTCAAAGTTTCTGTCAGACAGAAAGCTTTGTGAAGGAAGTACTATATAGGAGTATCGAAATAAGTTGAAATTTTGCACACTCCTTAATATGCTCATATTAAACCCCTTCACCCATTTTCAGCCCCATAAAATCATCTATGTGAGCACCGGAGCAAATCTTTGATTCTGGCCTTATTTTCAGGTTGTGAAGCAAGTGAAGCTTATATTGCTTTAAAAATCCTGATAAATTACCAGATCATGCTTATACCCATAAAACATCTCTCCACCCAATTTGGCATCATTTCATTGATCCATTTGACCATCAATATTATTTCAAGATTCTGCCCAGAGGAGATGTTTGTGAAGCAAGTACCATTTTGGCTTTGCCAAATGGTATGATACTTTGTGAGCATCTTCATATGACCAAATGGCTAAGCCTTTCCCAATTTGAGCTAAAGTTGACACTCCGTGTGAGTGCACCATCCTGATCTTCATTTCTGGACCAGATATGCAGTTGTGAAGCATCTATGATTTATATTGGTCCATTTCTTCCCAAATTCCCGAGGACTGTAGTACTTCCTAGCCTAAAAACCCCAGACATAACACTTGACACCTAGCAGCCCCCTGTTGATCACATTGAGCTGATAAAGTTTACTGCAGTAAACTTCAGAGCTCACTAACTTTTTAACCAGAGCCTGTTTAACCTAGTTACCACCATAGTTGAGACATCCCCAGGAAGGACTATCTGCTAGACAACGTTTGGGGTGCTGTAGAGCATTTAATATGCCATGTCGTGTGGTGACCGCGAAGCTGGCATGCCTGTGCCCGCGCTCTGTGCACTGTGGCGTGTCCACAGCACTGTTTGTGCTTTGGCACCGCTCCCTCTCGTTGTCTTAGAGCCCGTGAGAGTGTCCAGTGGCTGCATCTCGCCATCGCCGTTCCGATGGACCCCTCTCCCCCTCCGGCAGCTTCCTCAATGATGCAAACCCCCCCGCGCCCATGGAAGTACAGTGGCGGTTTGGATCTGTTCGTCGTTGTCGCCATCTTCCCCATGCTCCTTTGGCCTCCTCTGCCCCGTGAGAGCTCTCCCCTGTAACCTCCCCGTCGTTTACCCCCGAGTCCATGCACGCGAGCATGCGTCCACGGCGCCGGACACGCGTCCGTGGCGGTGACAGTGCGGCAGCTCTTTCCCCGGTTATTTAAGCCCATCCCGAGGCCTCTTGACCTCACCACTGGCCTCCTGAATCTCCTCTAGCCCCGCCCATGCTCTTCTTCGAGCTCCAGGAGCTCTCCTGCTCTCCCATCGCCGCCATGGCCGTCGTCGGGCTCCGCTCAAATCCGAGCAGCCCCGGGCTCCTCCCCTCCTTCTTCCACCTCCAGAGGCCCCCATCCACACCCTGGAGTCACCCGAGCCCTTTCCCTCCTCCTCTATTAGCCCCTGGCCATGAAGCCTAGCTCCACCCGAAGCCAACTCCGCCGGAGTCCACGTCCTTGTCGCTCCGATCCTCCTCGGCGTCTGTGTCCTTGCGGAATGGATCTGCCTCGTCCTGCTGAGCTCGTCGGTAGGTCGCGCGCCCCGTATGGTGGCCGGGATCGCCGGCGAGCCTCGTCGGGGTGAGCTCCCCTTCTCGGCCCGATGCGTCCAGGCGGGAGGAAGAAGAAGGAGGCCAGGAGGAGAGAGAAGATGCGGTGGGCCCCTCCGGTCAGCCACCCAGCTGCCGGCCCGCATTAACCCAGGTACGCTAACGTGGATAAGTGGAGGCGTAATCCACGGATTACGTCTTCGCTTTCCGAAAGCGTATTTCTCTTTTAAGCATTCTGTTTTTCTGTTCAGGCCCCTGGTTGAAAATATTTTCATTACAGATGGGTCCCTGGCAGAAAACAATCCATAACTTTTTAACCGTAACTCCAAATAAGGTGATTCCAACGCTCACTTCTTTGATTCTGGCCTTATTTTCAAGTTGTGAAGCAAGTGCATCTTATATTGCTTCAAAAATCCTGATAAATTACCAGATCATGCTTATACCCATAAAACATCTCTCCACCCAATTTGGCATCATTTCATTGATCCATTTGACCACCAATATTATTTCAAGATTCTGTCCAGAGGAGATGTTTGTGAAGCAAGTACCATTTTGGCTTTGCCAAATGGTATGATACTTTGTGAGCATATTCATATGACCAAATGACTAAGCCTTGCCCAATTTGAGCTCAAGTTGACACTCCATGTGAGTGCACCATCCTGATCTTCATTTCTGGACCAGATATGCAGTTGTGAAGCATCTATGATTTATATTGGTCCATTTCTTCCCAAATTCCCCAGGACTGTAGTCCTTCCTAGCCTAAACAACCCGAACATAACACTTAACACCTAGGAGCCCCCTGTTGATCACATTGAGCTGATAAAGTTTACTGCAGTAAACTTCAGAGCTCACTAACTTTTTAACCAGAGCCTATTTAACCTAGTTACCACCATAGTTGAGACCTCCCCAGGAAGGACTATCCGCTAGACAATGTTTGGGGTGCTGTAGAGCATTTAATGTGCCATGTCGTGTGGTGACCGCGAAGTTGGCATGCCTGTGCGCGCGCTTTGTGCACTATGGCATGTCCAGAGCACTGTTTGTGCTTTGGCACCGCTCCCTCTTGTTGTCTTAGAGCCCGTGAGAGTGTCCAGTGGCTGCATCTCGCCATCCCTGTTCCGATGGACCCCTCCCCCCCTCAGGCAGCTTCCTCACTGATGCAAACCATCGCGCGCCCACGGTAGAACAGTGGCGGTTTGGATCTGTTCGTCATCATCGCCATCTTCCCCATGCTCCTTTGGCCTCCTCTGCCCCGTGAGAGCTCTCCCCTGTGCCCTCCCCATCGTTTACCCCCGAGTCCATGTGCGCGAGCACGCGTCCGCGGCGGTGACAGCGCGGCAGCTCCTTCCTCAGTTATTTAAGCCCACCCCGAGGCCTCTCGACCTCACCACTGGCCTCCTGAACCTCCTCTAGCCCCGCCAATGCTCTTCCCCGAGCTCCAGGAGCTCTCCTGCTCTCCCATCGCCGCCATGGCCGTCGTCGGGCTCCGCTCAAATCCGAGCAGCCCCGGGCTCCTCCCCTCCTTCTTCCACCTCCAGAGGCCCCCATCCACACCATGGAGTCGCCCGAGCCATTTCCCTCCTCCTCTATTAGCCCCTGGCCATGAAGCCCAGCTCCACCCGAAGCCAACTCCACCGGAGTCCACGTCCTAGTCGCTCCGATCCTCCTCGGCGTCCGTGTCCTTGCGGAATGGATTCGCCTCGTCCTACTGAGCTCGTCGGTAGGTCGCGCGCCCCGTATGGTGGCCGGGATCGCCGGCGAGCCTCGTCGGGGTGAGCTCCCCTTCTCGGCCCGATGAGTCCAGGCGGGAGGAAGCAGAAGGAGGCCAGGAGGAGAGAGAAGATGCGGTGGGCCCCTCCGGTCAGCCACCCAGCCGCCGGCCCACATTAACCCAGGTACGCTGACGCTGATAAGTGGAGGCGTAATCCAAGGATTACGTCTTCGCTTTCCGAAAGCGTATTTCTCTTTTAAGCGTTCTGTTTTTCTGTTCAGGCCCCTGGTTGAAAATATTTTCATTACAGATGGGTCCCTGGCAGAAAACAATCCATAACTTTCTAACCGTAACTCCAAATAAGGTGATTCCAACGCTCACTTCTTTGATTCTGGCCTTATTTTCAGGTTGTGAAGCAAGTGCATCTTATATTGCTTCAAAAATCCTGATAAATTACCAGATCATGCTTATACCCATAAAACATCTCTCCACCCAATTTGGCATCATTTCATTGATCCATTTGACCACCAATATTATTTCAAGATTCTGTCCAGAGGAGATGTTTGAGAAGCAAGTACCATTTTGGCTTTGCCAAATGGTATGATACTTGGTGAGCATATTCATATGACCAAATGACTAAGCCTTGCCCAATTTGAGCTCAAGTTGACACTCCATGTGAGTGCACCATCCTGATCTTCATTTCTGGACCAGATATGCAGTTGTGAAGCATCTATGATTTATATTGGTCCATTTCTTCCCAAATTCCCCAGGACTGTAGTCCTTCCTAGCCTAAACACCCCAGACATAACACTTGACACCTAGTAGCCCCCTGTTGATCACATTGAGCCGATAAAGTTTACTGCAGTAAACTTCAGAGCTCACTAACTTTTTAACCAGAGCCTGTTTAACCTAGTTACCACCATAGTTGAGACCTCCCCAGGAAGGACTATCCGCTAGACAATGTTTGGGGTGCTGTAGATCATTTAATGTGGCATGTCGTATGGTGACCGCGAAGCTGGCATGCCTGTGTGTGCGCTCTGTGCACTGTGGCGTGTCCAGAGCACTGTTTGTGCTTTGGCACCGCTCCCTCTTGTTGTCTTATAGCCCGTGAGAGTGTCCAGTGGCTGCATCTCGCCATCGCTGTTCCGATGGGCCCCTCTCCCCCTCCGGCAGCTTCCTCACTGATGCAAACCATCGCGCACCCATGGTAGTACAATGGCGGTTTGGATCTGTTCGTCATCGTCGCCATCTTCACCATGCTCCTTTGGCCTCCTCTGCCCCGTGAGAGCTCTCCCCTGTGCCCTCCCCGTTGTTTACCCCCGAGTCCATGTGCGCGAGCACGCGTCCACGGCGGTGACAGCGTGGCAGCTCCTTCCCCGGTTATTTAAGCCCACCCCGAGGCCTCTCGACCTCACCACTGGCCTCCTGAACCTCCTCTAGCCCCGCCCATGCTCTTCCCCGAGCTCCAGGAACTCTCCTGCTCTCCCATCGCCGCCATGGCCGTCGTCGGGCTCCGCTCAAATCCGAGCAGCCCCGAGCTCCTCCCCTCCTTCTTCCACCTCTAGAGGCCCCCATCCACACCCTGGAGTCGCCCGAGCCCTTTCCCTCCTCCTCTATTAGCCCCTGGCCATGAAGCCCAGCTCCACCCGAAACCAACTCCGCCGGTGTCCACATCCTAGTCGCTCCGATCCTCCTCGGCGTCCGTGTCCTTGCGGAATGGATCCGCCTCGTCCTGCTGAGCTCGTCGGTAGGTCGCGTGCCCCGTATGGTGGCCGGGATCGCCGGCGAGCCTCGTTGGGGTGATCTCCCCTTCGCAGCCCGATGCGTCGAGGCGGGAGGAAGCAAAAGGAGGCTAGGAGGAGAGAGAAGATGCGGTGGGCCCCTCCGGTCAGCCACCAAGCCGCCGGCCCGCATTAACCCAGGTACACTGACGTGGATAAGTGGAGGCATAATCCACGAATTACATCTTCGCTTTCCGAAAGCGTATTTCTCTTTTAAGTGTTCTGTTTTTCTGTTCAGGCCTCTGGTTGAAAATATTTTCATTACAGATGGGTCCCTGGCAGAAAACAATTCATAACTTTTTAACCGTAACTCCAAATAAGGTGATTCCAACGCTCACTTCTTTGATTCTGTCCTTATTTTCAGGTTGTGAAGCAAGTGCATCTTATATTGCTTCAAAAATCCTGATAAATTACCAAATCAAGCTTATACCCATAAAACATCTCTCCACCCAATTTGGCATCATTTCATTGATCCATTTGACCACCAATATTATTTCAAGATTCTGTCCAGAGGAGATGTTTGTGAAGCAAGTACCATTTTGGCTTTGCCAAATGGTATGATAATTTGTGAGCATATTCATATGACGAAATGACTAAGCCTTGCCCAATTTGAGCTCAAGTTGACACTCCATGTGAGTGCACCATCCTGATCTTCATTTCTGGACCAGATATGCAGTTGTGAAGCATCAATGATTTATATTGGTCCATTTCTTCCCAAATTCCCCAGGACTGTAGTCCTTCCTAGCCTAAACACCCCAGACATAACACTTGACACCTAGCAGCCCCCTATTGATCACATTGAGCTGATTAAGTTTACTGCAGTAAACTTCAGAGCTCACTAACTTTTTAACCAGAGCCTGTTTAACCTAGTTACCACCATAGTTGAGACCTCCCCAGGAAGGACTATCCGCTAGACAATGTATGGGGTGCTGTAGAGCATTTAATGTGCCACGTCGTGTGGTGACCGCGAAGCTGGCATGCCTGTGCGCGCACTCTGTGCACTGTGGCGTGTCCAGAGCACTGTTTGTGCTTTGGAACCGATCCCTCTTGTTGTCTTAGAGCCCGTGATAGTGTCCAGTGGCTGCATCTCGCCATCGCCGTTCCGATGGACCCCTCTCCCCCTCCGGCAGCTTCCTCACTGATGCAAACCGTCGCGCGCCCACGGTAGTACAGTGGCGGTTTGGATCTATTCGTCATCGTCGCCATCTTCCCCATGCTCCTTTGGCCTCCTCTGCCCCGTGAGAGCTCTCCCCTGTGCCCTCCCCGCCGTTTACCCCCGAGTCCATGTGCGCGAGCACGCGTCCACGGCGGTGACAGCGCGGCAGCTCCTTCCCCGGTTATGTAAGCCCACCCCGAGGCCTCTCGACCTCACCAGTGGCCTCCTGAACCTCCTCTAGCCCCGCCCATGCTCTTCCCCGAGCTCCAGGAGCTCTCCTTCTCTCCCATCGCCGCCATAGCCATTGTCGGGCTCCGCTCAAATCCGAGCAGCCCCGGGCACCTCCCCTCCTTCTTCCACCTCCAGAGGCCCCCATCCACACCCTGGAGTCGCCCGAGCCCTTTCCCTCCTCCTCTATTAGCCCCTGGCCATGAAGCCTAGCTCCACCCGAAGCCAACTCCGCCGGAGTCCACATCCTAGTCGCTCCGATCCTCCTCGACGTCCGTGTCCTTGCGGAATGGATCCGCCTCGTCCTGCTGAGCTCGTCGGTAGGTCGCGTGCCCCGTATGGTGGCCGGGATCGCCGGCGAGCCTCATTGGGGTGAGCTCCCCTTCGCAGCCCGATGCGTCGAGGCGGGAGGAAGCAGAAGGAGGCCAGGAGGAGAGAGAAGATGCGGTGGGCCCCTCCGGTCAGCCACCAAGCCGCCGGCCCACATTAACCCAGGTACGCTGACGTGGATAAGTGGAGGCGTAATCCACGATTTACGTCTTCGCTTTCCGAAAGCGTATTTCTCTTTTAAGCGTTCTGTTTTTCTGTTCAGGCCTCTGGTTGAAAATATTTTCATTACAGATGGGTCCCTAGCAGAAAACAATTCATAACTTTTTAACCGTAACTCCAAATAAGGTGATTCCAACGCTCACTTCTTTGATTCTGGCCTTATTTTCAGGTTGTGAAGCAAGTGCATCTTATATTGCTTCAAAAATCCTGATAAATTACCAAATCGAGCTTATACCCATAAAACATCTCTCCACCCAATTTGGCATCATTTCATTGATCCATTTGACCACCAATATTATTTCAAGATTCTGTCCAGAGGAGATGTTTGCGAAGCAAGTACCATTTTGGCTTTGCCAAATGGTATGATAATTTGTGAGCATATTCATATGACCAAATGACTAAGCCTTGCCCAATTTGAGCTCAAGTTGACACTCCATGTGAGTGCACCATCCTGATCTTCATTTCTGGACCAGATATGCAGTTGTGAAGCATCAATGATTTATATTGGTCCATTTCTTCCCAAATTCCCCAGGACTATAGTCCTTCCTAGCCTAAACACCCCAGACATAACACTTGACACCTAGCAGCCCCCTGTTGATCACATTGAGCTGATTAAGTTTACTGCAGTGAACTTCAGAGCTCACTAACTTTTTAACCAGAGCCTGTTTAACCTAGTTACCACCATAGTTGAGACCTCCCCAGGAAGGACTATCCGCTAGACAATGTATGGGGTGCTGTAGAGCATTTAATGTGCCATGTCGTGTGGTGACCGCAAAGCTGGCCTGCCTGTGCGTGCGCTCTGTGCACTGTGGCGTGTCCAGAGCACTGTTTGTGCTTTGGAACCGCTCCCTCTTGTTGTCTTAGAGCCCGTGAGAGTGTCCAGTGGCTGCATCCCGCCATCGCCGTTCCGACCCCTCTCCCCCTCCGGCAGCTTCCTCACTGATGCAAACCGTCGCGCGCCCACGGTAGTACAGTGGCGGTTTGGATCTGTTCGTCATCGTCGCCATCTTCCCCATGCTCCTTTGGCCTCCTCTGCCCCGTGAGAGCTCTCCCCTGTTCCCTCCCCATCGTTTACCCCTGAGTCCATGTGCGCGAGCATGCGTCCGCGGCGGTGACAGCGCGGCAGCTCCTTCCCCGATTATTTAAGCCCACCCCGAGGCCTCTCGACCTCACCACTGGCCTCCAGAACCTCCTCTAGCCCCGCCCATGCTCTTCCCCGAGCTCCAGGAGCTCTCCTGCTCTCACATCGCCGCCATGGCCGTCGTCGGGCTCCGCTCAAATCCGAGCAGCCCCGGGCTCCTCCCCTCCTTCTTCCACCTCCAAAGGCCCCCATCCACACCCTGGAGTCGCCCGAGCCCTTTCCCTCCTCCTCTATTAGCCCCTGGCCATGAAGCCCAGCTCCACCCGAAGCCAACTCCGCCGGAGTCCACGTCCTAGTCGCTCCGAACCTCCTCGGCGTCCGTGTCCTTGCGGAATGGATCCGCCTCATCCTGCTGAGCTCGTCGGTAGGTCGCGTGCCCAGTATGGTGTCAGGACCCCGACTAAATGCCACATCGATCTAGCATGTAACACCTCATATCACTTTGCGGCCTCACGCACGGTATTCCCACGGGTGTCGCCTTACCTTTGCCCGGGACCATTTGCGCCTTTTGGCACACGTATATGATAGTGTCGCTAGCATCCATATGATAAGGAGCCCGGGCTGACATGGCTAGTCGTAAACCCAAAGTGGCACAAACTTACAGGGACAGGCATCCATGACCCAGCATCGAACGTGTCGGTCATCAGCGAGTGAATCCAGGCTGTAGCACTGGGCTAGCAGGACTCCGGTGAACCGGGCTGTAGCGGGCTAACAGGACTCCGGTATCCATCGCGTGACATTTCCCTGAAGGGACAGACACAGGAACGAAGAAGGACACATGCCAGCCAGCCTAAGTGTTCCGGAGCAGTAGCAAGCTACCATGGCTCGGTGAAAACACTAGGAGACATTTCCCGGTAAGAGAGGGTACTAAAGATAAACAACTAGATAGTCAGATCCCACACATACCAAGCATTTCAATAACATACACACAATATGCTCGATATGTGCAAATACAACATGGCATCACAACATGACTCTACGACTCAAGTATTTATTCATTAGGCTCCGAGGAGCGAGATATTACAAACATGGGTCTCACGACCCAACATTCAGAGCATACAAGTCAAAGCACAAGCGGAAGCTATCATGTCTGAGTACAGACATCTACAAATGAAAAGGCTTAGAAGCCTGACTATCTACCAGATCCTGCCGAGGGCACAAGATCGTAGCTGAGGTAACAAGCTAGACGTCGAAGTCCACGTGGAACTACTAGCAAGACTGAAGTCTCTCTGCAAAAACATAAAATAGGCAAACGTGAGTACAAATGTACCCAGCAAGACTTACATCAGATCTAACTACATATGCATCATTATCAACAAAGGGGGTGGTGGGGTTTAACTGCAGCAAGCCAGCTTTGACTCAGTGGCTATCCTAAACTACGACTGCAAGAAACTCTTTTGAGGTGGCGCACACGAGTCCACATATTCACCATATCAATACACCACTATGGATCCGCTCCCGTCTCCCTACGAGAATGCCATCCATAGCACTCACGCTTATCTTGCGCATTTTAGAGTATCCACTTTCACTTGTCTATGAACTGTACAGGCAACCCAGAAGTCCTTTACCGCGGACACGGCTATTCGAATAGATCATATTAACCCTGCAGGGGTGTACTTCTTCACACACGCTCTCACCACTTACCGTCGTTTACACGACATGTACTCGGCAACCTTCAAGAGGAAGCCCAGCGAGGGTGTCGGCCACGACCTGACTAACCACACAAGTCTCTCGTCCAGGTTTATCGCCTATTCGGGTTCCATCTGCAAGGAGATCCGGCCGGGGTGTCGCTCACGGCCCCAAACGATGTGAGCAGGGTTCCCAAGCCCACCTCGACGGGTGGATCTACGCTTGGTACACCGTGCCACTGTGCCTAGTCTGTCCCAAGCCCACTTGTACCGGGTGCCACTTGGTAGACTACTAACACTACCTACAAACACCAGAAACTAGTTGCAACTCCTGGACAGAGATCGAGTTGATTAATAAGTCGAGAGAGCTTGGAGCGCCCGGAGCCCAATGTGTGGTAGTAACTGATCATGGGTCACAAACACAGAACTCAGTTCCTGAGGACGGCTGCAATGAGACAACCCACCATGTACTCCTACATGGCCTCTCACCGCTACCTTTACCAAATCGTGTTCACACACTTAGCTCTCAACAGTAGGACATGTTCACCACTTTCCAATTCATCCCTGATGAATCAGACCTGACACAACTCTAAGCAATAGCAGGCATGACAAACAAGCATGGATGAGTAGGCACATCAGGGCTGAAACAATTCCTACTCATGCTAGTGGGTTTCATCTATTTACTGTGGCAATGACAGGTCATGCAGAGGATAAAGGGGTTCAACTACCGCAGCATGTAACAGTTGAAACGTTGTTGTCCTAATGCAGTAAAAGAGAGCAGGAGCGAGAGAGTGGGATTGTATCAGAATGAACAAGGGGGTTTTGCTTGCCTGGCACTTCTGAAGATATTATACTTCTTCATCGGTGTCATCGAACTCGTCGTCGAAACCACGTCTATCGAGAGGGGACAATTACCGGCAAACAAAGAGGGACACAATCAATGCAATGCAACAAATATGATGCATGATAATGTCATGTCAATATGATGTGATTTGAGCTAATGCAACTAGCAGCAAGTTAAATGGACTTGGTTTGAACCCTAGGTTCAAATTCAAACTCCATATGTGATGGTTTAAGTGCCATTATAAAATTTGGCCTTAACTGCAGCCCTAAGTTGTTCTAACATGCATGAAAATGGTACAGATGGATAGATTGGATTTTTCTGATCATTTTTCATATATAATTTATTTGATTTGGAGCTACGGTTGATTTTCTATGAATTTTTGAAGTTTGTGGTATTTTCTGGATTTTTCAGAATAAGAATAAATCCAGAAAATTGCATTACTGCGTCAGCATGACGTCAGCAGGTCAACAGACCGGGTCCAGGTCGAACCTGACGTGTGGGGTCCACACGTCAGTGGCTAACTAACTAACCTAATTAATTAATGTTAAATTACTACTAACTAAAATGTCAGTTGAGTTAATTAGACTTAATTAAAAAGACTAACTAGGATTAGCTGGGCCAGGGCCCACTTGTCAGCGACCCAGGGGAGGTCAAACCCCTGGTCAGCCGAGGCTAATACGCCGGCGGCTCGTCGCCGGCTACAGCAGGCGCGGCGGAGGGCTCGGGTTAGCTCCTCCGGCAACCAAAACGACGGCTGAGAGGCTCTACGGGTGCAGCGTGACATGGCGCGTCTAACGGGGCAAGCGGGAGGAGCTGGGGTGGATCGAGCTCGTCGGAAGCGAGCTCACGGCAGCGGCCGGAGTTCGGTGGCGTGCGGATTTGGCGCTACAGAGCACGGCAGGGCGAACCAGTGGGCGCTGCAGGGTCACAGGAGCGCGGCGAGCACGATGGTGATGCTCGGGCGAGCGGACGAGCTCAGGAGCATGGAGCTCGTCGGCCGTGGCGGCGGCGAGCTTTGGCGAAGGTGGGGAACAGAGCTAGAGGACGAACGTGTCGACGGGGAGAGTGGTGAGGGGCGTAGGAGCTCACAGCGGTTCCACAGGGTTGGTCGGTGGGCTCGGGGAGAGGCCGGAGCAGTCGGGGCGGCGATGGAGATCTCCGGCGTCGGGAGGTTGAAGACGACGGCGTGGAGATGCTCGGGGGCGTCCGGCGTTGCACAGCTCGATGAGGAGGAAGAGGGGTACTAGTCGGAGCTCTTGGGAACCTCAGGGTGTCGCCGGGATGGCGGTGTCCGCGGTGGTGGAGAGCGGCGGCGACGGAGGCGTTCGGTGGTTGCGCGCGGAAGAACAGAGGAGGGAAGAGCGCTCGAGGGAGAGAGCCAGGGGGAGAATGGGGTGTCGGCGGGGTCGGGGCAGTGCCTAGGAGTGGCTTCGAGGCGTCGCCACGCTGTCCAGGCGAGGCAGGCGGCCAGGGAGCTGCGTGGCGAGCTCGGCGTGCGCGGGCGCGCTCCTCTCTGCCTGCCTGGCGAGAGGAAGCAGGTGGCTGGCACGGGCCAGCACAGTGCTGGGCCGACCAGTGGGCTGCCAGGTGGGCTGCGCCAGGTAAGTGGCCAGGTAGTTTCCTCTCTCTCTCTCTGTTTTCTATTTTAGTTACTGTTTTCTATTTATGACATTTGTTTTAACTTAATTAAAATGCTAAGGCATTTTCAAAAACCCTGAAAATAATTGTGGGATCTGTTTGTAATATTTCCAACAGCCCCCACTTAAGTTCAGAATTATTTGGACATTTAAAATATTATATAGCATTTAATTGCCCAAATGCAAATACTATAAGATTTAATTCAGAGCCCAAATATGTCATGTAAAAATGTGCAACACCTCTGGTTATTACTTCTAGCATCTCCCAGAAATGATGAACATTTTTTAAAGCCATTTGGATTCACTGAAATTATTTTTAGGTTGAACCTATTTGAACTCCATTTGGTACTAGGGTTTGGACATCCCCATTTCAAGTTTCAATGAAAATTAAACATGATGCAAACAAGATGCAACACTAGGCAGCATCAGAAGCTAGGGACGTGACAACTCACCCCCACTAAACAAGAATCTCGACCCGAGATTCAAGACGTGAGGTAAGAAGACAGAGGGACACAAGCTAACATGATCTTCATGATCCAACTGCCCTCATCGTTGATATTGATTCATTGCTCCAAATTGATCTTGACATCTTTGCTTTCGAGATCTTCATCTAACACGACGACGACAGAAGGAAATTCTATCGAAAAGGATTATTGAAGCTCTTCATACCAGGCTAATGGCAATTCACAAACGATCGTTTGGAGGGGTTCGGTAGAATGGCATACCCAGATTAGAATGGATGATGTGGATTACCTTGTTGAAAACAACACAAGGGATGATTTTAGTAACTGGGGAGAAGCTCAACAGTAGAGAGTGAGTCCACTGTTTGAAAAGTTATAGCATAAACGAGGAAATTGAGAGCAATCCCAGTAGTGTCGATGATAACACCTAGCGCTTGTGCGTGCTATCAAGAATTGAGCATTTCCATATTCATCAAGGTTTTACCAATATCCGTGTCAAGGGTCCTGGCAACACAACGTACTACCATGATGAACAGCGATGGACGATGCAGAGGCAAAGGGAGATAACACCTTCTCAGATTTCACCTTAGCGAGTCTAAGGAAACAAAATCTGGATGATCGACCGAGAGACATTTAGCACTCCGCTTCTAATGTTCTCCTTGATGTGCTAGTGCAACCCATTAAATAAAATGGTTTGATACCCAGAACATCAGGTAAACGGTCGGACTTCGGGAGCTCAAGAATCCATAAGGAACAACTACAAATTCTACGGGATCCTTATGGGAGGTGGCCAACTTCTTCAATCAAGATATTACAATAATAGGTCTTCCGGCTGGGTGTGTTGGCCACGACATCAATTTTACCGATTACAGAGAGACCAATATTATAACTCTTGGGAAACGTTCCAACCATCATATCTGCCTGAGATTCAGATCTGGTTGGTGTCAGAATAATCTAGACTCATCGAGTCTAGAAGGAAAAATGAAAGTTTACAACACAAACCGACGAGAAGACGTTGCGTGATTCTCGGAAAATGAACTACGATAGCAAGCTCTAAAACATGAGCTGGTTCTGCTACAAACCTGTGAACACACTGTCCAAGACAAGCATGACCACATAGCAGTCTTATAATAAAACACTAGCGAGTTCAGGAGGGAAACCATCATCGAGGATATCGAAGTCCTTGCATAAGTCTCGAGCCTACGAAGGAACTTCTTCTCCTTGAACAAATCAATCAGTGGCTTGGTGTGCTAGGAACACATATGGAGTGGAGGTAATTAATCTACCAAACCATAGAATACTTCGTACGTATGCATGACTGACTTGGGATGATTCCAAGGGAAACAAAACAAACCTTTCTCAAATTCATGGCAGAAACTTACACCTAATGCACGTGAACTTGGAGAAAGTCACTTCTTTCATCCAAGCATAAGCTTCATGAATGGGACTTGAAGATAATGCTTATAGAAGTTTCCAACACTAGCTTAATGTTTAACAAAATTATGGAGAAGACAAGGATGTTGTCGATGGGCTTAGCAACAATTCATCCTGGTTTTCCATGAATATTGAATTCCATAATTATGAGAACAAGTGATAGCATTGGTCAGACCCAAAAGATATAATGGTGTATGCTCGAGCAAAATCCACGAGTAAGACAACATGACGAACATCGTTGGTTCTGATTTGATTTGAGAATAGCCCACACTCAAATCAAAGTTTTGGCAAGACAATAAGTCCAACAACTGATCACGAGGATCAATCAATGAAGATATTACCTTTCTTCAACAAACACACACAAGGATATCCCTTGGAGATGAACTAAGTCAGGTGAGCTTTTATCTTCCAACTCTCCAAGTTGTTGTTTAGCTTAGCCAACTAGCTCAGGGGTATCCAACATAGATTCTTGGAGAAAGGGTGGTTTACAAGAATAAACCAACTTGATCACGAACTCAACATAGCGGTCAGGTGACATCCTGGTGATACCTCCGAGAATACAATCGGAGAATCATGAACCACCGATATGTTACTAAGCTCGAGAACAATCTTGCTTTCAGAGCAAGATGATATGATCAAATAAGCAAGGGACTGAATAATTCTAACTCATTGATCGAAGAGTGCACCAGAAATAAGGACTAGGTAGCACAATCTATCTTAGAATGATGATTCAAGAACCAACACGCTAAGAATGAGGTTATCGTCCATTTAACCACCAAGCAACGGAGTTGCTAGCAGTATAGATTTCACGCATCACGATTCACTTGTCGGCATTCCGGTTGCAACAACACGGGAACCAAGAAATGAATAATGATGGAGAGAGTATCACTACGTCAAGAATTCATGAGAGATGCTGCGATTCCTATGACAATCCTGACATAAAGATGGTAACACTCCAAGGTAGAACAGAACAAAAGCTTGATTAGCAATTTGATCTGCGGAGTACAACTGCTTTGACCCAATCCTAGAAATGGACAAGGTACTGGAGTTTGTTTCTCCTAGTCACTCCGAATAGAATGGCTTGACGGACCATAGAAGTAAAAGGCATCGATGAACACGAATGCACGACTACTCCTGACTATCAATCGATAGGCGAAAATCAGGATACAACTAAAGGAGGACAACTCAAAGGAACATACAATTTTCTGAGTTGTGGATGCATAGATTAGCATGTCGAACGAATTCAACATATTTCTTCCGGATAACCCATGCAGAAAGGTAGAACTGGCAGAGTCACAATATAGAATCGAGAACCCATCAAGAGCACTCTGATTGTGATCTTTCGATCAGCGAGGAACATCTGCCATAAGCGGTTCATAGTATTTGGAAGAAGGAAATACCACGAACATCGAGGACTAATGCAAAGGTTACTAATATCCTAAAGGAACTAGCAAATACTATCAACATGAAGTAGGTGGAGTGAATCTCGGGTTCAAACCCAAGGAGTAGAATACCTACTACTAAGTGGCATCACGGGATGCTTTCGAGAATGAAGGCCAGAATCATCACACTGGGAACACAAAACATGGCTAGATTACCTGGCGATCCTCTAAGACACCTAGGGTCATAATACTAGCTCCAACATATATGTCGAGGCAATAGAGTACCTCAACTCACCGATTAGTGTGCTTAATCTGGCCTAAAAGGACATCAGGAACGGGAGGAAGGGATTTGCAAATGCATTAGACTGTTTAGAAACCTGGGATGACTCGGACAGCATAACGGCTAAAAATGCTCAAAAAATTTAGACATGCTACAAAAATGGTGGCATAACCACTCAGAAGCACAATATCAAGGGTTCGATATCAACAGTTAACATACGGAAGTAGTAGGAACTGAAATGAAGCTTGAAACCATCAATCATATAAGTCTATGGATTAGTAACACGTCATCCTGATAGAAAGATGAGAAGCCTAGTTCTTAACCCCCGTAGAAGAGAAGAGGATGACTCAGATCAGAAGGGCATAAGGTAAAGGAGTAAAAAGAGCCTTACGTTCCATCCCACAATCAATTCCCTTATATAACTAAAGCATTTCTAGACTCAACTTCGACCAGTTTGGCTTGGTAATCCTACAGGCAGTCAAGCTCTGATACCAAAGCTGTCAGGACCCCGACTCAATGCCACATCGATCTAGCATGTAACACCTCATATCACTTTGCGGCCTCACGCACGGTATTCCCACGGGTGTCGCCTTACCTTTGCCCGGGACCGTTTGCACCTTTTGGCACACGTATATGATAGTGTCGCTAGCATCCATATGATAAGGAGCCCGGGCTGACATGGCTAGTCGTAAACCCAAAGTGGCACAAACTTACAGGGACAGGCATCCATGACCCAGCATCGAACGTGTCAGTCATCAGCGAGTGAATCCAGGCTGTAGCACTGGGCTAGCAGGACTCCGGTGAACCGGGCTGTAGCGGGCTAACAGGACTCCGGTATCCATCGCGTGACATTTCCCCGAAGGGACAGACAGAGGAACAAAGAAGGACACATGCCGGCCAGCCTAAGTGTTCCGGAGCAGTAGCAAGCTACCATGGCTCGGTGAAAACACTAGGAGACATTTCCCGGTAAGAGAGGCTACTAAAGATAAACAACTAGATAGTCAGATCCCACACATACCAAGCATTTCAATAACATACACACAATATGCTCGATATGTGCAAATACAACATGGCATCACAACATGACTCTACGACTCAAGTATTTATTCATTAGGCTCCGAGGAGCGAGATATTACAAACATGGGTCTCACGACCCAACATTCAGAGCATACAAGTCAAAGCACAAGCGGAAGCTATCATGTCTGAGTACAGACATCTACAAATGAAAAGGCTTAGAAGCCTGACTATCTACCAGATCCTGCCGAGGGCACAAGATCGTAGCTGAGGTAACAAGCTAAACGTCGAAGTCCACGTGGAACTACTAGCAAGACTGAAGTCTCTCTGCAAAAACATAAAATAGGCAAACGTGAGTACAAATGTACCCAGCAAGACTTACATCAGATCTAACTACATATGCATCATTATCAACAAAGGGGGTGGTGGGGTTTAACTGCAGCAAGCCAGCTTTGACTCAGTGGCTATCCTAAACTACGACTGCAAGAAACTCTTTTGAGGTGGCGCACACGAGTCCACATATTCACCATATCAATACACCACTATGGATCCGCTCCCGTCTCCCTACGAGAATGCCATCCATAGCACTCACGCTTATCTTGCGCATTTTAGAGTATCCACTTTCACTTGTCTATGAACTGTACAGGCAATCCAGAAGTCCTTTACCACGGACACGGCTATTCGAATAGATCATATTAACCCTGCAGGGGTGTACTTCTTCACACACGCTCTCACCACTTACCGCCGTTTACACGACACGTACTCGGCAACCTTCAAGCGGAAGCCCAGCGAGGGTGTCGGCCACGACCTGACTAACCACACAAGTCTCTCGTCCAGGTTTATCGCCTATTCGGGTTCCATCCGCAAGGAGATCCGGCCGGGGTGTCGCTCACGGCCCCAAACGATGTGAGCAGGGTTCCCAAGCCCACCTCGACGGGTGGATCTACGCTTGGTACACCGTGCCACTGTGCCTAGTCTGTCCCAAGCCCACTTGTACCGGGTGCCACTTGGTAGACTACTAACACTACCTACAAACACCAGAAACTAGTTGCAACTCCTGGACAGAGATCGAGTTGATTAATAAGTCGAGAGAGCTTGGAGCGCCCGGAGCCCAATGTGTGGTAGTAACTGATCATGGGTCACAAACACAGAACTCAGTTCCTGAGGACGGCTGCAATGAGACAACCCACCATGTACTCCTACATGGCCTCTCACCGCTACCTTTACCAAATCGTGTTCACACACTTAGCTCTCAACAGTAGGACATGTTCACCACTTTCCAATTCATCCCTGATGAATCAGACCTGACACAACTCTAAGCAATAGCAGGCATGACAAACAAGCATGGATGAGTAGGCACATCAGGGCTCAAACAATTCCTACTCATGCTAGTGGGTTTCATCTATTTACTGTGGCAATGACAGGTCATGCAGAGGATAAAGGGGTTCAACTACCGCAGCATGTAACAGTTGAAACGTTGTTGTCCTAATGCAGTAAAAGAGAGCAGGAGCGAGAGAGTGGGATTGTATCAGAATGAACAAGGGGGTTTTGCTTGCCTGGCACTTCTGAAGATATTATACTTCTTCATCGGTGTCATCGAACTCGTCGTCGAAACCACGTCTATCGAGAGGGGACAATTACCGGCAAACAAAGAGGGACACAATCAATGCAATGCAACAAATATGATGCATGATAATGTCATGGCAATATGATGTGATTTGAGCTAATGCAACTAGCAGCAAGTTAAATGGACTTGGTTTGAACCCTAGGTTCAAATTCAAACTCCATATGTGATGGTTTAAGTGCCATTATAAAATTTGGCCTTAACTGCAGCCCTAAGTTGTTCTAACATGCATGAAAATGGTACAAATGGATAGATTGGATTTTTCTGATCATTTTTCATATATAATTTATTTGATTTGGAGCTACGGTTGATTTTCTATGAATTTTTGAAGTTTGTGGTATTTTCTGGATTTTTCAGAATAAGAATAAATCCAGAAAATTGCATTACTGCGTCAGCATGACGTCAGCAGGTCAACAGACCGGGTCCAGGTCGAACCTGACGTGTGGGGTCCACACGTCAGTGGCTAACTAACTAACCTAATTAATTAATGTTAAATTACTACTAACTAAAATGTCAGTTGAGTTAATTAGACTTAATTAAAAAGACTAACTAGGATTAGCTGGGCCAGGGCCCACTTGTCAGCGACCCAGGGGAGGTCAAACCCCTGGTCAGCCGAGGCTAATACGCCGGCGGCTCGTCGCCGGCTACAGCAGGCGCGGCGGAGGGCTCGGGTTAGCTCCTCCGGCAACCAAAACGACGGCTGAGAGGCTCTACGGGTGCAGCGTGACATGGCGCGTCTAACGGGGCAAGCGGGAGGAGCTGGGGTGGATCGAGCTCGTCGGAAGCGAGCTCGTGGCAGCGGCCGGAGTTCGGTGGCGTGCGGATTTGGCGCTACAGAGCACGGCAGGGCGAACCAGTGGGCGCTGCAGGGTCACAGGAGCGCGGCGAGCACGATGGTGATGCTCGGGCGAGCGGACGAGCTCAGGAGCATGGAGCTCGTCGGCCGTGGCGGCGGCGAGCTTTGGCGAAGGTGGGGAACAGAGCTAGAGGACGAACGTGTCGACGGGGAGAGTGGTGAGGGGCGTAGGAGCTCACAGCGGTTCCGCAGGGTTGGTCGGTGGGCTCGGGGAGAGGCCGGAGCAGTCGGGGCGGCGATGGAGATCTCCGGCGTCGGGAGGTTGAAGACGACGGCGTGGAGATGCTCGGGGGCGTCCGGCGTTGCACAGCTCGAAGAGGAGGAAGAGGGGTACTAGTCGGAGCTCTTGGGAACCTCAGGGTGTCGCCGGGATGGCGGTGTCCGCGGTGGTGGAGAGCGGCGGCGATGGAGGCGTTCGGTGGTTGCGCGCGGAAGAACAGAGGAGGGAAGAGTGCTCGAGGGAGAGAGCCAGGGGGAGAATGGGGTGTCGGCGGGGTCGATGCAGTGCCTAGGAGTGGCTTCGAGGCGTCGCCACGCTGTCCAGGCGAGGCAGGCGGCCAGGGAGCTGCGTGGCGAGCTCGGCGTGCGCGGGCGCGCTCCTCTCTGCCTGCCTAGCGAGAGGAAGCAGGTGGCTGGCACGGGCCAGCACAGTGCTGGGCCGACCAGTGGGCTGCCAGGTGGGCTGCGCCAGGTAAGTGGCCAGGTAGTTTCCTCTCTCTCTCTCTGTTTTCTATTTTAGTTACTGTTTTCTATTTATGACATTTGTTTTAACTTAATTAAAATGCTAAGGCATTTTCAAAAACCCTGAAAATAATTGTGGGATCTGTTTGTAATATTTCCAACAGCCCCCACTTAAGTTCAGAATTATTTGGACATTTAAAGTATTATATAGCATTTAATTGCCCAAATGCAAATACTATAAGATTTAATTCAGAGCCCAAATATGTCATGTAAAAATGTGCAACACCTCTGGTTATTACTTCTAGCATCTCCCAGAAATGATGAACATTTGTGAAAGCCATTTGGATTCACTGAAATTATTTTTAGGTTGAACCTATTTGAACTCCATTTGGTACTAGGGTTTGGACATCCCCATTTCAAGTTTCAATGAAAATTAAACATGATGCAAACAAGATGCAACACTAGGCAGCATCAGAAGCTAGGGACGTGACAACTCACCCCCACTAAACAAGAATCTCGACCCGAGATTCAAGACGTGAGGTAAGAAGACAGAGGGACACAAGCTAACATGATCTTCATGATCCAACTGCCCTCATCGTTGATATTGATTCATTGCTCCAAATTGATCTTGACATCTTTGCTTTCGAGATCTTCATCTAACACGACGACGACAGAAGGAAATTCTATCGAAAAGGATTATTGAAGCTCTTCATACCAGGCTAATGGCAATTCACAAACGATCGTTTGGAGGGGTTCGGTAGAATGGCATACCCAGATTAGAATGGATGATGTGGATTACCTTGTTGAAAACAACACAAGGGATGATTTTAGTAACTGGGGAGAAGCTCAACAGTAGAGAGTGAGTCCACTGTTTGAAAAGTTATAGCATAAACGAGGAAATTGAGAGCAATCCCAGTAGTGTCGATGATAACACCTAGCGCTTGTGCGTGCTATCAAGAATTGAGCATTTCCATATTCATCAAGGTTTTACCAATATCTGTGTCAAGGGTCCTGGCAACACAACGTACTACCATGATGAACAGCGATGGACGATGCAGAGGCAAAGGGAGATAACACCTTCTCAGATTTCACCTTAGCGAGTCTAAGGAAACAAAATCTGGATGATCGACCGAGAGACATTTAGCACTCCGCTTCTAATGTTCTCCTTGATGTGCTAGTGCAACCCATTAACTAAAATGGTTTGATACCCAGAACATCAGGTAAACGGTCGGACTTCGGGAGCTCAAGAATCCATAAGGAACAACTACAAATTCTACGGGATCCTTATGGGGAGGTGGCCAACTTCTTCAATCAAGATATTACAATAATAGGTCTTCCGGCTGGGTGTGTTGGCCACGACATCCATTTTACCGATTACAGAGAGACCAATATTATAACTCTTGGGAAACGTTCCAACCATCATATCTGCCTGAGATTCAGATCTGGTTGGTGTCAGAATAATCTAGACTCATCGAGTCTAGAAGGAAAAATGAAAGTTTACAACACAAACCGACGAGAAGACGTTGCGTGATTCTCGGAAAATAAACTACGATAGCAAGCTCTAAAACATGAGCTGGTTCTGCTACAAACCTGTGAACACGCTGTCCAAGACAAGCATGACCACATAGCAGTCTTATAATAAAACACTAGCGAGTTCAGGAGGGAAACCATCATCGAGGATATCGAAGTCCTTGCATAAGTCTCGAGCCTACGAAGGAACTTCTTCTCCTTGAACAAATCAATCAGTGGCTTGGTGTGCTAGGAACACATATGGAGTGGAGGTAATTAATCTACCAAACCATAGAATACTTCGTACGTATGCATGACTGACTTGGGATGATTCCAAGGGAAACAAAACAAACCTTTCTCAAATTCATGGCAGAAACTTACACCTAATGCACGTGAACTTGGAGAAAGTCACTTCTTTCATCCAAGCATAAGCTTCATGAATGGGACTTGAAGATAATGCTTATAGAAGTTTCCAACACTAGCTTAATGTTTAACAAAATTATGGAGAAGACAAGGATGTTGTCGATGGGCTTAGCAACAATTCATCCTGGTTTTCCATGAATATTGAATTCCATAATTATGAGAACAAGTGATAGCATTGGTCAGACCCAAAAGATATAATGGTGTATGCTCGAGCAAAATCCACGAGTAAGACAACATGACGAACATCGTTGGTTCTGATTTGATTTGAGAATAGCCCACACTCAAATCAAAGTTTTGGCAAGACAATAAGTCCAACAACTGATCACGAGGATCAATCAATGAAGATATTACCTTTCTTCAACAAACACACACAAGGATATGCCTTGGAGATGAACTAAGTCAGGTGAGCTTTTATCTTCCAACTCTCCAAGTTGTTGTTTAGCTTAGCCAACTAGCTCAGGGGTATCCAACATAGATTCTTGGAGAAAGGGTGGTTTACAAGAATAAACCAACTTGATCACGAACTCAACATAGCGGTCAGGTGACATCCTGGTGATACCTCCGAGAATACAATCGGAGAATCATGAACCACCGATATGTTACTAAGCTCGAGAACAATCTTGCTTTCAGAGCAAGATGATATGATCAAATAAGCAAGGGACTGAATAATTCTAACTCATTGATCGAAGAGTGCACCAGAAATAAGGACTAGGTAGCACAATCTATCTTAGAATGATGATTCAAGAACCAACACGCTAAGAATGAGGTTATCGTCCATTTAACCACCAAGCAACGGAGTTGCTAGCAGTATAGATTTCACGCATCACGATTCACTTGTCGGCATTCCGGTTGCAACAACACGGGAACCAAGAAATGAATAATGATGGAGAGAGTATCACTACGTCAAGAATTCATGAGAGATGCTACGATTCCTATGACAATCCTGACATAAAGATGGTAACACTCCAAGGTAGAACAGAACAAAAGCTTGATTAGCAATTTGATCTGCGGAGTACAACTGCTTTGACCCAATCCTAGAAATGGACAAGGTACTGGAGTTTGTTTCTCCTAGTCACTCCGAATAGAATGGCTTGACGGACCATAGAAGTAAAAGGCATCGATGAACACGAATGCACGACTACTCCTGACTATCAATCGATAGGCGAAAATCAGGATACAACTAAAGGAGGACAACTCAAAGGAACATACAATTTTCTGAGTTGTGGATGCATAGATTAGCATGTCGAACGAATTCAACATATTTCTTCCGGATAACCCATGCAGAAAGGTAGAACTGGCAGAGTCACAATATAGAATCGAGAACCCATCGAGAGCACTCTGATTGTGATCTTTCGATCAGCGAGGAACATCTGCCATAAGCGGTTCATAGTATTTGGAAGAAGGAAATACCACGAACATCGAGGACTAATGCAAAGGTTACTAATATCCTAAAGGAACTAGCAAATACTATCAACATGAAGTAGGTGGAGTGAATCTCGGGTTCAAACCCAAGGAGTAGAATACCTACTACTAAGTGGCATCACGGGATGCTTTCGAGAATGAAGGCCAGAATCATCACACTGGGAACACAAAACATGGCTAGATTACCTGGCGATCCTCTAAGACACCTAGGGTCATAATACTAGCTCCAACATATATGTCGAGGCAATAGAGTACCTCAACTCACCGATTAGTGTGCTTAATCTGGCCTAAAAGGACATCAGGAACGGGAGGAAGGGATTTGCAAATGCATTAGACTGTTTAGAAACCTGGGATGACTCGGACAGCATAACGGCTAAAAATGCTCAAAAAATTTAGACATGCTACAAAAATGGTGGCATAACCACTCAGAAGCACAATATCAAGGGTTCGATATCAACAGTTAACATACGGAAGTAGTAGGAACTGAAATGAAGCTTGAAACCATCAATCATATAAGTCTATGGATTAGTAACACGTCATCCTGATAGAAAGATGAGAAGCCTAGTTCTTAACCCCCGTAGAAGAGAAGAGGAAGCCTAGTTCTTAATTACATCTTGTTTGTAATATTTCCAACAGCCCCCACTTAAGTTCAGAATTATTTGGACATTTAAAATATTATATAGCATTTAATTGCCCAAATGCAAATACTATAAGATGTAATTCAGAGCCCAAATATTTCATGTAAAAATGTGCAACACCTCTGGTTATTACTTCTAGCATCTCCCAGAAATGATGAACATTTTTGAAAGCCATTTGGATTCACTGAAATTATTTTTAGGTTGAACCTATTTGAATTCCATTTGGTACTAGGGTTTGGACATCCCCATTTCAAGTTTCAATGAAAATTAAACATGATGCAAACAAGATGCAACACTAGGCAGCATCAGAAGCTAGGGACGTGACATATGGTGGCCGGGATCGCCGGCGAGCCTCGTCGGGGTGAGCTCCCCTTCGCGGCCCGATGCGTCGAGGCGGGAGGAAGCAGAAGGAGGCCAGGAGGAGAGAGAAGATGCGGTGGGCCCCTCCGGTCAGCCACCCACCCGCCGGCCCGCATTAGACCAGGTACGCTGACGTGGATAAGTGGAGGCGTAATCCACGAATTACGTCTTCGCTTTCCGAAAGCGTATTTCTCTTTTAAGCGTTCTGTTTTTCTGTTCAGGCCCCTGGTTGAAAATATTTTCATTACAGATGGGTCCCTGGCAGAAAACAATCCATAACTTTTTAACCGTAACTCCAAATAAGGTGATTCCAACGCTCACTTCTTTGATTCTGGCCTTATTTTCAGGTTGTGAAGCAAGTGCATCTTATATTGCTTCAAAAATCCTGATAAATTACCAGATCATGCTTATACCCATAAAACATCTCTCCACCCAATTTGGCATCATTTCATTGATCCATTTGACCACCAATATTATTTCAAGATTCTCTCTAGAGGGGATGTTTGTAAAGCAAGTACCATTTTGGCTTTGCCAAATGGTATGATACTTTGTGAGCATATTCATATGACCAAATGACTAAGCCTTGCCCAATTTGAGCTCAAGTTGACACTCCATGTGAGTGCACCATCCTGATCTTCATTTCTGGACCAGATATGCAGTTGTGAAGCATCTATGATTTATATTGGTCCATTTCTTCCCAAATTCCCCGGGACTGTAGTCCTTCCTAGCCTAAACAACCCGGACATAACACTTGACACCTAGCAGCCCCCTGTTGATCACATTGAGCTGATAAAGTTTACTGCAGTAAACTTCAGAGCTCACTAACATTTTAACCAGAGCCTGTTTAACCTAGTTACCACCATAGTTGAGACCTCCCTAGGAAGGACTATCCGCTAGACAATGTTTGGGGTGCTGTAGAGCATTTAATGTGCCATGTCGTGTGGTGACCGCGAAGCTGGCATGCCTGTGCGCGCGCTCTGTGCACTATGGCATGTCCAGAGCACTATTTGTGCTTTGGCACCGCTCCCTCTTGTTGTCTTAGAGCCCGTGAGAGTGTCCAGTGGCTGCATCTCGCCATCGCCGTTCCGATGGACCCCTCTCCCCCTCCGGCAGATTCCTCACTGATGCAAACCGTCGCGCGCCCACAGTAGTACAGTGGCGGTTTGGATCTGTTCGTCAACATCGCCATCTTCCCCATGCTCCTTTGGCCTCCTCTGCCCCGTGAGAGGTTGTCGGTGTACTAAAGTAGGGGGTACCTTAGTACCCCGAACTTGTGCACGGGCAGTCGCAGCACCCCCGCGGCGGGGCTTGCCGGGCGCCCGGCAAGGCCCTCCACTCTTTAGTATTGCCATTCAAGAGCAAAGTACTAGCCAAGAACACGAAGGCCCCAGCAAGAGGAGCTTGCCGGGGAGGCCAACCAGGGCATCACCAGAAGACTTGCCGCGGCGCCCCGCGCGCCCCGGCAAGGCCCGGCGGCTGGCAAGCTTGCCGGCACAACAAGAAAAGGGCCGCGGCAAGGCACTTGCCGCGGCAAGGCTGCCACCCGAACTCCAGCGCACCCGGCGACGTGTCGTTACAAGGCCATCCCAAGGGCACGTGGCGAGGCGCTACGCAGCCATGCGGAGCGAGGTGGCAAATGGAGCTGACAGAGGCGCCATCGTGGAAACCAGTGGCTCACCTAACGGTCGTTTCTTTACACTGTTGGGGCGACTAGACGGGCATTTAATGCCCTTGTCCCCTGCCGTCAGAGTTAGGTAGGGGCACTGTTGTGCACTGTTGTACCAACCTGCGTTTTTACCTTTCTACCCCCTCTTCATACGCTGCCACCTGTGGGTACCCCCTTCAGACTATAAAAGGGAGGCCCATGCGCACGTAGAAGGGGTTCGGTCCATTCGACACCCACAGCACCACCATACGCTCGCACGCCCGAGCAAGATCAAATAACAAACACAAAGCAGCAGTAGGGGTGTTATCTCTCCGGAGAGCCCCGAAGCTGGGTAAAGATTGCCCGTCTCCCCGCGCGCGCTCGACCTCGATCTGCTCTGCGCACGATCCCCGCTCCCTTGCCGAACCAGAAGGGGCCCCCAGTGCCCCATAGGTGCTCGAGGCCATAGAGACACGCCCCGACATCTTTGGCGCGCCAGGTAGGGGGGCGTCGAGGTCGTGAGCACCTGATCCGGTCTCCACGCGCGCTACAACAACATCATCGTCAACATGCCACCGAAGAAGAAGCCTTCGGAGGTGGCTGCTCCATCTACATCGATTCTGCCACCACCGCTGGAGCAAACAGGCGGTGGAGTGGACGCCGGCGGATGAGCGGGCGCCGCCGGTGGGTCTCGTGTCGTCACCAGATCCAAAAACAAGGCCCCGCAAGCGTCGGCGACCGAGCAGACACCGCACCCTTCCCAGGAGGTGCAAGGTCAACAACGCCCCGGTGCTCCTAGCACCGTGCTCGCATTGGAACAAGGCCAAGCTGGTGGGTCACGGGACACTCGAGGTCAGCATGCACGCCCGCATGCTGGCGCGAGCGAGATACGGTCGCCCGGACGGGGTGTTGCACCTCCCAATCCAGTTGGGAGTCCGAGCACATCTCGCTCCTCGCGCCGTTCGTCACCACCACCACCCAAGACAGCAGAGGAAGCGCTGGCCCGAGCCCAGCTGCTTCTAGATTACCCTCCGGCGCCGCACAAGATCGACGACTGGAGGATGACCATTTACAGCCTCATCGGCTTCGCCAACGGCGACAAGAAAGCTAAGTCCGGCAAGGATAGCTCTGATGCCCACTCCGGCAAGCACACCTCCCCGGAGTGCCGCGCTGCCGTCGAGGACGCACCATCGAGCTCCACCGACAAGTGCGAGAAGGCAAAGGCAGACCAACCAAAGACTAAGCCCGGCAAGAACGGCTCTGGCGCTCACTCTGGCAAGCCCACCTCTCCGGAGTGCTGCGCTGCCGTCGAGGACACGCCATCGAGCTCTGCCGGCCAATGAGGCAAAGAAAGCTGCCAAACTTCGAACTTTTGAGTTGTGCTCCCTGAAAGTCCATACCTTGTATGAAGAACCCGAGCGCAGAGGGGTCGAATCAGGGCTAGGTTGTGCCATCAATCCGCTTCGAGTCCGCTCGACGGTAAAAGCACACCGCAACCAGCCCGACGAGTTCTTCCCGCCGGAGGCAACACCGCCAGCGGGCTGCTGATGTCCTGCGCTCAGCAAGTGTGTTTGCGCCAAAGGGTTCCCCGAAAGCGTGAGGAAGAAAACATACAGGGGGGGCGGAAATCGGGGGAAAAGCACGGCCCCGTCGGATCGCTGAAGACGGAAAAGCTAAGTCACCCGAGCTTTTGTACAGAGCACTTTTTAGTTTTACAGCCTCATGTTATGTCCCTCGAGCGTTTATCCTTTGTATGAAAAACCTGTGCGCAGAGGAACCAACTCGGGATTAAGTTGCGTCCTTGCTTTGTTTTCGAGTCCGCTCAACAATACAAGTGCGCTACAACTGGACCGAGAAGGTTTCTTGCCGGATACAACACCGCCAGCAGGCTGCTGATGTCCCGCACTCAGCAAGTGTGTTACGCCGGCAAGTTCCGTAGAAGCGTAGGGATAAAAACGTACGAGGGATACAACAAAGTAGAGGGTGTAACATAGCAAGCCTTGCCGTGGGGCAACCTTCGTATGAGAAATTTGTGCGCGGAGGAACTGACTCGCGGCCGAGTTGCGTCCTTGATTTGTTTCCGAGTCCGCTCAACAATTCAAGTGCGCTGCAACTGGCCCGGGGAGGTTTCTTGCCGGAAACAACACCGCCAGTGGGCTGCTGATGTTCCGCACTCAGCAAGTGTGTTAGCGCCGGCAAGTTCCCTAGAAGCGTAGAGTGTAAACATACGAAGGGCAAAGCATGGCATTGCGTTGCAGAGTTGCACTAAAAAAACGACAACATAGCTTATTACGGCACTGTCTCAGTTATTTTTCGTGGCTACAATCACAGCGACAAGAAGAAGCTAAAGGGGCGCACTGGCGTGCGGGCCCCGACAAGTCAGCTTCACTGGGGGCTGCAAGTGCCAAAGTTCCTTCGCGGCGGGCCAGCACCTGGGTCTTGCCGGAGCCAGAGTTGTCGGGGGCTGCGAAGGCCAAGGTTCCTCCCCGACAAGCTAAGGTCGACGGGGGGCTACGGAGTCAGATAAGTTTTTCATCCCTCGTCATGCATCCTCTTGTGGACCGGGGAAGGAGGGGCCGAGTCTTTGAACGAGTGTGCTTTGTAAAAAGAAGCCTGTGCGCGGAGGAGCCGAGTCGTGGCCATGTTGCGCCCTTGCTTTGTTTCCGAGTCCGCTCAACAACACAAGCGCGCTGCAACTGGCCCGGCAAGGTTTCTTGCCGGAAGCAACGCCGCCAGAGGGCTGCTGACGTTCCGGACGCGGCAAGTGTGTTCGCTCCGGCAAGTCCCCTAGAAGCGTAGGGTGGGAATGTACAAAGCACAAGATCAAGTAAAGGACTTGGTCCGGCAAGCGTTCCCCTCTTTTCATTAAAAACATCCAAGTTTAGTACAAGTCCATAAGAGGATGAAAAACATGATAGAGAGGATTACAGATTTTAAATGCAACTAAGGCCCGAGGGCTTACAAATTAAAAGATAAGGTGCCCGTAATCCCCCTCCTGTTTCTCTGTTCAAGAGGTAGGTCAAGGAGTCCCCGGCAAGAGAAGCTTGCCGGGGAGGGCAAAAGGGGCGCTTAGGAGAGCTACGGGCACCAGAAGACACCAAGAGAACTTCCCGGGGGCCGGCCAGGAGCTTGGCGGAGACGGAGGCGCCGGAGGCAGAGCTTGAAGACGGGGCGGCGGGACGTCAGCACGCTGTCGAGGGCTCCTCGCCCTCGTACTCCGACTTGACGGCCTTACCGCCACCCCTCTTCCTCTTCCGCAGCCTCCCTACGCCAGCCGCCCAAGGAGACGGCCCCGGGGAGTTCAGAAGGCCGGCGACCCGGATGATGGGGTCGCCGGTGGCGCGCGAGGCAGCGTCCGATGCCTAGTCGGACCCGCCATCCTCGTTGTCGCTGTCGCTCCCCTCCTCGTCACTCTCGCTCGAGGAGGGACCTTATTGGAGGAGCTGTCCACACAGCATCTCACCCGGGTGCCGGAGTCCCCGAAGACCTTGACGGCGAGAAGGTCGCCCTCCATTAACTTAAAATGGAGGGTAAACCCCGCCGTCAAGCTGTGGATGCGGGCGAACGTCTTCCACCCTCGATCGAAGTACATCACGCCGGTGGCTGGGGATACGACACTCACCCGAGTGCCGCTGATCCCGCAGCCCCTCATGCGCAACTCCATCATCTCGGGCGGATCCGGTTCCATCGCGCTCGCGAACGGGGCCGGCAGCCGGAGGCGGCGACGAGGTGCTCGGCGCAGCTTGACGAAGAACTCCCAGGGGTCGTCCCCAGTGTGTACCGCCTCAAGGAAAGGAGCCGCCGGCGGAGACGGGGGAGGCGCATCGCCCCGGCCGCCTCGCCCCCGAGCGCCTTGGCCACGACCACGGCCTCGTCCGCGGCCTCGCCCCCTCCCTCTCCCCCTCACGGCCGGCTCCGCCGCCGCAGGCGTGGGATAGGGAGAGGCGCGCTGCCTGGAGGCAACCCTCGCTGCCACCGTTGAAGGGCCAGGATTCCCCCCCTCCATGGCAGAATGGGGGAAGGGTAGCAGGAGTTGGAGAAGAAGGAAGAAGAAGAAGTGCGAGGCTATTGTGCTCCCCTTCCGCCCTTTTTAAAGGGCGAGGTGGGGGGGGGCTCGGCCACCCCGCTCGGCCAATCAGGGAGCGAAGAAGGCAGAGGAGCGGGGCCGACTCGCCATCCTCGCCCTGCACCGTGATCACGGGGGTGGATGCCTTAAAAATCGCACACGCCACCCACGTCTCCCACGACGCCGCAATCGACGCATGCCGTTGCGGAGGAGCGCGGTGGACACGGAGCCCGTTGCTGTGCGGACCCAGGCCACGCGTGCCCGTGCACTGTTTTGGGCCAGGCCCAACAACGCTCGGCATTGTGTATGGCCCAGGCCCGGGGGCTCCTGTCGGTGTACTAAAGTAGGGGGTACCTTAGTACCCCGAACTTGTGCACGGGCAGTCGCAGCACCCCCGCGGCGGGGCTTGCCGGGCGCCCGGCAAGGCCCTCCACTCTTTAGTACTGCCATTCAAGAACAAAGTACTAGCCAAGAACACGAAGGCCACGGCAAGAGGAGCTTGCCGGGGAGGCCAACCAGGGCATCACCAGAAGACTTGCCGCGGCGCCCCGCGCGCCCCGGCAAGGCCCGGCGGCTGGCAAGCTTGCCGGCACAACAAGAAAAGGGCCGCGGCAAGGCACTTGCAGCGGCAAGGCTGCCACCCGAACTCCAGCGCACCCGGCGACGTGTCGTTACAAGGCCATCCCAAGGGCACGTGGCGAGGCGCTACGCAGCCATGCGGAGCGAGGTGGCAAATGGAGCTGACAGAGGCGCCATTGTGGCAACCAGTGGCTCACCTAACGGTTGTTTCTTTACACTGTTGGGGCGACCAGACATGCATTTAATGCCCTTGTCCCCTGCCGTCAGAGTTAGGTAGGGGCACTGTTGTGCACTGTTGTACCAACCTGCGTTTTTACCTTTCTACCCCCTCTTCCTACGCTGCCACCTGTGGGTACCCCCTTCAGACTATAAAAGGGAGGCCCATGCGCACGTAGAAGGGGTTCGGTCCATTCGACACCCACAGCACCACCTACGCTCGCACGCCCGAGCAAGATCAAATAACAAACACAAAGCAGCAGTAGGGGTGTTATCTCTCCGGAGAGCCCCGAAGCTGGGTAAAGATTGCCCGTCTCCCCGCGCGCGCTCGACCTCGATCTGCTCTGCGCACGATCCCCACTCCCTTGCCGAACCAGAAGGGGCCCCCAGTGCCCCATAGGTGCTCGAGGCCATAGAGACTCGCCCCGACAGAGCTCTCCCCTGTGCCCTCCCCGTCGTTTACCCCCGAGTTCATGTGCGCGAGCACGCGTCCGCGGTGGTGATAGCGCGGCAGCTCCTTCCTCGGTTATTTAAGCCCACCCCGAGGCCTCTCGACCTCACCACTGGCCTCCTGAACCTCCTCTAGCCCCGCCCATGCTCTTCCCCGAGCTCCAGGAGCTCTCCTGCTCTCCCATCGCCGCCATGGCCGTCGTCGGGCTCCGCTCAAATCCGAGCAGCCCCGGGCTCCTCCCCTCCTTCTTCCACCTCCAGAGGGCCCCATCCACACCCTGGACTCGCCCGAGCCTTTTCCCTCCTCCTCTATTAGCCCCTGGCCATGAAGCCCAGCTCCACCCGAAGCCAACTCCGCCGGAGTCCACGTCCTAGTCGCTTCGATCCTCCTCGGCGTCCGTGTCCTTGCGGAATGGATCCGCCTTGTCCTGCTGAGCTTGTCGGTAGGTCGCGCGCCCCGTATGGTGGCCGGGATCTTCGGGGAGCCTCGTTGGGGTGAGCTCCCCTTCTCGGCCTGATGCGTCCAGGCAGGAGGAAGCAGAAGGAGGCCAGGAGGAGAGAGAAGATGCGGTGGTCCCCTCCGGTCAGCCACCCAGCCGCCGGCCCGCATTAACCCAGTTACGCTGACGCTGATAAGTGGAGGCGTAATCCAAGGATTACGTCTTCGCTTTCCGAAAGCGCATTTCTCTTTTAAGCATTCTGTTTTTCTCTTCAGGCCCCTGGTTGAAACTATTTTCATTACAGATGGGTCCCTGGCAGAAAACAATCCATAACTTTTTAACCGTAACTCCAAATAAGGTGATTCCAACGCTCACTTCTTTGATTCTGGCCTTATTTTCAGGTTGTGAAGCAAGTGCATCTTATATTGCTTCAAAAATCCTGATAAATTACCAGATCATGCTTATACCCATAAAACATCTCTCCACCCAATTTGGCATCATTTCATTGACCCATTTGACCACCAATATTATTTCAAGATTCTGTCCAGAGGAGATGTTTGTGAAGCAAGTACCATTTTGGCTTTGCCAAATGGTATGATACTTTGTGAGCATATTCATATGACCAAATGACTAAGCCTTGCCCAATTTGAGCTCAAGTTGACACTCCATGTGAGTGCACCATCCTGATCTTCATTTCTGGACCAGATATGCAGTTGTGAAGCATCTATGATTTATATTGGTCCATTTCTTCCCAAATTCCCCAGGACTGTAGTCCTTCCTAGCCTAAACACACCAGACATAACACTTGACACCTAGCAGCCCCCTGTTGATCACATTGAGCTGATAAAGTTTACTGCAGTAAACTTCAGAGCTCACTAACTTCTTAACCAGAGCCTGTTTAACCTAGTTACCACCATAGTTGAGACCTCCCCAGGAAGGACTATCCGCTAGACAATGTTTGGGGTGTTGTAGAGCATTTAATGTGCCATGTCGTGTGTTGACCGCGAAGCTGGCATGCCTGTGCGTGCGCTCTGTGCACTGTGGCGTGTCCAGAGCACTGTTTGTGCTTTGGCACTACTCCCTCTTGTTGTCTTAGAGCCCGTGAGAGTGTCCAGTGGCTGCATCTCGCCATCGCCGTTCCGATGGACCCCTCTCCCCCTCCGACAGCTTCCTCACTGATGCAAACCAGCGCGCGCCCACGGTAGTACAGTGGCGGTTTGCATCTGTTCGTCATCGTCGCCATCGTCCCCATGCTCCTTTGGCCTCCTCTGCCTCGTGAGAGCTCTCCCCTGTGCCCTCCCCGTCGTTTACCCCCGAGTCCATGTGCGCGATCACGCTTCCGCGGCGGTGACAGCGTGGCAGCTCCTTCCCCGGTTATTTAAGCCCACCCCGAGGCCTCTCGACCTCACCACTGGCCTCCTGAACCTCCTCTAGCCCCGCCCATGCTCTTCCCCGAGCTCCAGGAGCTCTCCTGCTCTCCCATCGCCGCCATGGCCGTCGTCGGGCTCCGCTCAAATCCGAGCAGCCCCGGGCTCCTCCCCTCCTTCTTCCACCTCCGGAGGGCCCCATCCACACCCTGGAGTCGCCCGAGCCCTTTCCCTCCTCCTCTATTAGCCCCTGGCCATGAAGCCCAGCTCCACCCGAAGCCAACTCCGCCGGAGTCCACATCCTAGTCGCTCCGATCCTCCTCGGCGTCCGTGTCCTTGCGGAATGGATCCGCCTCGTCCTGCTGAGCTCGTCGGTAGGTCGCGTGCCCCGTATGGTGGCCGGGATCGCCGGCGAGCCTTGTTGGGGTGAGCTCCCCTTCGCAGCCCGATGCGTCGAGGTGGGAGGAAGCAGAAGGAGGCCAGGAGGAGAGAGAAGATGCGGTGGGCCCCTCCGGTCAGCCACCCAGCCGCCGGCCCGCATTAACCCAGGTACGCTGACGTGGATAAGTGGAGGCGTAATCCACGGATTACGTCTTCGCTTTCCGAAAGCGTATTTCTCTTTTAAGCGTTCTATTTTTCTGTTCAGGCCCCTGGTTGAAAATATTTTCATTACAGATGGGTCCCTGGCAGAAAACAATCCATAACTTTTTAACCATAACTGCAAATAAGGTGATTCCAATGCTCACTTCTTTGATTCTGGCCTTATTTTCAGGTAGTGAAGCAAGTGCATCTTATATTGCTTCAAAAATCCTGATAAATTACCAGATCATGCTTATACCCATAAAACATCTCTCCACCCAATTTGGCATCATTTCATTGATCCATTTGACCACCAATATTATTTGAAGATTCTGTCCAGAGGAGATGTTTGTGAAGCAAGTACCATTTTGGCTTTGCCAAATGGTATGATACTTTGTGAGCATATTCATATGACCAAATGACTAAGCCTTGCCCAATTTGAGCTCAAGTTGACACTCCATGTGAGTGCACCATCCTGATCTTCAGTTCTGGACCAGATATGCAGTTGTGAAGCATCTATGATTTATATTGGTCCATTTCTTCCCAAATTCCCCAGGACTGTAGTCCTTCCTAGCCTAAACACCCCAGACATAACACTTGACACCTAGCAGTCCCCCTGTTGGTCACATTGAGCTGATAAAGTTTACTACAGTAAACTTCAGAGCTCACTAACTTTTTAACCAGAGTCTGTTTAACCTAGTTACCACCATAGTTGAGACCTCCCCAGGAAGGACTATCCGCTAGACAATGTTTGGGGTGCTGTAGAGCATTTAATGTGCCATGTCGTGTGGTGACCGCGAAGCTGGCATGCCTGTGGGCGCGCTCTGTGCACTGTGGCGTGTCTAGAGCACTGTTTGTGCTTTGACACCGCTCCCTCTTGTTGTCTTAGAGCCCGTTAAAGTGTCCAGTGGCTGCATCTCGCCATCGCCGTTCGGATGGACCCCTCGCCCCCTCCGGCAGCTTCTCACTAATGCAAACCGTCACGCGCCCACGGTAGTACAGTGGCGGTTTGGATCTGTTCGTCATCGTCGCCATCTTTCCCATGCTCCTTTGGCCTCCTCTGCCCCGTGAGAGCTCTCCCCTGTGCCCTCCCTGTCGTTTACTCCCGAGTCCTTGTGCGCGAGCACGCGTCCACAGCGCCGGACACGCGTCCGTGGCGGTGACAGCGCGGCAGCTCCTTCCCCAGTTATTTAAGCCCACCCCGAGGCCTCTCGACCTCACCACTGGCCTCCTGAACCTCCTCTAGCCCCGCCCATGCTCTTCCCCGAGCTCCAGGAGCTCTCCTGTTCTCCCATCGCCGCCATGGCCGTCGTCGGGCTCCGCTCAAATCCGAGCAGCCCCGGGCTCCTCCCCTCCTTCTTCCACCTCCAGAGGCCCCCATCCACACCCTGGAGTCGCCCGAGCCTTTTCCCTCCTCTATTAGCCCCTGGCCATGAAACCCAGCTCCACCCGAAGCCAACTCCGCCGGAGTCCACGTCCTAGTCGCTTCGATCCTCCTCGGCGTCCGTGTCCTTGCGGAACGGATCCGCCTCGTCCTGCTGAGCTCGTCGGTAGGTCGCGCGCCCCGTATGGTGGCCGGGATCGTCGGCGAGCCTCGTCGGGGTGAGCTCCCCTTCTCGGCCCGATGCGTACAGGCAGGAGGAAGCAGAAGGAGGCCAGGAGGAGAGAGAAGATGCGGTGGGCCCCTCCGGTCAGCCACGCAGCCGCCGGCCCGCATTAACCCAGGTACGCTGACGCTGATAAGTGGAGGCGTAATCCAAGGATTACGTCTTCGCTTTCCGAAAGCGCATTTCTCTTTTAAGCGTTCTGTTTTTCTGTTCAGGCCCCTGGTTCAAAATATTTTCATTACAGATGGGTCCCTGGCAGAAAACAATCCATAACTTTTTAACCGTAACTCCAAATAAGGTGATTCCAACGCTCACTTCTTTGATTCTGGCCTTATTTTCAGGTTGTGAAGCAAGTGCATCTTATATTGCTTCAAAAATCCTGATAAATTACCAGATCATGCTTATACCCATAAAACATCTCTCGACCCAATTTGGCATCATTTCATTGATCCATTTGACCACCAATATTATTTCAAGATTCTGTCCAGAGGAGATGTTTGTGAAGAAAGTACCATTTTGGCTTTGCCAAATGGTATGATACTTTGTGAGCATATTCATATGACCAAATGACTAAGCCTTGCCCAATTTGAGCTCAAGTTGACACTCCATGTGAGTGCACCATCCTGATCTTCATTTCTGGACCAGATATGCAGTTGTGAAGCATCTATGATTTATATTGGTCCATTTCTTCCCAAATTCCCCAGGACTGTAGTCCTTCCTAGCCTAAACACCCCAGACATAACACTTGACACCTAGCAGCCCCCTGTTGATCACATTGAGCTGATAAAGTTTACTGTAGTAAACTTCAGAGCTCACTAACTTTTTAACCAGAGCCTGTTTAACCTAGCTACCACCATAGTTGAGACCTCCCCAGGAAGGACTATCTGCTAGACAATGTTTGGGGTGTTGTAGAGCATTTAATGTGCCATGTCGTGTGGTGACCGCGAAGCTGGCATGCCTGTGTGTGCGCTCTGTGCACAGTGGCATGTCCAGAGCACTGTTTGTGCTTTGGCACCGCTCCCTCTTGTTGTCTTAGAGCCCGTGAGAGTGTCCAGTGGCTGCATCTCGCCATCGCCGTTCTGATGGACCCCTCTCCCACTCCGGCAGCTTCCTCACTGATGCAAACCATCGCGCGCCCACGGTTGTGCAGTGGCGGTTTGGATCTGTTCGTCATCGTCGCCATCTTCCCCATGCTCCTTTGGCCTCCTCTGCCCCGTGAGAGCTCTCCCCTGTGCCCTCCCCGTCGTTTACCCCCGAGTCCATGTGCGCGAGCACGCGTCCACGGCGGTGACAGCGTGGCAGCTCCTTCCCCGGTTATTTAAGCCCACCCCGAGGCCTCTCGACCTCACCACTGGCCTCCTGAACCTCCTCTAGCCCCGCCCATGCTCTTCCCCGAGCTCCAGGAGCTCTCCTGCTCTCCCATCCCCGCCATGGCCGTCGTCGGGCTCCGCTCAAATCCGAGTAGCCCCGGGCTCCTCCCCTCCTTCTTCCACCTCCAGAGGCCCCCATCCACACCCTGGAGTCGCCCGAGCCCTTTCCCTCCTCCTCTATTAGCCCCTGGCCATGAAGCCCAGCTCCACCCGAAACCAACTCCGCCGGAGTCCACATCCTAGTCGCTCCGATCCTCCTCGGCGTCCGTGTCCTTGCGGAATGGAACCGCCTCGTCCTGCTGAGCTCGTCGATAGGTCGCGTGCCCCGTATGGTGGCCGGGATCGCCGGCGATCCTCGTTGGGGTGAGCTCCCCTTCGCAGCCCGATGCGTCGAGGCGGGACGAAGCAGAATGAGGCTAGGAGGAGAGAGAAGATGCGGTGGGCCCCTCCGGTCAGCCACCAAGCCGCCGGCCCACATTAACCCAGGTACGCTAACGTGGATAAGTGGAGGCGTAATCCACGAATTACGTCTTCGCTTTCCGAAAGCGTATTTCTATTTTGAGCGTTCTGTTTTTCTGTTCAGGCCTCTGGTTGAAAATATTTTCATTACAGATGGGTCCCTGGTAGAAAACAATTCATAACTTTTTAACCGTAACTCCAAATAAGGTGATTCCAATGCTCACTTCTTTGATTCTAGCCTTATTTTCAGGTTGTGAAGCAAGTGCATCTTATATTGCTTCAAAAATCCTAATAAATTACCAAATCAAGCTTATACCCATAAAACATCTCTCCACCCAATTTGGCATCATTTCATTGATCCATTTGACCACCAATATTTTTACAAGATTCTGTCCAGAGGAGATGTTTGTGAAGCAAGTACCATTTTGGCTTTGCCAAATGGTATGATAATTTGTGAGCATATTCATATGACCAAATGACTAAGCCTTGCCCAATTTGAGCTCAAGTTGACACTCCATGTGAGTGCACCATCCTGATCTTCATATCTGGACCAGATATGCAGTTGTGAAGCATCAATGATTTATATTGGTCCATTTCTTCCCAAATTCCCCAGGACTGTAGTCCTTCCTAGCCTAAACACCCCAGACATAACACTTGACACCTAGCAGCCCCCTGTTGATCACATTGAGCTGATTAAGTTTACTGCAGTAAACTTCAGAGCTCACTAACTTTTTAACCAGAGCCTGTTTAACCTAGTTACCACCATAGTTGAGACCTCCCCAGGAAGGACTATCCGCTAGACAATGTATGGGGTGCTGTAGAGCATTTAATGTGCCACGTCGTGTGGTGACCGCGAAGCTGGCATGCCTGTGCGCGCGCTCTGTGCACTGTGGCGTGTCTAGAGCACTGTTTGTGCTTTGGAACCGCTCCCTCTTGTTGTCTTAGAGCCCGTGAGAGTGTCCAGTGGCTGCATCTCGCCATCGCCGTTCCGATGGACCCCTCTCCCCCTCCGGCAACTTCCTCACTGATGCAAACCGTCGCGCGCCCACGGTAGTACAGTGGTGGTTTGGATCTGTTCGTCATCGTCGACATCTTCCCCATGCTCCTTTGGCCTCCTCTGCCCCGTGAGAGCTCTCCCCTGTGCCCTCCCCGTCGTTTACCCCCGAGTCCATGTGCGCGAGCACGCGTCCACGGGGGTGACAGTGCGGCAGCTCCTTCCCCAGTTATTTAAGCCCACCCCGAGGCCTCTCGACCTCACCACTGGCCTCCTGAACCTCCTCTAGCCCCGCCCATGCTCTTCCCCGAGCTCCAGGAGCTCTCCTGCTCTCCAATCGCCGCCATGGCCGTCGTCGGGCTCCGCTCAAATCCGAGCAGCCCCGGGCTCCTCCCCTCCTTCTTCCACCTCCAGAGGCCCCCATCCACACCCTGGAGTCGCCCGAGCCCTTTCCCTCCTCCTCTATTAGCCCCTGGCCATGAAGCCCAGCTCCACCCGAAGCCAACTCCGCCGGAGTCCACATCCTAGTCGCTCCGATCCTCCCCGGCGTCCGTGTCCTTGCGGAATGGATCCGCCTCGTCCTGCTGAGCTCGTCGGTAGGTCGCGTGCCCCGTATGGTGGCCGGGAACGCCGGCGAGCCTCGTCGGGGTGAGCTCCCCTTCGCGGCCCGATGCGTCGAGGCGGGAGGAAGCAGAAGGAGGCCAGGAGGAGAGAGAAGATGCGGTGGGTCCCTCCGGTCAGCCACCCACCCGCCGGCCCGCATTAGACCAGGTACGCTGACGTGGATAAGTGGAGGCGTAATCCACGAATTACGTCTTCGCTTTCCGAAAGCGTATTTCTCTTTTAAGCGTTCTGTTTTTCTGTTCAGGCCCCTAGTTGAAAATATTTTCATTACAGATGGGCCCCTGGCAGAAAACAATCCATAACTTTTTAACCATAACTCCAAATAAGGTGATTCCAACGCTCACTTCTTTGATTCTGGCCTTATTTTCAGGTTGTGAAGCAAGTGCATCTTATATTGCTTCAAAAATCCTGATAAATTACCAGATCATGCTTATACCCATAAAACATCTCTCCACCCAATTTGGCATCATTTCATTGATCCATTTGACCACCAATATTATTTCAAGATTCTCTCCAGAGGGGATGTTTGTGAAGCAAGTACCATTTTGGCTTTGCCAAATGGTATGATACTTTGTGAGCATATTCATATGACCAAATGACTAAGCCTTGCCCAATTTGAGCTCAAGTTGACACTCCATGTGAGTACACCATCCTGATCTTCATTTCTGGACCAGATATGCAGTTGTGAAGCATCTATGATTTATATTGGTCCATTTCTTCCCAAATTCCCCGGGGCTGTAGTCCTTCCTAGCCTAAACAACCCGGACATAACACTTGACACCTAGCAGCCCCCTGTTGATCACATTGAGCTGATAAAGTTTACTGCAGTAAACTTCAGAGCTCACTAACATTTTAACCAGAGCCTATTTAACCTAGTTACCACCATAGTTGAGACCTCCCAAGGAAGGACTATCCGCTAGACAATGTTTGGGGTGCTGTAGAGCATTTAATGTGCCATGTCGTGTGGTGACCGCGAAGCTGGCATGCCTGTGTGCGCGCTCTGTGCACTATGGCATGTCCAGAGCACTGTTTGTGCTTTGGCACCGCTCCCTCTTGTTGTCTTAGAGCCCGTGAGAGTGTCCAGTGGCTGCATCTCGCCATCGCCGTTCTGATGGACCCCTCTCCCCCTCCGGCAGCTTCCTCACTGATGCAAACCGTCGCGCGCCCACAGTAGTACAGTGGCGGTTTGGATCTGTTCGTCATCATCGTCATCTTCCCCATGCTGCTTTGGCCTCCTCTGCCCCGTGAGAGCTCTCCCCTGTGCCCTCCCCGTCGTTTACCCCCGAGTTCATGTGCGCGAGCACGCGTCCACGGTGGTGACAGCGCGGCAGCTCCTTCCTCGGTTATTTAAGCCCACCCCGAGGCCTCTCGACCTCACCACTGGCCTCCTGAACCTCCGCTAGCCCCGCCCATGCTCTTCCCCGAGCTCCAGGAGCTCTCCTGCTCTCCCATCACCGCCATGGCCGTCGTCGGGCTCCGCTCAAATCCGAGCAGCCCCGGGCTCCTCCCCTCCTTCTTCCACCTCCAGAGGCCCCCATCCACACCCTGGACTCGCCCGAGCCTTTTCCCTCCTCCTCTATTAGCCCCTGGCCATGAAGCCCAGCTCCACCCGAAGCCAACTCCGCCGGAGTCCACGTCCTAGTCGCTTCGATCCTCCTCGGCATCCGTGTCCTTGCGGAATGGATCCGCCTCGTCCTACTGAGCTCGTCGGTAGGTCGCGCGCCCCATATGGTGGCCGGGATCGTCAGGGAGCCTCGTCGGGGTGAGCTCCCCTTCTCGGCCCGATGCGTCCAGGCAGGAGGAAGCAGAAGGAGGCCAGGAGGAGAGAGAAGATGCGGTGGTCCCCTCCGGTCAGCCACCCAGCCGCCGGCCCGCATTAACCCAGGTATGCTGACGCTGATAAGTGGAGGCGTAATCCAAGGATTACGTCTTCGCTTTCCGAAAGCGTATTTCTCTTTTAAGCGTTCTGTTTTTCTGTTCAGGCCCCTGGTTGAAAATATTTTCATTACAGATGGGTCCCTGGCAGAAAACAATCCATAACTTTTTAACCGTAACTCCAAATAAGGTGATTCCAACGCTCACTTCTTTGATTCTGGCCTTATTTTCAGGTTGTGAAGCAAGTGCATCTTATATTGCTTCAAAAATCCTGATAAATTACCTGATCATGCTTATACCCATAAAACATCTCTCCACACAATTTGGCATCATTTCATTGATCCATTTGACCACCAATATTATTTCAAGATTCTGTCCAGAGGAGATGTTTGTGAAGCAAGTACCATTTTGGCTTTGCCAAATGGTATGATACTTTGTGAGCATATTCATATGACCAAATGACTAAGCCTTGCCCAATTTGAGCTCAAGTTGACACTCCATGTGAGTGCACCATCCTGATCTTCATTTCTGGACCACATATGCAGTTGTGAAGCATCTGTGATTTATATTGGTCCATTTCTTCCCAAATTCCCCAGGACTGTAGTCCTTCCTAGCCTAAACACACCAGACATAACACTTGACACCTAGCAGCCCCCTGTTGATCACATTGACCTGATAAAGTTTACTGCAGTAAACTTCAGATCTCACTAACTTTTTAACCAGAGCCTGTTTAACCTAGTTACCACCATAGTTGAGACCTCCCCAGGAAGGACTATCCGCTAGACAATGTTTGGGGTGCTGTAGAGCATTTAATGTGCCATGTCGTGTGGTGACCGCGAAGCTGGCATGCCTGTGCGTGCGCTCTGTGCAATGTGGCGTGTCCAGAGCACTGTTTGTGCTTTGGCACCGCTCCCTCTTGTTGTCTTAGAGCCCGTGAGAGTGTCCAGTGGCTGCATCTCGCCATCACCGTTCCGATGGACCCCTCTCCCCCTCCGGCAGCTTCCTCACTGATGCAAACCATCGCGCGCCCATGGTAGTACAGTGGCGGTTTGGATCTGTTCGTCATCGTCGCCATCTTCCCCATGCTCCTTTGGCCTCCTCTGCCCCGTGAGAGCTCTCCCCTATGCCCTCCCCGTCGTTTACCTCCGAGTCCATGTGTGCGAGCTCGCGTCCGCGGCGGTGACAGCGCGGCAGCTCCTTCCCCGGTTATTTAAGCCCACCCCAAGGCCTCTCGACCTCACCACTGGCCTCCTGAACCTTCTCTAGCCCCGCCCATGCTCATCCCCGAGCTCCAGGAGCTCTCCTGCTCTCCCATCGCCGCCATGGCCGTCATCGGGCTCCGCTCAAATCCGAGCAGCCCCGGGCTCCTCCCCTCCTTCTTCCACCTCCAGAGGCCCCCATCCACACCCTGGAGTTGCCCGAGCCCTTTCCCTCCTCCTCTATTAGCCCCTGGCCATGAAGCCCAGCTCCACCCGAAGCCAACTCCGCCGGAGTCCACATCCTAGTCGCTCCGATCCTCCTCGGCGTCCGTGTCCTTGCGGAATGGATCCGCCTCGTCCTGCTGAGCTCGTCGGTAGGTCGCGTGCCCCGTATGGTGGCCGGGATCGCCGGAGAGCCTCGTTGGGGTGAGCTCCCCTTCGTAGCCCGATGCGTCGAGGCGGGAGGAAGCAGAAGGAGGCCAGGAGGAGAGAGAAGATGCGGTGGGCCCCTCCGATCAGCCACCCAGCCGCCGGCCCGCATTAACCCAGGTAGCTGACGTGGATAAGTGGAGTCGTAATCCACGAATTACGTCTTCGCTTTCCGAAAGTGTATTTCTCTTTTAAGCGTTTTGTTTTTCTGTTCAGGCCTCTGGTTGAAAATATTTTCATTATAGATGGGTCCCTGGCAGAAAATAATTCATAACTTTTTAACCATTACTCCAAATAAGGTGATTCCAACGCTCACTTCTTTGATTCTGGCCTTATTTTCAGGTTGTGAAGCAAGTGCATCTTATATTGCTTCAAAAATCCTGATAAATTACCAGATCATGCTTATACCCATAAAACATCTCTCCACCCAATTTGGCATCATTTCATTGATCCATTTGACCACCAATATTATTTCAAGATTCTATCCAGAGGAGATGTTTGTGAAGCAAGTACCATTTTGGCTTTGCCAAATGGCATGATACTTTGAGATCATATTCATATGACCAAATGACAAAGCCTTGCCAAATTTGAGCTCAAGTTGACACTCCATGTGAGTGCACCATCCTCAGCTTCATTTTTGGACCAGATATGAAGTTTTGAAGCATCTATGATTTATATTGGTCCATTTCTTCCCAAATTCCCCAGGATTGTAGTCCTTCCTAGCCTAAACACCCCAGACATAACACTTGACACCTAGCAGCCCCCTGTTGATCACATTGAGTTGATTAAGTTTACTGCAGTAAACTTCAGAGCTCACTAACTTTTTAACCAGAGCCTGTTTAACCTAGTTACCACCATAGTTGAGACCTCCCCAGGAAGGACTATCCGCTAGACAATGTTTGGGGTGCTGTAGAGCATTTAATGTGCCATGTCGTGTGGTGACCGCGAAGCTGGCATGCCTGTGCGCGCGCTTTGTGCATTGTGGCTTGTCCAGAACACTGTTTGTGCTTTGGCACCGCTCCCTCTTGTTGTCTTAGAGCCCGTGAGAGTGTCCAGTGGCTGCATCTCGCCATCGCTATTCCGATGGACCCCTCTCCCCCTCCGGCAGCTTCCTACTGATGCAAACCGTTGCGCGCCCACGGTAGTATAGTGGCGGTTTGGATCTGTTCGTAATCGTCGCCATCTTCCCCATGCTCCTTTGGCCTCCTCTGCCCCGTGAGAGCTCTCCCATGTGCCCTACCCATCGTTTACCCCTGAGTCCATGTGCGCGAGCACGCGTCCGCGGCGCCGGACACGCGTCCGCGGCGGTGACAGCGCGGCAGCTCCTTCCCCGGTTATGTAAGCCCACCCCGAGGCCTCTCGACCTCACCACTGGCCTCCTGAACCTCCTCTAGCCCCGCCCATGCTCTTCCCTGAGCTCCAAGAGCTTTCCTGCTCTCCCATCGCCGCCATGGCCGTCGTCGGGCTCCGCTCAAATCCGAGCAGCCCCGGGCTCCTCCCCTCCTTCTTCCACCTCCAGAGGCCCCCATCCACACCCTGGAGTCGCCCGAGCCCTTTCCCTCCTCCTCTATTAGCCCCTGGCCATGAAGCCCAGCTCCACCCGAAGCCAACTCCGCCGGAGTCCACGTCCTAGTCGCTCCGATCCTCCTCGGCGTCCGTGTCCTTGCGGAATGGATCCGCCTCATCGTGTTGAGCTCGTCGGTAGGTCACGCGCACCGTATGGTGGCCGGGATCACCGGCGAGCCTCGTCGGGGTGAGCTCCCCTTCTCGGCCCGATGCGTCCAGGCGGGAGGAAGCAGAAGGAGGCTAGGAGGAGAGAGAAGATGCGGTGGGCCCTTCCGGTCAGCCACCCAGCCGCCGGCCCGCATTAACCCAGGTACGCTGACGTGGATAAGTGGAGGCGTAATCCACGGATTACGTCCTCGCTTTCCGAAAGCGTATTTCTCTTTTAAGCATTCTGTTTTTCTGTTCAGGCCCCTGGTTGAAAACATTTTCATTACAGATGGGTCCCTGGCAGAAAACAATCCATAACTTTTTAACCGTAACTCCAAATAAGGTGATTCCAACGCTCACTTCTTTGATTCTGGCCTTATTTTCAGGTTGTGAAGCAAGTGCATCTTATATTGCTTCAAAAATCCTAATAAATTACCAAATCATGCTTATACCCATAAAACATCTCTCCACCCAATTTGGCATCATTTCATTGATCCATTTGACCACCAATATTATTTCAAGATTCTGTCCAGAGGAGATGTTTGTGAAGCAAGTACCATTTTGGCTTTGCCAAATGGTATGATAATTTGTGAGCATATTCATATGACCAAATGACTAAGCCTTCCCCAATTTGAGCTCAAGTTGACACTCCATGTGAGTGCACCATCCTGATCTTCATTTCTGGACCAGATATGCAGTTGTGAAGCATCAATGATTTATATTGGTCCATTTCTTCCCAAATTGCCCAGGACTGTAGTCCTTTCTAGCCTAAACACCCCAGACATAACACTTGACACCTAGCAGCCCCCTGTTGATCACATTGAGCTGATAAAGTTTACTGTAGTAAACTTCAGAGCTCACTAAGTTTTTAAGCAGAGCCTGTTTAACCTAGTTACCACCATAGTTGAGACCTCCGCAGGAAGGACTATCCGCTAGACAATGTATGGGGTGCTGTAGAGCATTTAATGTGCCATGTCGTGTGGTGACCGCGAAGCTGGCATGCCTGTGCGCGCGCTCTGTGCACTGTGGTGTGTCTAGAGCACTGTTTGTGCTTTGGCACCGCTCCCTCTTGTTGTCTTAGAGCCGTGAGAGTATCCAGTGGCTGCATCTCGCCATCGACGTTCCGATGGACCCCTCTCCCCCTCCGGCAGCTTCCTCACTGATGCAAACCGTCGTGCGCCCACGATAGTACAGTGGCGGTTTGGATCTGTTCGTCATCGTCGCCATTTTCCCCATGCTCCTTTGGCCTCCTCTGCCCCGTGAGAGCTCTCCCCTGTGCCCTCCCCGTCGTTTACCCCCGAGTCCATGTGCGCGAGCATGCGTCCGCGGCGCCGGACACGCGTCCGCGGCGGTGACAGCGCGGCAGCTCCTTCCTCGGTTATTTAAGCCCACCCCGAGGCCTCTCGACCTCACCACTGGCCTCCTGAAGCTCCTCTAGCCTCCAGGAGCTCTCCTGCTCTCCCATCGCCGCCATGGCCGTCGTCGGGCTCCGCTCAAATCCGAGCAGCCCCGGGCTCCTCCCCTCCTTCTTCCACCTCTAGAGGCCCCCATCCACACCCTAGAGTCGCCCGAGCCCTTTCGCTCCTCCTCTATTAGCCCCTGGCCGTGAAGCCCAGCTCCACTCGAAGCCAACTCCGTCGGAGTCCACGTCCTAGTCGCTCTGATCATCCTCTGCATTCGTGTCCTTGCGGAATGGATCCGCCTCGTCCTGCTGAGCTCGTTGGTAGGTCGCGCGCCCCGTATGCCTTATTACACCACTGCAGTACACGCTATGTATCTATCATTGGTGGATGGCATCATTCAATAGTTTAGTTTGGTGATGATTACCTAGTTTGCAGCAAGGAATGCACTAGGTAGTACTAGTATAAATTAGCCACATTGACTATCTGCCTGCCTACCTAATTGAACAAATTGATCAGATTAGTACGTTTGCTGCCATTTTGTTAGTCTGCAGAAGCATATCTAGTTTGTTAGTCAGCCACTTTTTTGCTAGAACCATAAATCCTAATGCATGCTGATTATGGTCTGGTTTGTTAGATCTGTTCTGCTGTTGCTTAAAATTTGACTGGATTCTGAATGTGTATCTGTATTGTATCTGCTGGTGTATATCTGTTGTTGCCTGGATTCTGAATGAACATGTCAGTATACTATATACCCAAAAAAACATGCTTACAGTTCTTTTCATTTCCATGATCAATTTAGTTAGAGTTGCACATGTCAGTATACTATATACCAAAAAAATCCTAGCTAGTGAGAACATTTGTCACTCCATGAACACATACTGGTTAGTGTTAGTCATACTATTTTTCTACATGGCATTTGATGTCAAGTCTTGCTTATAAGTTATTGGATCACTCCATGAACACATTCTTATTCTTATATTTTTCATTCTTATTCTTTGCACAGGTGAAGTGTGAATCCAAGGCCGAAGCTGTGAATCATATCAACAAAGAGGAGCATATTATGTGTTGTAATTGTACGCATATCTGGGTTGTAGTATACTGAATTGTAATAGACTAATGTAGTCTTGTTTTGGATGAATTTCATTTGCTCTCTAGTCTGTTCAAAACAATGATTGGGTAAGTGATTTGAATACCCGTGAAATGGAAACCTGACAAGAGGGTCCAAGTTATAATGGTTGTTTGACAAATTTCGAAATTTTTGACATGTGGGACATATTTTGAGATAAGCATGACATGTGGGGCTGGCTTACTAGTGGTACCCCAATGTATAATGGCTGAAAGTAGAAAAATCAATGGACTAAAAAGGCTACGGCCCAAAAATAAAATGGCTTAAATGTTGGGCCTGGCCCATGTAGTTGACCAAAATTAATCAAGAAAAAATATATAAAAAGGCCGAATTGTTGGGCTAGGCCCATGTAGAAAACCGAATTGGACAGGGCTGAATCTTGTGCCACATAAGCTTGCCACGCTGGATGCCTACGTGGCCTGGGGAGGTTGCTAGTGACCAAAATGCCACAATGGACATATTTTGGTCATAAACTTCTTCAACCATTCCAGAAGAAAGGTCGCTATAGTCAGTTTACGACTGTCAGCTTTTGACCTTCTCTTTTTGGTCACAAAAAGGTCACAAATGAAAAACCATGACCTTTCAGTGACCAATAGTGGTGGTCACAAGTTGATATATTTCTTGTAGTGATATGACACGCATCATCATTGTCATATTGCTCTTTGCATGATCATGTAGTTGACATCGTATTTGTGGCAAGGCTACCTTCATAATTTTCATACATGTCGCTCTTGATTCATTGCATATCCCGGTACACCGCCCAAGGCATTAATATAGAGTCATATCTTGTTGAGTTGTAATCTTGAGTTGTAAGTAAATAAAAGTGTGATGGTCTTCATTATTAGAGCATTGTCCCAGTGAGGAAAGGATGATGGAGACTATGATTCCCCCACAAGTCGGGATGAGACTTCGGACTTTAAAAAAAAAGAGGCCAAAGAGCCCACCAAAGAACAAAACAGAAAAAGAAAAAAAGAAGAAAGGCCAAAAGAGAAAAAGGAAGGCCCAAAAAGAAGAAAAAAAGAGAAAAGAAAAGAAAAAAGAAAAAAATGAGAGAAAAAGAGAGAAGGGACAATGCTACTATCCTTCTTACCACACTTGTGCTTCAAAGTAGCACCATGATCTTCATGATAGAGAGTCTCCTATGTTGTCACTTTCATATACTAGTGGGAATTTTTAATTATAGAACTTGGCTTGTATATTCTAATGATGAGCTTCCTCAAAATGCCCTAGGTCTTCGTGAGCATGCGAGTTGGATGCACACCCACTTAGTTGGTTGAGGGACTAATGCGTTTGTGAGAATTGCAGGATAACGCAGGTAGTGTCCCTCATTGATTCGGTTTATCTACCGGAGATGACCCCCTAAAAATGTATGAAGACATTGAAGACAATGGTGGTATGAGAAGATATTCATACTGAAGACTATGACATGAGAAGACATTGCGTGAAGACTTTGGAGCGCGAAGACTGTGTGGTTTCGTTGTTTCCTTTTCTTCTTTGTTGAGTCATAGGAACCACCGTACTGTAAAGTGGGGTCCAAGTGAACTAAGTCAGAGTGACTGAAGTGATGCTCAACCAAAATCCTATGTCTTCGAGCAAAGACAATGAGAGCAAATCTTATCTAGAGTTGGATGCGTCAGCTTTGCTTGTAGCCCAAGTTAAGTTGCCACGTGTGTTTGAAATCTGACCGTTGGAACACGTGTCAGTTCCTTAGTGACCCAGGGTCATTTTGGACAAATTAGGTCGGGTTGCCTAGTGGCTATAAATAGCCCACCCCCTACACCATAAATTGGTGGCTGCTCGGAGTTTGTGCACGACTTTTGTCGTTTGAGAGCAACCCACCTCGAAGCATTTGAGAGAGAGAGAAATCCTTGCGAGGACAAAGCCCAAACACCCAGAGCCAAAGAGTGTTAGGCATCACTGAAGTCTTTCTGTCTGTATGACCTGAAGACTTATTACACTTGAAGACTGTGAATCCTCCAGCCGGTTAGGCGGCGCGTTCTGAGCATCCAAGAGTCATTGTGGATTGCTGGTGAACGAAGTCTGTGAAGGTTTGGAAGTCTCCCTTGAAGACTTACAAGAGTGATTGGGCGAGGACTGGGTGTCCTTAGCTCAAGGGGAATAAGGTGAAGACACGGTCTTCTGAGTTAAATCTCAGCCTCCCTAACCAGACGTACAGTTGTCACAGCAACTAGAACTGGTCCAACAAATCATGTATCTTCAACAAGCAACTGGTTCTATCCCTTCCAACCTTACTTAAGTTTGTCTTCATGAAGTCATTGCTTATCTGTTTATCTGTTTGACTTCATTGCTTGACTACTATTGTTGATTGGCTTCACACTATCTTCCATCTTGATCCTTACTACCTAACTGCTATTAGTCCTATACTTTTACATCATTACATACTTGACTATGGCTTGTTTAGGGTAGTTTATCTTCCGCTGCATATCAATTAGGTTGTTTCTATTGTTTGTCTTTGAAACTTCCATGTTTTGAAGACTTTCATAAAAATCGCCTATTCACCCCCCCCCCTCTAGTCGATACTAGCACTTTCAATTGGTATCAGAGCAAGGTACTCCCTTGTTCTGTGTGATTCGGTTTAACCACCTGGAGTTTCAGCTATGTCGACTACAGGGATAATCAAGGTCTCCGCTGCTTGCCCCGTGTTCGATGGAACTGAATATCCCTACTGGAAGAATAAGATGCGCATGCATCTTGAAGCCATTGATGTCGACCTCTGGTATGTCGTCAAGAATGGTGTTCCCAAAATTGGTGAAGGTGTCACCCCCACTGATGTCAAGAAGTTCATTCAACTGGACTCTACTGCGAAGAACATCATCTGTGGTCATCTGACCAAAGGACAGTATGGTCGTGTGAGTGCTCTGGAAACGTCGAAGCTAGTCTGGGACTGGCTATCCAAGGTCAATGAAGGCGTTTCAACCCAGAGAGATCAAAGAATCAGTGTCCTCTGCAACCTCTTCAACCGCTTCAAGAGAAACGACAATGAGAATGTCTAGCTCACGTTTGATCGCCTCACTGATATCACAAATGAACTTCAAGCTCTTGGCGCAACTGAAATTACCAAGCATGAAATCGTCAAGACACTGCTGAGATCACTTGACAGCTCCTTTGACACCCTTGCCCTCATGATACAAGAATGTCCTGACTTTAAGACACTCGATCCGTCTGATATACTTGAGAGGCTTAACACACATGAGTTCCAGCTATCTGAGAAAAGAGATATCTATGGTCCAAACTATGGCCGAACTCGTGCTTTGAAGGCAAAAGTTGTTTCCTCATCTGAAGAAAAATCTGACTGCAGTTCTGAAGATCCTGAACACATTGGAAGGGAACTTGCTATGCTTGTGAAGAAGTTCTAAAATTCACAAAGAAGAAAGGCTTCAGAAAGTCTTCACGATCTACCTCAAGGAATGATGAAGCTTCCACACATGATCACAAGAAGAGAACCTGCCACAAGTGCAAGAAACCTGGTCACTACATATCTGAGTGTCCACAGTGGGACAATGAGAACAAGAAGAAGAAAAGCAAGGAATATGATTCTGATGACAAGAAGAAGAAGAAATCCTCAAAGTCTTCTAAGTCTTCTTCCAAGTCTTCATCATACAAGAAGAGATCATCTGGCAAGGCTCGTGCTTTTGTTGGCAAGGAAATGGATTCAGAGGAAGAGTCTTCTTCGGAGGAGGCGGAGGTGGAGTCTGGAGACGAGTCTGACCCTGGCGTTGCAAGTCTGGCCCTAGCCACAGCCTATGTTGCCAAGTCCATCTTCAACACCGAAGACAATGACTTTCACACCAACGCTGAAGCTAATGACGAAGACGATCCTACTCCCACCTACTGCTTCATGGCACGTGGTGCCAAGGTAAAATCACGCGATGCTTACTTTCAAACTTCAAGTGAAGATGACTCTGATTGTGAATCCAAACCCAGCTACAAAACACTTGCTAAAATTGCAACTGAACAACAAAAGGCTATGGAACATACTCAAAAACTGTTAGACAAAAGCGATGACCTGTTGGACGCTAAAATGACACGTTCACAGTCCTTAGTTGATGACATAAAAAGTCTTCATGCTAAGTACCAAGAACTTGAAGGTCGTCATGAATCACTCTCAACTACTTATGAAAGGCTCTCCTATGATTATCTTCAAAGGAAACAAGAGCTTGAGAAATTGAGAGCGGCTCATGAAGATCTTCAAAAGGTGAATGAGTCACTTCGCGCCCAACAGATCAGTTCTGCTTAGGATGGATTTGAACCACCATGTGTAAAATGCATTGAGCGTGATAATGCTACATCTGTTGCTGACTGTTCCACTGCTGCTACTGTTTCATTATCTTCATCTACTGATGTGGTCACTAACCCCTCTGCAGAGGATACCACTGCTGTTGCTGATGAAAATGCTATGTTGAAGACATTGCTTGAAACAGGGATGTACAAAAGTTTGAAGGGACATCAGACTCTCTGCGATGTCCTCAAAAAGCAGATTTTGAACCGAAACCCAAGGAAAGAGGGTGTTGGGTTCAAAAGGAAAATGAACGTTGATGGTTCGTACTGGAAGCCTGAGCAGTACCCCAAAACCACATGGGTTGCTGCAAAGGAACCTTCAGTAGATCCATCTACCTTATCTGGCTTTACCTATGCTAATCCTATTATCATTGATGAATCCTTTGATGCAAACTATAAGTTGTTCAAAAATCAGAATGGTGAAGTGCTTGCCAGGAACATTGGTACTAACTGCAGGAATGGACCACCCATGAAGAAGATCTGGGTACCTAAGCGGTACATTGAGAATCTTCCTGTGAATGTCGTCATGACACAACCTAGGAAGAAGACAAACCCCAGACCTATAGCTTCATATGGCCCAAAGGCTTCATACAGATACAGGACTCACATGAGTCACCCTAACGCCAATGTTTTACAGGGAAATCATACTCAGACTTATGAATATGAGCGTGTATCTTCGAACCGCTATGTTCATAGGACTAAGAACTTTTCTGCTTATTCATATGAGTATCATTCATCTCCTGCAAGCCTATTTGCTAGGGCTTCAAAGCCAAAATTCTCAGATGCTGCACTTAGACTCATTGCTTCTAAGCCCCCACTAAAAATGTGGGTGGCAAAGAAGAACTAACTCTCTTTTGCAGAAAATGGTCTCCAGCCAGCAATCAATGGCGTCCGATACTATTGCTGGGGACCTAAAACTCATTACGGACGCACGATTATAATGTCATTCTATATACTTCATCTGAATATTGTTTCAGTCATGCTATGTCCTAACCTTATGGACAGCGCATGCACAAATCATATGACTGGTGATCGAAGTCTTCTCATGGACTCAACCTTACGTCCATCCGACAAGAGTCACATCACATTTGCTGACACTGGTAAAAGCAAAGTATTGGGTCTAGGTAGAGTTGCAATCTCAAAGGATCAACACATGGATAAATTGATGCTTGTTGAATCCCTTGGTTTCAACTTAATGTCTGTCTCAATGCTTTGTGACTTGAACATGATTGTGATATTTGGAAAATATCGTTGCCTTGTACTAATGGAATCTGACAAATCTCTATTCTTTGAAGGGTATCGAAAAGATGATCTGTACATGGTAGATTTCTCAGCAGGTCCACAGCTTGCCATATGTCTTCTCACAAAAGCTTCAGAATGCTGGCTCTGGCATCGAAGGCTAGGACATGCTGGCATGAGGAACTTACACTCACTCGTCAAGAAAAAGCATGTCATAGGCATCGAAGATGTCAAGTTAAGGAAGGATCATCTGTGTGGTGCCTGTGAAGCTGGAAAGATGACAAGGGCAAAGCACCCCTCGAAGACAATCATGACAACATCTCAACCCTTCGAGCTGTTACACCTGGACTTATTTGGACCTACTCACTACTCCACCCTCACAACAACTGCCTGTCTCTATGGCTTCGTCATTGTTGATGACTACTCAAGATACACATGGGTTCATATAATTCTGTACAAGACTGAAGTACAAGATGTCTTCAGACGCTTTGCAAATTGAGCAATGAACAATTATGGTGTGAAGATCAAGCACATCGGAAGTGACAATGGCACTGAATTCAAGAACCATGGACTTGATCTGTATCTAGATACAATGGGAATCACTCATGAGTTCTCTGCTCCATACACACCTCAGCAAAACGGCATTGTTGAGCGCAAAAACAGAACCCTCATTGAGATGGCTCGAACAATGCAAGATGAGTACAAGACACCAAGAAAGTTCTGGCCTGAAGCTATTGATACAGCATGTCACATCATCAACCATGTATACATTCATAAGCTTCTGAACAAAACATCATATGAGTTGCTTACTAGCAAGAAGCCAAACGTCAGTTACTTCAGAGTATTTGGAGCAAGATGCTGGATAAAGGATCCCCATCACAAATCAAAATTTGCACGTAAGGCTCACGAAGGCTTCATGCTTTGCTATGGAAAGGATTCACACTCCTACAGAGTCTTCAACCTTTATCTCTACAAAATCGTTGAAACTATGGATGTGAAATTTGATGAAACCAATGGTTCACAGAGAGAGATCCTACCAAGTACACTGGATGAAGCTCCTTCAAACGAGGCAATCAAGTTGACGGGAACTGGTGAAATCATGCCCTCTGAAGCACAACCTGAAGAGGAACTCATCATCTCTGCACCAAATCAACCAGAAAACAATGCTCAGTCCGAAGACAATCCTCCCAATGATGACAATGGTCAACCAGAGCAAAATCTTCGTCCTGCTCATCCATGTGTTGCAAATGAAGTTCAAATAGAGAAGATAATTGACAGCATCAATGCACCTGGTCCGCTCACTCGATCAAGAGCAACACAGCTAGCAAACTTATGTGGGCACTTTTCATTTGTGTCAATATCAGAACCCAAGAAAGTTGCTGAAGCTTTTATGGAACCTGAATGGATTCAAGCCATGCAAGAAGAACTTCAACAGTTCAAACTGAATAATGTCTGGGAACTTGTCAAGCGACCTAATCCTCGCAAGCATAACATTATTGGAACAAAATGGATATATCGAAACAAGCAAGATGAGCATGGTCAAGTCGTCAGAAACAAAGCACGTCTTGTGGCTCAAGGATACACTCAAGTTGAAGGAATTGACTTCGATGAAACATTTGCTCCTGTTGCTAGGCTTGAAGCTATTAGCATACTGCTAGCCTACGCCAATCATCACAATATCTTGCTATATCAAATGGATGTAAAGAGTGCATTTCTCAATGGCAAGATTGAAGAAGAAGTGTATGTCGCACAACCACCTGGCTTTGAAGATCCAAAACATCCTGATATGGTGTACAAGCTAAACAAGGCACTGTATGGCCTCAAACAAGCCCCTCGTGCCTGGTATGATACAATCAAGGACTTCCTGAAGAGCAAAGGTTTCAAACCCAGATCCCTCGATCCCACTCTCTTCATGAAGACATATGATGGTGAACTGTTTGTGTGCCAAACATATGTGGATGACATAATCTTCGGATGCACCAACCAGAAGTACAGTGATGAGTTTGGGTACATGATGCAAGAGCAATATCAAATGTCCATGATGGGTGAGCTGAAGTTCTTCCTTGGTCTTCAAATTCGTCAGCAGAGGAATGGCATCTTCATATCTCAAGAGAAATACCTCAAAGATTGCATGAAGAAGTTTGGAATGGAAGACTGCAAAGGCTACACGACGCCAATGCCAGCCAAACACCATCTTGGTCCCGACGACAATGGTAAAGAGTTCGATCAAAAGGTATACCGCTCCATGATTGGTTCTTTGCTTTATTTATGTGCATCTAGGCCAGATATTATGCTTAGTGTTTGCATGTGTGCTTGATACCAAGTGGCACCAAAGGAATTGCATCACTTAGCTGTGAAGCGAATTCTTAGATATTTGGCTTACACCCCAACACTCAGATTATGGTATCCCAAGGGCTCAAGATTCGATTTGGTTGGATTCTCGGATGCTGATTATGCTGGTGACAAGGTGGATCGCAAGTCTACATCTGGCACATGTCATTTTCTTGGTCGATCACTTGTCTGTTGGTCTTCGAAGAAGCAGAACTGTGTATCACTCTCAACTGCTGAATCTGAATACATTGCTGCTGGATCCTGTTGTGCTCAGCTTCTATGGATGAAGCAAACTCTCAAGGATTATGGCATCAACCTGAAACAAGTACCTCTCTTCTGCGACAACGAGAGTGCCATCAAAATAGCCAACAATCCAGTCCAACACTCGAAGACAAAGCACATTGAAATTCGTCATCACTTTCTCAGAGATCATGTTATGAAGAAAGATATCGATATCATTCACGTCAACACTGAAGAGCAACTGGTAGATATTTTCATAGAGCCCTTGGATGAGAAAAGGTTTTGCAAGTTACGGTGTGAGCTAAATATCTTAGAATCCTCTAATGTCCTGTGATCAGGCACACATCCTAACACTTATGCATGTTGATGACTTAGATGTGCAACACACAAAGTAAGGTATATCTTCAATCAACGAAGATTTACACTCTGAGTGTGAACATATTAACATGGAATTTGACTTCGGAGCGCCACGATAATTGTGCACCGTGTCTAGGTCTAATACTTCCTATACGGTGGGTAACGCCACCACCAACTTTTCTTGTTTGAAGTGTTTCACTCAAGGCGTTATATTGCAATAACTTCGCATTTGGTTTGTCTTCGGTTTCAATTTTTTTCTGCACTATGATGATTTGATTGCTTTCTGATATATATATATATATATATATATATATATACTAGTGTTCTGTCAGCATTCACTTATAGCTATGTCTTCAAGATTGAATCTTTTGAACTAAGTGAATGTGATCGGACCCTAACCTCTCTATGCTTCCTACCTCAAAATCTATCTGTCCAAATCATATGCATTCTATTGAAACTGTCGAATGTCTTCTCTGCGTCCTAGTCAGCAGAAGGCAAAGAGACAAACATTAAATCTGTTTTAAATGGCTTGTCTTTACTGTTGAAATCCGGAGAAGCCGTAACAACTCTTCGACATGCCTGGCGGGCGTGGGAACGTGGGACAACCCTGAGTGTGTTGCATGCTTGCCACATGCCCCTCAGATGTGAACCGCCAGGGGCACCAGGGTAATTGCGCTGTGTCTCTCACCTACTTATAAATACCTGTCCCCCTGCGGTAAAGAAATACTTCTTCCACCTCTCCACCTCCGTCAAAACCCTAGCGCCACCGCTAGCTCGCGACGACACCGGCGACGAAGCGCTTAGCTGCCGCGACTTCTCCGACGCCGTCCTCACGCCGGCCGCAGACATTGTCCTCTCCGCCGTCGCCGTAGGTGTCCTCCGTCGCCAAGTTAGGGCACGGTGGGCTGAACTGCTCGGTCTCCTATTCCTCCATCTAGTAGTTCTTCGTGTGGTAATTATAACTCTATTTTTACCACCTTTTTGATCTTCAAGATTCATCCTGTTTACCGAAATTAGTTTCTGTCTATTCAAAGCTAGATCTATTCCGTCTGCATCTCATACTGCTTAGTCGATTCACTTAGACTTCTTCTAGTTTGATTCCTCACTTGTACTTATTCACGGATTGGTACAAATCTGGAACCAACTCACCTATATAAGTGAATGTCTTCGCAACATGAGGTCAATGTCTTCAAACTGATTTATCTTCAAAATCTTCTGAGAATGTATATGACCTCTTCCCCTTCCCTCGCATCTCTAATGCTGTCATAGGTACATGTCCGTGGGAGAATCCCTTGGTTCTCTAGTCTGCATTCGTTTGCAGAATACTTACAGCATCACATAAATTCTCCTGAAGCCAGTTCCTGCTTGACCAGCAAGCGCAAATCTCTGAAGCCTTTGAACGTACTGAAGCCTTTCAGCCTGAAGTTCATGGCAACAGAAATATCAGCAAGTAATGGTGGCAGATAGCGTAGAGAAGGTACATCTAAAGATCTGCCTGATGATTTAGCATAAATGTACAAGACAGATCCAGAAGAAAATTATCAACAGAGAAAGACGCGAATCCAATGGATTCGATGCTATTGGGCTGAGGAGTGGTTCAAGTATAAGTTTGTCACAAAGGAATATGCAGAGAAGCATGCCATCAAGAGACCTTGGGGTGATATCCTCTATCGAGGCCTTCAACCCAAGAGCTGAGCTGAAGTCATTGAACAAGGCTTCTATCCTTGTATGACCCGTGGGCCATAGCCTGCGAACGCAGATCCCACTTCACTACTATGGTGTCGTGACGATTCGCTCTTCAAGCGCAACTATCAGTTTGTTGTGGCTTTGGCCAAGAAGAACAAGAAGGCCTTGGGTTTGGACTTCAACCCAGGTCCCTCTGCTCCCCGTGCTGATGGCTCCCGTGAAGCTAAGCCCAATGTCATTGGCCCCTACACCAACCTTGACGGCCTCATCACCTACATCATGGTCCAAGGCGCCAGAGTAGATCATTCTGACAATGGTGCTGACTCTGATAAAGCCCCTACTCCTCCTCCAAAGCCCCAGAAGAAAAAGAAGTCCAAGGCTTCAACCTCAGCTGCACCTCCGAAGACTTTGCGTGCGAAGCCACTGGCCACTGCACCTCCTGAAGCCAGTGTGCAATCTGAAGATTTGTCCCGTGTCTCCAGGAGAACGGAGAAGAAGAAGCAGCTTGTTAGACCAACTGATCAAAGAGCCTTGACTCATGCCGCAATTCTGCGTAATGAACCCATTGATCTATCAAGTGATGAAGATCTTGCTGGTGATGCTCTTGAGCAGCTGATAAAGAGCAAAGAAGAAGCAGAAATCTTCAGCAACCTGCCTCTATTTGATGTGGCCATTATTCGCAATTTCATTGATGAGTGGTTCGACACCCCCAACGTCAGCTTTGAAGACTTACAGCTCCCAATTGGCCTCAGTGTCGCCTTTAATGGCGCCATTGCTTCTGAGCTAGCTCTCGCTCAGCGCATAGTTGAGCTCAAGAACAAGATTGACTTTGAGAAGGCTCAATTCAAGAAGCATGTGGCCAAGCTAAGTGTTCAGGACGTCCGCAACTTCAAGGTCATGCTGAATGAGCTTAAAGAAGCTTTTCTCAAGAAACGCCAAGAAGCTCAGTGCTCTCGAGAACGCATGAAGCTTTTAGCTGATAAGTGTGTGCTTGCCTACAATGAGGCTGAGAAGCGCAAGTCACTTGGTCGTCCTGCCATTGATCCCAGGATGGCTGCAAAAAGGAAGAACAAGCGCCCTGCTGATCAGCCTGAACCTTCAAGCCAAGAAGCCCATAGCATTATCTTCCCTAGCAGCATGACTGGCTCGAAGCCAAAGGTCACCACCACAGCTTCAGAACAGAAGAAGACAAGGGCTGTAGAGGCTGAAGCCAGAAAGAGAAAGCATACTGAAGCCTCTGATGCCGCTCCCTCCAAGAAGAAGCGCAAGACCAAGAAGACTAGGGCTGCTTCCACAGAGCCCTTAGTCGTTGAACCCATTTTCGTGGTTCACCCCGTGTATGTTCATCAAGAACGAAGAATGGTTGTTCATGAGCCTGCTACCACAAAGGCTCATGAAGCTGAAGATATTCCAGCAGCTGAACACACCGCTGCTGAAGACACTGGTCAAGATGACAATGTAAATGATGATGAAGTTCTTCCTCAGATTGAACATCAAGTGGTATCATCGCCTGTTCGTACGAACAGCGAACTCATCAGCATTGGTCGTCCATTGACGTCAATTGCTCAGGATGCATCGTGGGCTGATCACCCACAACAACAACAAGACTCCCCCAGTACTTAAAAACAACAACAACATGCTACTCCCCCAGTGCAAGAAGAGGATGAAGACTTTCAGGCTCACCCAACTCCATCTCCCAACTTGAAGCCAGCACTTCGCAGGCTTCGCAGAGGACAAAGGCCTGAAGTCCCTCTGTCAAGCGTTCCAGAAGGAGAAGTGCAACGCTCACTTGTTGCACGGCAAGTATTTTCTGAACCTGCTCCAACAGTGAACATCTCCATGTCTGACGCACATGTTGCTGAAGACATTCCGGCTGCATCAGCCGAGGAAAATGAAGAAGAAGTACGTATACCAACTCCCCCAGCGATTGAAGAAGAAGCAGTTCATGATCTGAACGTGCCTATGCCCGACCCTCCTGCTCGTCTAGAGGAGGTTGACAATGTTGAGGCTGCCACCACCAACGCCAATGAAGCCAGTGACGTAGTCATGGCTGACGCTAATGTGGAGCCTGCACCAACGAGTGTGCCTGAAACCAATGAGGCCACTGTGCGTGAAGCACATGTGGCCCCTAAACCTGAAACCCATGAGGATGTTGCCCCTAAAGTCAATGAGGATGATGCACCTGCAACTCATGAGACTGCTGCACCTGATGCCAATGAGGAGGCTACACCTGAAGCAAATATGACAACTGCTCCTGAAGCACCTATTGTGCAGCCTGACTCCTCTGATGTTGCCCCTGCTCCTGTTCCGCCACCAAGGCCTCACACTATTGAGCAAGCATATGATCACGGTCAGCTTGTCACTGTCCGATGGCCCGTTCTGGTGCCTCCGCCTTCTGCCTCAGGACCCCAATTTGACTATCATGTTGAGCATCGGCCTCAGGTCCAAAAGCCAAAGCCCAGGTTGCCACGGTTTCCAGGTACTGCCAACTCCCACGGTTCCTTCAATGCCAATGGCTTCAAGAGCCACAATACCTTCTTTGACAGCGCCAAGAACCCCTACTCCAAGCCAAGAATATCCTCAGATAGGTTCTAGAGCTATCCGCAGAGAAGCTATTACTCATGCATGCTATATGACCAAGGGTGCATTTTCCCCATATGCGCCTTGACACTGAAGCTATTGCTGGACTGCCGTGCTTAGAAGAAGCACTTGACTGCTTTTGTGATGCTGGTCTGCTCCACTTTGTGACAGACAAGGAACATTGGAATGAAGAGCTATTGCTTCAATTCAATGCCACTCTGCACATTGCGGCTACTACAGAGACATCAAGACTTGGGTTCTCGAGTGGATGACTGGAAATGTTCATCATGAAGCCAAAGCTATGGATATCATCGAGCTTACTGGGCTAGCCACTCCAGGAGAACTGTATGAGCCTAACTGTCAGCTAGACCGCAATGCTGTGGAGAGAATCTTTCACAAGCCAGAACCCAATATGAGTCAGATGCTGAGCATGATGAAGCCTTTGCCATCTGACGCTGAGTATCCCACACATTTCTTTGTTGAAGACCTTGAGTATCTGCCTCGCACCATATATCATATCATCAGGCGAACTCTATGGCCAGTCAAGGGACACTCATCAGCAGGCAAGCTTGAAGGAGCTATGAAGACTTTGGTCTTCTACATTCTCAATGGCATCAGCTTCAACACTCAGGAATTCTTCATCAGGCAACTTGCTGCTTCCGGCTCTGACCTATTTGGTCTGAAGTTTTATGCTCCATGGGTCATGCGCCTCATCAAGCGACACTCATTTGTCAATTATCAGCCCTCTGCTCGCAATCACATAATATTTCTGCCCGAGGTTGATATGTCAGTTGATGTTGTATACTCTGACCCTGCCAAGACGCCACTTTGTCTTTAGAACATCGAGCACCAAAGCTTCACTCAGCCTATTGAAGGTGTTCAAGCAGCAACAAGATTCTATCCACTGGCTGGTAACACCCATCTGCCTCACAGAGCGCCAACTGAAGTCACTGAAAGCACCATTGCGCAAAGGCCTCGGAAGCGTTCTCGTGTTCTCAATGACCGAGAGCTTCTTGTGGCTCTTCATCAGAAGCAGGATAAGCATCATTTCTGGCTCAAGCGCCAAATGCAAAGCCTCTTGGTGGATGTCAATCGCATTCGCAACCTTGCCACCAAGAATGCCTTTGTTGATCATGAAACTTGCCGAAGATCATGGAAGAGTTTGACTCTGCTCAGTGTTGAAGCTGATCTTCAAGATGATGGCTTCAATGAAAGATTCCAGTTCGACTCCACTCCTCCAAGGACTGCTACCCTGCGTCGAACTCCATCTCTTGAAGACTCTGAATATTCCTCTTCCGCGGCAATAGTTAACGCCAGAGTGATCGATGATGAAGATGACGCGTCTTCACCACCTCCAACTACTACTGCGCGCATCGACACTGCACCAAGTTCTTCTGCACCGCCAACCAACGACAACGACACAGCTGCTTCACCTACTCATGACGAGTAGATGCTCTATGTCTTCAAACCTTTTTGGTCATTACTGACAAAAGGGGGAGAAGCGTATGAGTTGATAGTCTTCAAGCAGGTTCATATGGGCGGTTGCATTATATTTTGCTGCGTGCTTACAACTCTTGTGTTTTGAAACATTTGGTTCTTTGAGTTGTAACACCTAAACTTGATGGTCGTCTGCTACTTCTGCTACTTATTTGCTTTACTATCATGCGATGATAAATTCCGCATGTGCGATGATAACTTCCGCACTTAGATCATTCTGCCAATGTCCATTTTTCATTATGCATGTCATATTACTTGCTATATCATTTCATGCGTGATGAATTAGCTTCGTAAGTTGAAGTGGATCTCCACAAGTACAACCTGCCATGTGCATTTGCAATCCAAAAGCAAATTACTTATATGCACATCTTCAGGGGGAGCCCTTGCAACTTATGAAGACAATTCCCTATCCTTACAATTTCACATACTTTATCCCCGTTGAAAACTTTAACTAGTTTGTCATCAATCACCAAAAAGGGGGAGATTGTAAGTGCATCTAGTGCCACCCCTAGTTGGTTTTGGAGTATTGACGACAAAGTTGGTTGAGGGACTAATGCGTTTGTGAGAATTGCAGGATAACGCAGGTAGTGTCCCTCATTGATTCGGTTTATCTACCGGAGATGACCCCTAAAAATGTATAAATACATTGAAGACAATGGTGGTATGAGAAGATATTCATACTGAAGACTATGACATGAGAAGACATTGCGTGAAGACTTTGGAGCGCGAAGACTGTGTGGTTTCGTTGTTTCCTTTTCTTCTTTGTTGAGTCATAGGAGCCACCGTACTGTAAAGTGTGGTCCAAGTGAACTAAGTCAGAGTGACTGAAGTGATGCTCAACCAAAATCCTATGTCTTCGAGCGAAGACAATGAGAGCAAATCTTATCCAGAGCTGGATGAGTCAGCTTTGCTTGTAGCCCAAGTAAAGTTGTCGCGTGTGTTTGAAATCTGACCGTTGGAACACGTGTTAGTTCCTTAGTGACCCAGGGTCATTTTGGACAAATCAGGTCGGGTTGCCTAGTGGCTATAAATAGCCCACCCCCTACACCATAAATTGGTGTCTGCTCAGAGTTTGTGCACGGCTTTTGTCGTTTGAGAGCAACCCACCTCGAAGCATTTGAGAGAGAGAGAGAGAAATCCTTGCGAGGACAAAGCCCAAACACCCAGAGCCAAAGAGTGTTAGGCATCACTGAAGTCTTTCTGTCTGTGTGACCTGAAGACTTATTACACTTGAGGACTGTGAATCCTCCAGCCAGTTAGGCGTCGCGTTCTGAGCATCCAAGAGTCATTGTGGATTGCCGGTGAACGAAGTCTGTGAAGGTTTGGAAGTCTCCCTTGAAGACTTACCAGAGTGATTGGGCGAGGACTGGGTGTCCTTAGCTCAAGGGGAATAAGGTGAAGACACGGTCTTCTGAGTTAAATCTTAGCCTCCCTAACCAGACGTACAGTTGTCACAGCAACTGGAACTGGTCCAACAAATCATGTGTCTTCAACAAGCAACTGGTTCTATCCCTTCCAACCTTACTTAATTTTGTCTTCATGAAGTCATTGCTTATCTGTTTATCTGTTTGACTTCATTGCTTGACTACTATTGTTGATTGGCTTCACACTATCTTCCATCTTGATCCTTACTACCTAACTGCTATTAGTCCTGTACTTTTACATCATTACATACTTGACTATGGCTTGTTTAGGGTATTTTATCTTCCGCTGCATATCAATTAGGTTGTTTCTGTTGTTTGTCTTTGAAACTTCCATGTTTTGAAGACTTCCATAAAAATCGCCTATTCACCCCCCCCCCCTCTAGTCGATACTAGCACTTTCAGTTCCATGCTATTATATTGCCCGTTTTGGATGTTTATGGGCTTTACTTTACATATTTATATCATTTTTGGGACTAACCTATTAACCGGAGGCCCAGCCCATATTGCTGTTTTCTTGCCTATTTCAGTGTTTCGAAGAAAAGGAATATCGAACGAAGTCCAAACGGAATGAAACCTTCGGGAAACTTATTTTTGGAACAGAAGCAATCCAGGGAACTTGGAGTACAAGCTAGGGAAGCTTCAAGGAGGCCACGAGATAGGGGGCCGCGCCCACCCCCCTTGGGCGCGCCCTCCACTCTCGTGGGCCCCTCGTGGCTCCCCTGGCCGACAAAATAGATCGGGAGTTCCGCCGCCGCAAGCCTCTGTAGCCACCAAAAAGCTCTCGGGAGCCTGTTCCGGCACCCTGCCAGAGGGGGAATCCCTCACCGGTCGCCATCTTCATCATCCCGGCGCTCTCCATGACGAGGAGGGAGTAGTTCACCCTCGGGGCTGATGGTATGTACCAGTAGCTATGTGTTTGATCTCTCTCTCTCTCTCTCGTGTTCTTGAGGTCATACAATCTTGATGTACCGCGAGCTTTGCTATTATAGTTGGTTCTTATGATGTTTCTCCCCCCTACTCTCTTGTAATGGATTGAGTTTTCCCTTTGAAGTTATCTTATCGGATTGAGTCTTTAAGGATTTGAGAACACTTGATGTATGTCTTGCCGTGCTTAGCAATGGTGACAATGGGATATCACGTGATCCACTTGATGTATGTTTTGGTGATCAACTTGCGGGTTCCGCCCATGAACCTATGCATAGGAGTCAGCACACGTTTTCGTCTTGACTCTCCGGTAGAAACTTTGGGGCACTCTTTGAAGTACTTTGTGTTGGTTGAATAGATGCATCTGAGATTGTGTGATGCATATCATATAATCATGCCCATGGATACTTGAGGTGACAATGGAGTATCTAGGTGACATTAGGGTTTTGGTTGATTTGTGTCTTAAGGTGTTATTCTAGTATGAATTCTATGATAGATCGAACGGAAAAAATAGCTTCGTGTTATTTTACTACGGACTCTTGAATAGATCGAGCAGAAAGGATAACTTTGAGGTGGTTTCGTACCCTACCATAATCTCTTCAGTTGTTCTCCGCTGTTAGTGGCTTTGGAGTGACTCTTTGTTGCATGTTGAGGGATTGTTATATGATCTATCTATGTTATTATTATTGAGAGTACTTGCACTAGTGAAAGTATAAACCTTAGGCCTTGTTTTGAAGCATTGCAATATCGTTTGTGCTCACTTTTATCATTTGTTACCTTGCTGTTTTTATATTTTCAGATTACAAAAACCTATATCTACCATCCATATTGCACTTGTATCACCATCTCTTCGCCGAACTAGTGCACCTATACAATTTACCATTGTATTGGGTGTGTTGAGGACACAAGAGACTCTTTGTTATTTGGTTGCAGGGTTGCTTGAGAGAAGCCATCTTCATCCTACGCCTTCCACGGATTGATAAACCTTAGGTCATCCACTTGAGGGAAATTTGCTACTGTCCTACAAACCTCTGCACTTGGAGGCCCAACAACATCTACAAGAAGAAGGTTGTGTAGTAGACATCAAATATTTATGAAATGTTTGCTTGTTTAAAATATGGTTATCATTGTTTCGGTAATGCTTTTGGGTTAGTGCTTACTTTCTTGCTTTGTTATTATGCACCTGGTTATCATGCCCTGCTAGTTGCTAGTATTCCTTTCATATGCTGATGCTTGCTAGTATTACATGTTGATGTTGGTGATGGTCTTCGGTGCATGACTGTCGTCTATCCCGAGAACCGTTGTTATGCATGTTCCTCTAGTTGGTTAAATGCTTGCATGGTGGCATTGTTGGTATGTTCTTGCATGATATTATTGTTGATGCTAGTGGTCATGCTATGTTTCTGAGAAGTATGTACTTGTGATGTTCATGCTAGTCAGTATGCCATGCTCAGTTGGATATGATTCATTGTTGATATGTTGCACCTCCATGCTTGTGTTGATATCATGTTCATGCATTGTAATCTGCATCATATTATTTTATAATGGCTCGGCATATTTGCATTCAAGTGTAACTAGATTAAATTGAACTTGAACAACTATTGGCTGAGTCATGGTGCCACCATATCGAGCTGACCAGTGCAACCACGCTTGCCTTTATGGGAAGGACCTAACTGGGTCTATTGTCATGCCTCTCGCCGGTGCCTCCCACGAGGGAAGGTTATGGGCGCGCGCTACCCTGATCAGGTAGGCGGACATAAGCCTTGTGTGCCAGTTGTTGTTATGGTACCTTGTCCCCGTTTGGGACCGTTTATGTTTTGCCACGTCGGTGGTCGTTGGTGTGTTTGGTAGACACGGGGCTACCCATGACTTAGCCCAGTGGGGAGTGAGTCGGAGCGGCTGGGAGAGTGTCATGGCAGTAGATCGGTTTTGTCGGAATGCCGTTTGTCCACCCGAATGGGAGTGCGAGGCCATGGGTTTCGTGGTGTGGGTACAGTGTGCTAACCTCTGCAGAGTGTGTGTTAAATCTATCGATAGCCGTGCCCGCGGATAAGGGCCCAGTTCGTGTCAGACACACTATGGGTCAACAATAATAATAATTATGTGCTTAATAACAACACTAGTTCGATTATGAAAGAAGTTGGTTGACATTTGTTGTGATCGTGAGAGGATCACCGTGGTATCGTGGATACCGAGTTGTTGGATATTCGTGATGTTGTGCGAGAATCATGGGTAAAGATCAAGCTCCTTGTGGTCATGTAATGATTACTACGGTATTGTTTATACCAAGCTTGATTTGATCCTAAGATGATCGTGTGATATCCGAGGTGGGTAAGTGATGCATGTGATGGTTATGAGGTAACCCGAGCAGAATAAGCTGTGCATGGTAGTGTCATCATGTTGCATGCTAGTATCGTCAGATTTATATGTTCATGCCATGCTCATATTGTGCTAGTTGTATCATGTTCAGATTGGTCATGCTATGTTGTTCTGATGATATCATGATAATCACTTCTTAACCTATAATTGCCATGTTGTTGTTTGTCTTGAATGCTTCTGGATTATTGTGAGCTTGCAAGTACATTCAATGTACTGACCTGGCGTGTCATGCCAGTTTGCAGGTCACTCCGGATTTGGTTGCTTGTTTGCCGTGGAGTCCTTGTTTTTGAGCTAGGATAAGCATTTTAGTCAGAGTCCCTGCGGAGTGGAGTTCACCACCATCGTCATTGTTCCGCTGCTAGAGTTATTTCGCTATTCCGAGTTGTCTGCTGCTTGCATAGAGCAACAGTGGCAGGCGTAGTGTCGTCGTGCCGATGTAACCCTTGTACCCAATAGATTGTAATAAAGAGCTGCTTTGTTCTATGCTAAGCAGTGTCGTATTCCAGAAGACTTCATATTGATCTCTGGGATGGAATATGGGGAGTTCCCGTTTTCTCTGAGCCGAGGTGCCACATTATGAATCTCGCGTTGTTGGAGATGTGCGCTACAACACCCTTGCACGTGACGAAGGCAGGAAGACACAAAACAGTGCCATCATGAGCATGGATAAGTATGGTGAAGAGACAACTAAAATGTATGCCAACATAACAGACATTGTTCAGTTGCAGTATATCTCCAGATTCGAGATTCATTGGTGTGTGAGGGAGTCCTGGACTAGGGGGTGTCCGGACAGCCGGACTATCATCGTCCGCCGGACTCCAAGACTACGAAGATACAAGATTGAAGACTCAGTCCCGTGTCCGGATGGGACTTTCCTTGGCGTGGAAGGCAAGCTTGGCGATACGGATATGAAGATCTCCTACCATTGTAACCGACTCTGTGTAACCCTAGCCTTCTCCGGTGTCTATATAAACTGGAGGGCTTTAGTCCGTAGGACATAACCTCCATTACAATATTCATACCATAGGCTAGCTTCTAGGGTTTAGCCTCCTTGATCTCGTGGTAGATCTATTCTTGTACTACCCATATCATCAATATTAATCAAGGAGGACGTAGGGTTTTAACTCCATCAAGAGGGCCCGAACCTGGGTAAAACATCGTGTCCCTCGTCTCCTATTACCATCCGCCTAGACGCACAGTTCGGGACCCCCTACCCGAGATCCGCCGGTTTTGACACCGACATTGGTGCTTTCATTGAGAGTTCCTCTGTGTCGTCACCGATAGGCTCGATGGCTTCTTCAATCGACAACAACGCTGTCCATGGTGAGACTTTTCTCCCCGGACAGATCTTCGTATTCGGCGGCTTCGCACTGCGGGCCAACTCACGTGGCCATCTGGAGCAGATCGAAAGCTACGCCCCTGGCCATCAGGTCAGGTTCGGAAGCCTAAACTTCACGGCCGACATCCGCGGGGACTTGATCTTCGACGGACTCGAGCCTCAGCCGGGCGTGCCGCGCTGTCACGATGGGCACGATTTAGCTCTGCCGCCGGACAGTGCCTTGGTCGCCGCACACGAATCCGCTCCGGCCCTCAGTCCGGAGCCGATCGCCCAGATCGAGGACCGGTGGCTGGACACCGCCTCGGGGGCTGCACCCTCCACGGCGATGGAGCCGAACACTAACCTTGTCCCTTGTAAAGCTCATGACTCCGCGCGCCGGACTCCTTGCCGGACTCCGAACCTCCTGCGCCCCTGCCAATCGAATCTGATTGGGCGCCGATCATGGAGTTCACGACCGCGGACATCTTCCAACACTCACCCTTTGGCGACATCCTAAATTTGCTAAAGCATCTCTCGCTATCCGGAGAACCCTGGCCGGACTATGGCCAGGATGGTTGGGATACGGACGACGAAGAAATTCAGAGCCCACCCACCACCCACTTTGTAGCCACTGTCGACGATCTAACCGACATGCTAGACTACGACTCCGAAGACATCGACGGTATGGACGATGATGCCGGAGACGAACAGGAACTAGCGCCTACAGGGCATTGGAAGACCACCTCGTCATATGACATATACATGGTGGACACCCCAAAAGATGGGGACGGCGAAGAAGTAGCGGAGGCAGATTCCTTAAAGAAACAGCCCAAGCGCCGGCGTCAGCGGCGCCGCTCTAAATCCCGCCACAGCAAGAATGGAGATTCCGGCACAGGAGATAATAACACTCCAGACAGTGCCGAAGACAATCCCCTCCAGCAAGATTCAGCGCAGGAGGATGCAGAAGCAAGCCCTCGCGAGAGAGCGGCAGACGAAGAGGTTGAGGATGATAATTACATGCCTCCCTCCGGAGACGAAGTAAGCCTCGGCGACGATGAATTCGTCGTGCCTGAGGATCCCGTCGAACAAGAGCGTTTTAGACGCAGGTGAGGGAGTCCTGGACTAGGGGGTGTCCGGACAGCCGGACTATCAATATCCGCCGGACTCCCAGACTACGAAGATAGAAGATTGAAGACTCCGGCTCGTGTCCAGAAGGTACTTTCCTTGGCGTGGAAGGCAAGCTTGGCAATACGGATATGTAGATCTCCTACCATTGTAACCGACTCTGTGTAACCCTAGCCCCTCCGGTGTCTATATAAACCGGAGGGCTGTAGTCCGTAGGACACAACATTACATCTCAACAATCATACCATAGGCTAGCTTCTAGGGTTTAGCCTCATTGATCTCGTGGTAGATCTACTCTTGTACTACCCATATCATCAATATTAATCAAGCAGGACGTAGGGTATTACCTCCATCGAGAGGGCCTGAACCTGGGTAAAAACATTGTGTCCCTCGTCTCCTGTTACCATCCGCCTAGACGCATAGTTCGGGACCCCCTACCCGAGATCCGCCGGTTTTGACACCGACATTGGTGCTTTCATTGAGAGTTCCTCTGTGTCGTCGCCGATAGAGCGGATGCCTTTACCCGTCTTCAAAGACGGTGTTCTCACCGGAGGGGCCCTAGCCGCCGGTCAGACAATCCGGCTTGGCGGCTTCCTTATGACCGCCTGTCCGGCCATCGCTTCGGCAACGACTTCTCAAGTCGTCAAAAGCAATCTTCGTGTCAGCCTTAAAGCTGCCGAACAGTTAGATCCAATTGAGCTCTTGTCTGTTAACGAGCTCTTGGATCGCATCGCCGCCCTGGGAGTCGCAACAGACTACAATCAGATTGGGCTTAAAACCGATCTGAGAGAGATCAACTCTCCCCAGGTTACACACCACATCGAAGTGGTAGAAGAACAACTCGGCAATTCGCTGCCATTGTTGAAAACAATCTGTGTCCGGACTCCCGAACCCTCCATGCCGGATTCCCACGGAGGTATGGACTCTGATCGAGCATTGAACCTAAAATCATGCGTCGCTCCGGACTCGCTGGGCTGTTTCCAGCAAATCAAGCTTCCGAAATCGGAAGTCCCTCGGCCATTGAGCCCAAAGATGGGCAGGGATCCGGATTTTATTCCACCCTCCCGCCCAGACATATGCGACTTATCTCTAGTTCGGCAAGAGCCCTCGGAAACAGTACATCATTACTGGGCCAGATTCCTCCCGGTTATGGACAGGATAAAGGACTGCCGAGAGGAGAACGCAATCTCAATATTCTGCAATAACTGCACGGACAAGGGAATCCTGAACGCCATCGATCGTCACAAGATTACGCATTTTACCGATCTGGCGTCCATAGTGCGAAAGTACTGTGCGACGGAAAGTTTCCGGAAAACTGAAAATCAATTTTGGGATAATCCGGCCCCAAACCCAGTCCGCGGTAAAAGGGCGCCCCACAATCAGGCCCCAGATGCAAAAATCAAAAAGCAAAAACCCAGCAAGGGAAACGGAACCGTACTGGAGGGATGGCTCAATGGACCCTGTAAACTTCACAATACGGGGGGAGTTGTCCCAACGCATAGCCTTCGAGCATATTGGATATTACGGCAGGTGGCCAAAAGTGGCGAAGAGCTTCTGGCTCCGGGAAACCACTCCAACAATACCAGCACGGTGTCAACAGTCTTCGAGACTTTCGCATCAAATAATATGCGAAAACGAACAATCCGCGAACTCGCCGAAGTCTACCAAGTAGCAACAGCAAATCCATGGAGCGACACAGCTATCACCTTCAGCGCTAGCGACGAGCCCACATCTCGAACTACCAGAGCCCCAGCCGCACTGGTACTTAGTCCCATAGTGGACGGCTTTCGACTGACAAAGGTCCTCATGGACGGCGGCAGCGGACTAAACCTTATTTACGAGGAAACCCTGCGGAAAATGGAAATCGATTGGAGCCGTATTGAGTGAAGCAACACAACCTTCAGAGGAATAATCCCTAGCCGGGAAGCGCGCTGCACCGGAAAAATCACACTCGATGTGGTGTTCGGCTGTCCAGACAATTACAGATCCGAAGAAGTCACGTTCCAGGTAGCCCCGTTCAGCAGCGGCTATCACGCCATATTAGGACGAGAGGCATTCACAATTTTTCAAGCAATACCTCATTACGGGTACATGAAGCTCAAAATGCCTGGGCCCAGCGGAATAATCACTCTCGTCAGTGATCCGGACACAGCACTCCGCGCCGAAAATAAGACAGCCGCACTAGCCCTCGAGGCACTATCTGAAGCCTTAGCGGCAGAGGAACTTACCGCGCTACGCTCTACGGTAAACAGGGACGACGTGATACTTGATAAAAGATCCAAGTCCACCTCCTTCAAACCAGCAGATGAGATAGTTAAATTTCAGGTCCACCCAACGGACCCAACAAAGACGGCCTCCATCGGGGCACAGTTGAACCCCGAAGTCGACGCCGCACTGCGCGAATTCCTTCGGGAAAATTGGGACATCTTCGCCTGGCACCCTTCGGACATGCCCGGAATCCCTCGCAGGTTGGCAGAACACAGCCTAAACATCCTAAAAGGATTCAAACCAGTCAAATAGGCTCTTCGACGATTTTCCGAGCCCAAAAGACAGGCAATGGGAGAAGAGCTAGCCAAGTTACTGGAAGCCGGATTCATCAGAGATATCAAACATCCGGACTGGCTAGCAAATTTGGTGATGGTACCAAAGAAGGATAAATCCTGGCGCCTCTGCGTCGACTTCAAAGACCTTAATAAGGCTTGCCCAAAGGATCCTTTCCCCCTCCCCCGCATCGATCAAATTATCGATGCCACAGCAGGACACGATTCATTGTGCTTCCTGGATGCATACTCCGGCTATCATCAAATCAAGATGGCGGAAGCAGATCAAGCCGCAACGGCATTTATCACTCCATACGGACCATTCTGCTTCAACACGATGCCCTTCGGACTTAAAAACGCCGGCGCAACATATCAGCGCATGATTCAAACATGTCTGGCTACCCAGATCGGCAAAACAGTCGAGGCGTACGTAGACGACGTAGTCGTCAAAACAAAACACGTCGAAACTTTAGTAGACGATTTGCGGCTCACATTCGACAACCTCAGAGCATATGACATTAAGCTGAATCCGGAAAAATGTGTTTTCGGTGTACCAGCCGGGAAACTGCTGGGCTTCATCGTATCCGGTAAAGGGATCGAAGCAAATCCGGCCAAAATCCGGGCTCTGTCCCAGTTGGATATCCCAAATGACCTCAAGCAAATACAGAAATTAACAGGATGTGTGGCAGCCTTAAGCCGTTTTATCTCCCGTTTAGGAGAAAAGGCGTTGCCCCTTTATCGCCTCCTAAGACGCACCGAACACTTCGAGTGGACGGATGCCGCCACTGCCGGACTCGGTGAAATAAAGGCCATATTGGCAACAAATCCGGTCCTGGCTGCGCCCACTCAGGGCGAACCGATGTTGTTATACATCGCGGCAACACACCAAGTTGTGAGTGCTGTCCTCGTCGTCGAACGAGCAACAGAAGGGCACAAATTCCCTCTTCAAAAACCAGTGTATTATGTATCCACTGTGCTAACCCCTTGCAAATCCCATTACCCGCACTATCAAAAGATAGCATATGCCGTGTTCATGGCGTCTCGGAAGCTTCAGCACTACTTTCAAGAGTGTTCGATAACAGTGGCTTCTGAAGTACCACTCAATGACATTATAAATAACCGTGACGCAACGGGCAAGATTGCAAAATGGGCCATTGAGCTCTTGCCATTCGATATAACTTACAAACCTCGATGAGCCATAAAGTCACAAGTTTTGGCTGACTTCGTCGTCGAATGGACTGAAGCCGAACTACCTAAAGAGTACGGCGCATACTCCAATTGGACTATGCACTTCGACGGCTCCAAAATGCTGGCCGGACTGGGGGCTGGCGTCATACTGACGTCCCCCACCGGAGATACAGTTCAGTACGTACTTCAAATAATGTACACGGACTCCAACAATGCAGCCAAATACGAGGCCTTGTTACATGGTCTCCGGATGGCAGTCTCCATGGGCATTCAATGCCTAGAGGTGCGCGGGGATTCAAACCTTGCAATATCCCAAATAAATGGAGACTTTGACGCCAAGGATCCGAAAATGGCAGCATATCGTAATGATGTCCTGAAAATGTCAGCCCGGTTTGAAGGACTCGAATTCCATCACATAGCCCGAGATAACAACCAAGCGGCCGACATCCTGGCACGCATCAGTGCGAAACGTGATGTTGTCCCTCCAAATATCTTCCTGGAACGGCTCTTCAAGCCATCCGTACTATGGGAAGAGGAGTCCGGTTGTGACAAACCGGAGAAAGCCGCACCAACTGCTGATTCAGCAGACAACGTAACACAATCCGCCCATGACATAATGGCGGTTATCGCCGCGTGGACAGAACCTTTCCTGGCCTACTTACTTAGGCAGGAACTTCCCGAAGACCAAAATGAGGCCCGCTGCACAGTCCGGCGATCTAAGGCCTACAAGGTTCATGAAGGAGAACTTTATAAGAAAAGCACTACCGGAGTCCTTCAAAATTGTATCTCCGAAGAAGAAGGGCGAAACCTCCTAGCTGAAATCCATGCCGGATTAGGTGGACACCACGCAGCAGCCCGGGCCCTGGTTGGAAAGGCATTCCGTACAGGATTTTATTGGCCGACGGCCCGAGCAGATGCACAGGACTTGGTCCAGCGATGCGTTGGTTGCCAGCTCTTCGCTAATCAGAGCCATATGCCACCCACCGCCCTCAAAACCATACCCATTACCTGGCCGTTCGCGGTCTGGGGGCTTGACATGGTCGGACCCCTTAAAGGGGGAACCCATAAGAAAAGGTACCTGTTGGTCATGGTGGATAAGTTCACCAAATGGATAGCGGCCAAACCGGTCAAGACGGCAAAGTCCGGACCAGTGATAGACTTTATATCAGAGGTGGTACACCGTTACGGAGTCCCCCACAGCATCATCACGGATAACGGCACGAACTTTACAGCCGATGAAGTGAAGTCATGGTGCAAAAACATGGGCATTAAGCTCGACTATGTGTCAGTCTATCACCCTCAAACCAACGGTCAAGTGGAAAGAGCAAACGGTCTAATAATGAGCGGCATTAAACCCAGACTAGTGAGGTCACTCACTAAATCAGACACCCAATGGGTCGAGGAGCTCGACTCCGTACTCTGGGGGCTGCGGACGACGCCTAACCGTACTACCGGATTCACACCATTTTTTATGGTATACGGCGCAGAGGCAGTTCTACCCTGCGACATTATTCATGACTCACCTCGAGTGCGCATGTATGAGGAAAGAGAAGCCGAGCTAGATCGGCATGACAGCTTGGACACATTGGAGGAAGAACGGGACGTTGCGAAGGCTCGTTCCGCATTCTATCAGCAGCAGGCCCAAAGATATCAAAGCAGAGAAGTACGGGCCAAAACCTACAACTTTGGCGAACTAGTTCTACGCCTGCTGGACAAGAAGAAGGACAAGCTCAAGCCCAGATGGGAAGGCCCCTTCATTATTGATCAAGTACTGACCGGCGGAGCGTACCGTCTACGAAATGCGTCGGACAACCGACTCGAGCCGAACCCATGGAACGCAGCCCGACTCCGACGATTCTATGCCTAGCGCCGGACTAAGAGTTCGAACCCTTCCCCCGTCCAACTTTATATATATTCCGGTTGTCCTCTTTTTCTCTTTTTCTCTTTTTCTCCTTTTTAAAATTAACAAATCCCTTCGGGGCCTATTTTCGCATTTTTTGCATACATACGATGTGCCACTCGCACTCGTTATTCCTGGGGGCTTCTTTTACAGAAGCTCAACTATATGGGTTTTATACCCAACACATGTGTCATGCTTCCACATGTACCTTTTACTCGCCATTATATGCATCGATAAGTTTTGGCCAAGCTGGGTTGCCTGGCTCCTGTGCTTACCCCTACGTTCCCGATTGTTCGGCTAGGTGGTAAAGGGAGCACCTCTGCGATTGTTACTGCCGGGTCAGCCGGATGTGTACCTCAGACTGGGTGAAGCCGAAAGCTAGCGTTCTTAAGGGAATATTCGGTCGGTGATTTAAAAGATGACTTTTTACCTACTTTTTCCATCTGCCCCCAGATGTTTTACTGCTTCATTGGCAGTCCGGACATGCACTTTAGGGCATGCCACCCCAGCGAAAGGAACCCTTAACAGAACTATTCTCCCTGGAAGATGTTTCTTACTAACCATGTAATATAACATAACTAGTTGGGCACTTGCCTGATAAAGCACTAATAACCCCTACGCCTAGTCTCCATGCATACCATGGTTATCTATTAACCAAAAAGGTATTCGGACACACTCTGGACCCTAGGGTCCCGAGGTCGAAGCGAAAAGGTCGGCAACGGCAAACGATCTACAATCCGGCTAGAAGGCATTTCACATGTCATTTTTAAAGGATGTCATACATTGTCAAGTTTATTGATTGTATTCCTCCTCAATCCCGTCTAACAGGTTGTCTAGCTTATAGTCCCGTTGGGAAAATTTAGCAGCCAGTTCTACCTGGCTGTACACTAAACTCACAGGGATCTCCTTCCCGTCGGGCCCCACCGGTCCAACTTCGGCCATATGGCTGGGATCCGCCTTCTTGTACCGCGTCTTCACCATGGCCCAAGCCTCCCTGGCACCTTGACGGCAGGCCGAAACCTTCCACAAACGGAAGCGCTGCCGCACTCCCTGTAGCTTCTCTGCAAGCTCCCCAAGGCCCTTGGGCGGGGCAGGGGATGGCCATAAAGCCTGTATGGCGCCACTCATGGCCTGCCGAACTCGTTCGAATAGCTGCAACAGTTCGGGAAGGGGATCACCCATCGATACGGGCATCTCCTCCGCAGGATGGCCCGTGAGTATACCTACAAGACATGTTATGTCAAATCACTTCCTCGCTGAACTCTTCTTCCTTAGAGAGTTCGCTCAAGAACTTACTATAGATGCCGCGACGAAGTCGTTGATTCTCCTTGACGGAGCCGGACAGCTCGGCCTGTGCGCCTTTAAGCTCTTCCCCGAGCTTGGCGTTGGCATCTTGGAGTTTGTTCCTTTCCTACTGAACTCTATTCAGCACGTTCTCGCCGGCCTTTAGCTGGCGCAGCAGCGCTTGCCTGTCCGGATCTTGTTCGGCGGCACCTGCAGGGTCTTTATTAGACTCGCGCGAATAATACACAGCGCTTATATTCATTTATACAAATATGTTACCAGGAGGGGTCTTTCCGTCTCCTCCTGTGGCAGCAAGTGCGGCCTTAAGTTGGGCCTTGCAATCTTGCAGCCCTCGGGACAGTTGGGCGTTCTTCTCGTTAAGAGCCTGAAAGTTTACATGATCCTTAAATCAATTAACATAACTAATTTAAGTCTCGGGGGCTACTGGTGTGTGCAACCACTAAAAATCTCTTACCCGTATGTCTTTAACATACTGCTCCGTGGCTCTGGTAAAACCATTTCGGGCAGCCCGGAGATGTGCGTCCCCTGCGTTGAAGGCATCCAATGCCTCAGGGGAAAAACACGCCTCTTGAAAAATTGTCCGGCGGCGTCTATGATTCATAGCGCTTTCCACCTCTGATTTTGTGGCGGACAGTCTGTCGGTATCCTCCGTTGGAGTAGGATCCGGTTCGCGTCTCGCGCTTGCCTCCCCCTCCAGTCCAGGCGCAGGAGCCCCGCTGGCATCGGTGGGATTGGCAATTCCTGTGCTCGCAGTCCGGCGAGCGCTTTTCCTTCTACAAAGATCATGAGCACTTAGAAAGTTTCCTTGGAACGTTGCTCAGAAAGATCAAACACGAGCTATACCTCTGCAGCGACGTTTCCGCCCGCACGGCGCTCCTTTTCCTCCTGCTGGTTCGGCCTGACCTCTGTAGGTCGGCCGCCGCAGGCTCGGCTCCCGGCCGGACTGGCGCTTCCTGCAATACACCATCGTTCGCGAAAGTCAGAAATATGCAAGGATAAGATAACGGTGTCCAGACTTCGATCTTGGTCACTTGGGATGCCGAACTTAGCCCGGGGTAGTCCGCCGTAATGGCGACCAACGCATCATCAACGCTCAGCTGGTGATACACCCCGTCGATTAGCTCCACCCCGAGGTCCGGATCCTCTTCGGAGGCCGGACCCAGGGATCCTTCCGGGTCCTCGGGTTGTGGAGCCGGACTCACCATGTCCTCCACAGTCCGGCGTAGACTCTGCGCCGAAGACATAATATAAGAAGCTTAAACTTCGAAAATGCGGGTAAAGGCCCTTTTGAGGTGTTCGCTTACCCATCCTCTGGGATTGACCATAGAAAACCCATTCACAGGGTTCGGATGAAGGAAGTCCTCCTTCTCCCCCTTGAACAGGCCGGACAGGATCTTCGCCAGATCCTCGGTCGAATCCGGGCCTTTGCGGCCGTGCCGGGTGGCATCGTCCTCCCCGTTGAAATCCCACATGGGGTGGCCTCTGTATTGCAGCGGCTGCACCCCCCGCTTGATGCACGTTGCCATGACTCCAATCATGGTCAAGACGGAATGAGCCATTAGTCTTATTCGGCCCATCAAGTAATGGACGCTCTTGTCCTCCTCCAAACGGGGGCTCCGCGGGCGCCAGCTGAGGCGTTTCTTCAAGGGAGCAGCATCAAACTCCGGGAGGCCAATTCGGATTGGGTCTGGCAGCGGAGCGTCTATGATATAAAACCACTCCGAGGGCCAGTCTTCGGACGCCCTCTTGGGAGTGCCGGATAGGTATCCGGTTCCGGCAATGCGCCATATTTCGGCGCCGCCCACTTGATATATGGACCCCTGGTGAGAACGGGGTACGAGGCAGAATAGCCTCTTCCACAATGCGAAATGGGGCTCGATGCCCAGGAATAGCTCGCAAAGAGCTACGTAGCCCGCGATGTGCAACATGGACGCGGGCGTGAGGTGATGGAGCTGAAGTCCATAGAACTTCAGGAGCCCGCGGAGGAACGGATGTATTGGAAACCCGAGCCCCCATATTAGATAAGGGACGAAACACACCTGCTCCCCCCTGTTGGGGCTTGGGGTGTCCTCCGCCTGGCTCCCTCCTCGATAAGTAACCAGTCCGGCTCGGGCCGGAACCATGAAGGCCAGAGGAAGCCATCCCTCCGCTTGGAGCTTTACTAGCTCGTTGTGCGAAATAGAGCACCTCCTCCAATCCCCCGACGATGGGATGGGAGCGCGTGAGGAAGAGCCACGTTGACGATCCATGGTGGAATGGATTTCAGGGTCAGAGGCGCTTCGATGGAGTATACGCGGGAGGAGGATGGTGCGGTTTGGATCTGGATCCCTGCCCCTTTAATAGGCAGGCGACCCGCACGACCAGGGGGTAAAATGTAAAAGACTCCCTGGCTTTTCGCATTCATGCGACGCGTGGAAGAGGGCCATAATTTGGCGTAGAAGCCAAGGAGAACAGTATTCGAGGTACCAGCCGGACACTATTTGGCAGGAACATGGAATTCGAAGGGAGAACCCGCCTTGCAACGCCGAAGACTACAAGCACGCTGGACTTATCGTCATTGAAGCCTAGTTCGGGGGCTACTGAGGGAGTCCTGGACTAGGGGGTGTCCGGACAGCCGGACTATCAATATCCGCCGGACTCCCAGACTACGAAGATAGAAGATTGAAGACTCCGGCTCGTGTCCGGAAGGTACTTTCCTTGGCGTGGAAGGCAAGCTTGGCAATACGGATATGTAGATCTCCTACCATTGTAACCGACTCTGTGTAACCCTAGCCCCTCCGGTGTCTATATAAACCGGAGGGCTGTAGTCCGTAGGACACAACATTACATCTCAACAATCATACCATAGGCTAGCTTCTAGGGTTTAGCCTCATTGATCTCGTGGTAGATCTACTCTTGTACTACCCATATCATCAATATTAATCAAGCAGGACGTAGGGTATTACCTCCATCGAGAGGGCCTGAACCTGGGTAAAAACATTGTGTCCCTCGTCTCCTGTTACCATCCGCCTAGACGCACAGTTTGGGACCCCCTACCCGAGATCCGCCGGTTTTGACACCGACAGCAGGCTTATCGCCACGGCTAATAGCCTAAAGAAAAAGCAGCAGCAGCTTCAAACTGATCAGGACCTGCTGGCCGACAGATGGACTGAGGTCCTCGCGGCCGAAGAGTATGAACTCAAACGTCCCTCCAAAAGTTACCCAAAACGCAAGTTGCTCCCCCGACTAGAGGAAGAAGCATACATACCTTCATCACCAGCGCACGATACGGCCAACCGACCACCCCGTGGTCGCGACAGAGAGGCATCCAGGCCCTCCACCAAGACCGTACCCCGGCATCGCTCCAAAAGTACGAAGCCAAGAGGGAACGCGCCAGACTTGCGAGATATATTGGAGGACAAAGCAAGGCAATCTAGATCCATCTACGGATCACGGAGGCGCCCCACGACCCACGACGAATACCATCGCACCAGGTACAACAACTCTGGCCGGGCCGAACACAGCAGACAACGCTCACTCGAGCTACGTCGTGACATTGCTCAATATAGAGGCGCCGCACACCCGCTATGCTTCACTGACGAAGTAATGGATCATCAAATCCCTGAAGGGTTTAAACCCGTAAACATTGAATCCTACGATGGCACAACAGACCCCGCGGTTTGGATTGAAGATTATCTCCTTCACATCCATATGGCCCACGGTGATGGTCTCCACGCCATCAAATACCTCCCACTCAAGCTTAAAGGACCAGCTCGGCATTGGCTCAATAGCTTGCCCGCAGAGTCAATTGGGTGTTGGGAAGACCTGGAAGCCGCATTCCTCGACAACTTCCAGGGCACATATGTGCGGCCACCAGACGCCGATGACCTAAGCCACATAATTCAGCAGCCAGACGAATCGGCCAGACAGTTCTGGACACGGTTCTTGACAAAGAAAAACCAAATCGTCGACTGTCCGGATGCAGAGGCCCTCGTAGCCTTTAAGCATAACATCCGCGACGAGTGGCTAGCCCGGCACCTGGGACAGGAAAAGCCGAAATCCATGGCAGCCCTCACATCATTAATGACCCGCTTTTGCGTGGGAGAGGATAGCTGGCTAGCTCGCAGCAACAACCTCAGTAAAAATTCTGGCAGTCCGGATACTAAGGACCACAATGGCAGGTCGCGTCGAAGCAAAACTAAACGATGCATTAATGGCGACGACAAGGAGGATACGGCAGTCAATGCCGGATTCCGAGGCTCTAAACCCGGTCAGCGGAAGAAGCCATTCAAAAGAACAACTCCGGGTCCGTCCAATTTGGACCGGATACTCGACCGCTTATGCCAGATACATGGCACCCCCGAAAAGCCAGCTAATCACACCACCAGAGACTGTTGGGTATTCAAGCAGGCAGGCAAGTTAATTGCCGAAAACAATGACAAGGGGTTGCATAGCGACGACGAGGAAGAGACCCGGCCGCCGAACAATAGAGGACAGAAGGGTTTCCCCCACAAGTGCGGACGGTCAACATGATATACGCAACCCATATACCCAAGAGGGAGCGGAAGCGTGCACTAAGGGACGTATATGCGATGGAGCCAGTCGCCCCGAAGTTCAATCCACGGTCCTCTTGCCCGATCACTTTCGATCGAAGAGACCATCCGACCAGCATCCGCCATGGCGGATTCACCGCATTGGTTTTAGACCCAATCGTCGATGGATTTCACCTCACGAGAGTCCTGATGGACGGCGGCAGTAGCCTGAACATGCTTTATCAGGATACAGTGTGCAAGATGGGCATAGACCCCTCAAGGATTAAACCTACAAAGACGACCTTTAAAGGCGTCATACCAGGTGTTGAGGCCAATTGTACAGGCTTAGTCACACTGGAAGTGGTCTTCGGATCCCCGGATAATTTCTGGAGCGAGGAGTTAATCTTTGACATAGTCCCATTTCACAGCGGCTATCACGCTCTGCTCGGACGAACCGCGTTTGCAAAGTTCAACGCGGTGCCGCATTATGCATACCTCAAGCTCAAGATGCCAGGCCCTCGTGGAGTCATCACGGTCAACGGAAATACGGAACGCTCCCTCCGAACGGAGGAACACACAGCGGCTCTCGCGGCAGAAGTACAGAGTAGCCTTTTAAGGCAGTTTTCGAGTCCGGCCATTAAACGGCCGGATACGGCCAAACGCGCCCGGAGCAACATCAACCAAGACCACCTGGCACGATCCGAGCCCGCGTAGCAATGCGGCCCTGACCCCAGACCTTGCATGATCGCAAGAACAACCCTCCGCGTACATCATTACGCTTTGGAGATACCATGGGCGTAGGGGAAGGGGCACGACCACAATAAGACCCAGAGTGCGGCTCGACCACACCAGGGGCTCGCAAGTGTGTCACTCTTTTTTATTATTATTTTCCTTCTTTGTATACACAGGACTCCGTTAACCAGAGGCCCTGTCCGGCGGTAAACCTGCTGAACTCACGATGCAACAGCCAGGGAAGAAAGAAGGTTGTGACGAACACTCAGGTGGTCTCCATTACGAGCATTAAATTTGATTATATACACCAAGTCCGCAGCCCACCTGTCATGGAATTAACACGTCAGATGTCCATAGTGTCAGGACTTAGTCGCGAGGCCAACGCATCTATGTGATAGCTTGAGAGGGGTTGAGCGGAATCGAGAGAAGCAACACAAGACAGGGATTTAGACAGCTTCGGGCCCCGGGAAACATCATCCGGTAAAAACCCTACATGCTGTTTGAGGCTAGATCTCATTATGCTCATGGGGAGTCGCCGTAAACCGGCTCTCCTTATTGTGTCTATCCCTAGAGATTATTGCTTGTTGCCTCTCCCTCTTTGGGGAGCCCTGCCCCTCCTTATATATGTTGAAGGGGCGGTTTACATGACTAGTCCTAGTTGGATTAGGATTACTCTATTACAAGTGGAGTCCTAGTCTTGCTTCCTTTGTAGGAGAATAGTCCTTATGCTTTCCTCATAAACCGGCCCACCATTAAACGTGAACCGGCCTTCTGGGCCTTGGGCCTTGTCATCCATCTAACCCGCCAACCGGGTTACTAATGAACCGCCAAGTCTGGTCGGGTTAACTTCCGGCCGGTTTACACCGCGGGGTATATCCCCGACATTAGCCCCCAAGTTTAGCTTGGATTTATCCATGGTAAACTTATGCTGCAAAATAAACACCCTAACAAATTTGGCAGGTTGTGCTCCGGTTTAAGAATTCTTGTAGACCGGCACCTGATCGTCCTTAAGTCCTTGTCATTTCCTCCTTCTAGAAAATCCGGATCAACAACCAGCTTCATACTCAAATTGCTGACGTTGGTTTCTCATAGAAAAATATTGCAAAGAATAATCCACTTGAGTCAGCTTCCAAAGCGCCGGCTTAAGAATTATTGGTCTTGAGATACTCATATGATATTCAACCGGTCTGAAGATATAAAACTTGCCGGTTTATGATTACCACCATTGTTGGGTTATAAAAGCTGATAATTCCGGGTTATGATTGTCGCCAACGCCGGTTCATGATGATTGGTGATGCCGGGTCAATTTGGTTTGCTCAAACTGAAAATCGGAAGATATTTCTCCCTTATATCCATATTACCTGTAGCCCCCAAGTCTTGAACTGAACAAAGTGATGATTTGAGACTTGTTTCCATACAATTACTGCCACTTTGAAGAAATCCATGTTGTTCATCTCTAGTAAAAACTGAATACTCCATATTATGTAGCCCCCAAGTGCCGGGTCATTACGCAATAATGAGCAGGGACTTTGTAGGTATAATCATATAGATTTGAGCAATGATGTGTAGCCCCCAAGGGCCGGCTCAGTAAGATAATATTGAGCTGGGACTTGATATATAAAAATAACATCATATGATGTAACCCCCATCATGGGACTTGAATCCACGTCCACAAGGTTAAGAGCCTTGTGCTTTACCAACTGAGCAGTGGACCCTTCAATATAATGAATAAAAAGCTTTGTACCTTCAATTGTTGACAGGAGCAATTGGTAGCCCCCAAGGGCCAGCTCATTATAATGTGATGAGCCAGGTCTTCAATAAGATGAACAAAGAATGACTGTGCATTAGCCCCCAAGTGTCATGGTGCATGCTTGCAGTGACATGAGACTTGCATATTTGATGTAATCTCAATTTGAATAATGTAGCCCCCAAGTGTCGGGTTGGAAGCCTGCAGCAACTCGGGACTACTCCTTCAATTGTAGAATAAAAATCATATCCATTGATAATATGATAGCCATTGCGCTAAAGCGACTTTGAAAACCTTAATCATAATACTGGTTATTGATAACCATAATAGAAAACCAGCCGTGTTGGCTATTTGAATAATATATCCAATGATTTATAACGCACAATTCCAATGGTGCAATCCAAATATATGCTGGCGACTTATAGTCCAAAGCCAGGCCAGTTTAATAAACGTCAGTGATTTATAATCATGCTTTATTCAACCTGTTTCTGCATACAAAAAGTGTCCTGGCGGTTTACCGCCGGACGGGTCATAATGCCCAACATATAACCTGGGTTTATAACCAACGTTGCACTTAAGAATAATCAAATATGAAATATATCATACCTGCGATATTGAATCACATTGCTGGTTTTACCAACTTTTTGTAATAAGAGTGATAACCCCAATCTTGAGTAATGATAACTCCTTTCATACTGTGCCGATCGATGATAAACCGTACCGGGTTGTGATAAACACCGGCTTAACCATATATAATACTGGCGACTCGTAGTCAAACCAGACCGGGCTGATAGTCTCCGGATTATAACTTGATCGTGTACTGATAACTTGTAATTGAAAGCCAACCCGGGTTGATAAACACCGGTTTACTCCATAATAGGATGGTAACCGAAAATCAAACCGGGCAGATAGTCTCCGGATTAAAGGGGAATCAAATCCATCGGCTGAACCGGAAAAAAGGTGTTTTGTTGATATAAAAGAAATCCAACAAAAACAAAGATCAAACAAGCCATGAAAATAACATGGAAGCCAAGGCAATGATAAAAAAATCGTTTGCAAACATATGCTATACTGAGCTGTTCAGATGGTATTACCATGGTCGGACAGGATCAAGCCCCCAATAGGTGTGACAATGATTCAAGTCAGCCAGGTCCCCAAATGACTCGTGGCATATATGCCAGATCAAGAGGCGTGGCCATGGTTCGGGTTCGACCATGCCCCCAAGTGATTTGATGGCCTTAGAACGACCAAGAGGCGTGACTGGTTCAGACTTGACCATGTCCCCAAGTGATCTGGTGGCTGTCGCCTATCAAAAGGTGTCGCGTTGGTTCGGACTCGACCAAGGCCCCTAGTGATATATAAAAAAGCAAATGTCAAGGGGTAAACCGGAGGCCGCTTTAAAAATAGAGGTACTCCATGTAACCACGCATGATAAGAAAGACAGAGACCCTGCTTTATGAAGCAGAAGCCCCCATGTGATCAATAATATGTCAGGCCAATAAGGCAGGATACCCATGTTTGAACCGCGCATCATGGCAGCAGGTCCTCTTCGGCAAGTTTTAACTTTTTGCAAGAGATAAATTCTTCTTGAGCCGGAATCTTGAACCGTATATTGAGAGCTTCAAAGCTTTGTGGGAGACATCTTTCCCTTGAACCGGATTTAAAACCGGAATCTTCATTTTCAGCCGGAAATTTTCTGACAGTCTTTAAACTCGAACTTGCGAGAAGTTAATTCCTTTTTGAACCGGAAATTCTTAAACCGGATTTGAGAGCTTTAGAGCTTCATGGGAGGCAAATTTCCTTGAACTGAATTGTAAACCGGATATTTGAGAGCTTCAGTGAGACTGACTTCCCTTGAACCGGATTTTAAACCGGCATCCTTTCTGATGATCCAGAACTTCTTCATTGAGCTGGGATTTTGTAACTGTCATATACTTTCTAAGCCGGAAATTTTCTGACGGCCTTCAAATAACAGTAGCCTCCGGGACCGGGTTATCTTTCCCTCCATTGTCTTGGGGTTTTTAAATTTGCTGAAACTGGCAAGATTTGCTGAGTCATGTCATCGTAGCCCCCGAGTCTCAAGGTGACTTGAGGAGTTGGCTTGAAACTCTCCATATTTGACCGTGATATAAACCGGCATAACTTTTATATCATTGGTGTTGATAGCATGATGTGAATCCACGGAAGGTTGAGGTGACTGCGGCGGGTTATAAATGATCCCGTATGAGCCATGTCAGCAACTCGGCCAATGGTTTCTTCCAACTGGTGATTTGAAGTTAACCAAACTGTAATGGCGGCGACTTGTGCGCCTGCCCAATGAACCACCCAGTGCAGACAGAGGTTGATAGTATATGATAATTTGCCTCCAATTTGAAAGAAAACCGGCCTACCCAAGCTGTGACTTGCTCATGCAGACATGTGCGGCCTGGTATGTTGATGTAGACCAGGTCGCAAGAGAGGGATGGCAAGGATGACCACATCATCAGAAGCGGCTCAAACAGATGAACCGGCCGCGGTGTTGTAAACCGGCGCGGACGGGCGGGTTAACTACGCTGTTTTGACGTAGTGAACAATTGTCCTGCATCAACAATATTGCAGACCAAGGCAAAGATAAACTGCTCCTTGACAAAAATAATATGTGCCAATAAAATATATTTTAGATGAATATCACCTGATGTGTTTAGGTCGGAAATAACCCGCCATGAAGTTGATGATAATTGTATGAAGCTGAAATTAATCACGGGTGAACCGGCTGCAGTATGGTAAACCGGTGCGGACAGTTGAGTCGACCGTGATGTTTGTAAACCGGCGCGGACAATGAATCGGTCGCATGCGTGGACGGATGTAAACCGAATCAGCGGGGGCAGCGATTTGCATGTGTATCCGTTGAGCAGCATGGCCCCGGAAGAACGCCACTGCAAAATTATGCTGGCACGCGCTCCATGTCCGCGGTATAACAATACCTTTGTCATAAATAATTATCCTGCATAAAAACATTGCAGCAAAGATAAATTGTTCTTTGATAAAAACAATATGTGTTAAAAGTAGACTCGGATGGATATCACCTGATTTGTTTTGGACAACCGATAATCAAGACGTCCATGAATAACTGCACGTTGTGGCTTATGCAGCGTCAACATGATAACAAATATCTTGGTCTCTACCAAGCACTCAATGTGCCATCCCAATATCTGATCAAACTTCATTCAGCACGGGTCAGAGGCGGACCCAGGCGGGAAACACGGCGCTGCTGGCGGCTCAGAATCGTGACCAAGCTGACGAGCCGCTCCAAGGCGAGCCACTGTGCGGCAGCAGAGGCGGCTTGCCATCAGCGAAGCAGTGGTGGTGGTGGTAGGAGGCGACTTGAGGCGTCCGGCGGAGCTGTTAACATGCTCGGGCAACCGCGGAGCAAGGCTCAACAGTAGAAGGGCGCCGAGCGGGGCTGTGCGGCGTGGCACGGGAGGCAGCCACGAGCAGTGATCCGGTCCGGGTGGTTCCACAGACGGCAGGTCGGGATGGCAACTTAGCAGGGCCGGCGGCTTAGAACAGCGACGGCAAACGGATTTTTCTTCTCGTAGACATCAATTGTCAACCCTCAAATATCTCCAGTATATATGTGCATCCACGGCGGAAGGTGACCCGCGGGAGATTTGGCGGGAGCCAGTCTCTTTGCCGGAGGCGGATGGGCAACCGAGCGGCCGGCGGCTCTCCCCCGCTGCAGTTGAGGTGGCCAGCGGCTCAGGGTCATGTGGTCCATGGCTCAGGGCCGGCGACTCAGAGGTGGCCAGCGGCTCAAAGCACAGCATGGGAGTCAGCCAGCGCGCCCACAACGACGACTTGTGGGAGGTAACCTGAGGAGAGTCAGGCAACGCGGCGTCCGGCGAAGGTGACTTGGCAGTGGTGGCGCGCCGGCGGAGGCCAACAGCTGGACGCGAGGTCCGCGCGGCGGTGGCTCGGAACATGGTCACGGTCCGCAAAGACCGAATCCAACCCCCGTCCCAGTCTTCGTCCGGGTTGTTCTTGGCTTGATTCCCACATCGTATCTTCCAGATCGTGGTCTCTTTTCTCTTGTGGTATTTTCTCTTGAGGATCTGAGTACTGGTACTTGCATCTAGTACCCTGTCAATTTCGTGGGATGGTGTATCCTCATCTTAGCTTCCGTCCATCATGTGAGAAGCACTAGTTGAATTTGGCACTTTGCTTTAAGAAGCAATTTAGGTCTTCACGTGAGGACGTGGTAGCTGCCCAGAAAGTTTTCTCTGAAAACCTCGGGATTTGAAGCGAACCCGCCTACGTCAGATGCTCTGGATACGATCCACTTTACGCGTAGCTCCAAAAACAAACAATGAGGATATGATTGGTGACGACCTTGCCGCGTAAAACTTCTGTCCGTCTTGGCTTCTAACAGCGACACAGTAAAAATCGATCTGGTTTTGATGGATCGTCCAGTCGCGGCAGCGCGCACTACGCAACCCCAATTTCTCTGACTGCTTGTTCGACTGCTTGTTGATGACGTAGATACTTTCTTCATCTGAAAAATTGTGAACTTCTCGATCCCTGAAAAAGATTCCTCCAAGAACTCAACACCACCGTGCGTAGGCCCCACGGTGGGCGCCAACTGTCGTGGAATTAACACGTCAGATGTCCATAGTGTCAGGACTTAGTCGCGAGGCCAACGCATCTATGTGATAGCTTGAGAGGGGTTGAGCGGAATCGAGAGACGCAACACAAGACATGGATTTAGACAGCTTCGGGCCCCGGGAAACATCATCCGGTAAAAACCCTACATGCTGTTTGAGGCTAGATCTCATTATGCTCATGGGGAGTCGCCGTAAACCGGCTCTCCTTATTGTGTCTAGCCCTAGAGATTATTGCTTGTTGCCTCTCCCTCTTTGGGGAGCCCTACCCCTCCTTATATATGTTGAAGGGGCGGTTTACATGACTAGTCCTAGTTGGATTAGGATTACTCTATTACAAGTGGAGTCCTAGTCTTGCTTCCTTTGTAGGAGAATAGTCCTTATGCTTTCCTCATAAACCGGCCCACCATTAAACGTGAACCGACCTTCTGGGCCTTGGGCCTCGTCATCCATCTAACCCGCCAACCGGGTTACTAATGAACCACCAAGTCCGGCCGGGTTAACTTCCGGCCGGTTTACACCGCGGGGTATATCCCCGACACCACCCCTGGAGGGGGACATGTTTAATTAGTCCAAACCTTTGCTTACCGCACTATTTGTATCAGTCCGCACTCATAGCAGACTTCCTTTAATAAATAATGCAGCACTTTTCGACTGTAACTACATTACTTTATATATATATATATATATATATATATATGTTCATTAAATGACATCTTGCACCCGTATATTTTTGGTACGACCTAATACACCAGAGGCTTATGTTCCCAGAATTATGGTGTGATAAGTCCGAACACTTTCACAAGTGCGGCACCCCGAACTTATAGCATTATATGAATCGGCTCCGAATCATGTCTTGGGTCAATAGTTGGGTTTGCCCAGCTCCCACGCTTTGGTGCCTTACGTTCCGTTCTGTCGGCTAAGGTGGCACTGGGAGAACCACTGCGATTGCGCCCCGGTTGAGCTGGGCGAGCGCCTCAGTGGAGAAAGCTAAAACTGACTGGCATGATAAGGCGAGAGACTGGTCGCTGTTCGAGAGGTTTTTTCGGGTCCCTAAAGACTCATGCCGCTTCGAGCGAAGTACCGGATAATGTCCGATGAAGGCGTGGATAGCGCCCCGAATTCGGTCTTCCGAATACTAGGGGCTTCGCCGAAATTTAAAATTATAGAATTCTATGGCTAAGTGAGAGTGTTCAAGCATTATAAGTCCGGTTGCCTTGTTCGTTGTGTTGAGTGCCTCCCTAGATGGACCCAACAATGGGAACAAGAGTGCTCAAGTTTATCCCGAACACCCCAGCACTCGCGGCTCGGGGGCTGAAGCCAACGACTTGCCATCTCTCAGATTTTATAAACGGCCGCACAGAAGGTAATATTTTAAATTAAACAAGCGTTGCTTAAAGCGCATATGAACAAAGTTTTCAGCGCACAGGATAATACATAGCGAGTTTACTCAAAAATTACATCTCTGGGGCATTCATCCGCAATATCGCGGGCTCCCTTCAGGACAGTTTTATAATACATTTCGGGCGTACGATATTCCTTGCCCGATGGCGGTGGGTCAGTGAGAAGCTTCTCCGCATCCAGCCTGCCCCAGTGCACCTTTGTGCGGGCAAGGGCCCGACGAGCACCCTCAATCCAGGCGGAGCGCTTGATGACCTCCACCCAGGGGCATGCATCCACCAGCCGCTGCACGAGGCCGAAATAGCTCCCATGCATGGCCTGTCCAGGCCACAGCCGGACTATCAGGCCCTTCATAGCCTCCTCAGCCGCCTTGTGGAGCTCGACCAGCTGCTTCAGCTGGTCGCTTGGGGGCCCCGGATGGCCGGCCTCAGCGTACTGAGACCAGAAGACCTTCTCCGTTGAGCTCCCCTCCTGGCCACGGTAAAATGCGGCGGCATCGGATACACTGCGCGGCAGATCTGCAAATGCCCCTGGAGAGCTCCGAATTCGGGTAAGTGTCAGGTAGTTTACATTAACATGCTTGCTTTGCATGAAAAATGCCTTACCCGCCGCTATCTTCTTCACATCTTCAATCTCCTGAAGGGCCTTACGGGCCTCGGCCTTGGCGGACTTGGCACTTTCGAGAGCCGAGGCGAGCTCGGACTCTCGAGTCTTGGAGTCGCGCTCCAAACTCTCATGCTTCTCCATGAGAGCCTGGAGCTCTTGCCGCACTTCCGCCACCCACGCCTCCTGCTTCTCTCGCTCGGCCCGTTCCGCAGCCGCATTGAGTTCGGCCGCGGACACAGCCTCCTTCAGGGCAGCCACCTCATTAGTGGCCCCTGCAGTACCAACGTTATCCTTGTCATTTTTATTGCAACCTAAATCCTTTTCTGTAAGGTAAATCTTCAAAGTGGTGTTACTCACCTTCTTTGTCCTCGAGCTGCTTCTTGGCATGGCCGAGCTCTTGCTCGGACCACTCGAGATCCTGCTTCAATGCACCAACCTCCGCAGTCAGTGCGGCAGAGGTCAGCAGCGCAGCCTGCAAACCCATATTGACATATTTTAAGCAACCCTGCGTATATCTTTTTAGATCCTCAGTCCGGCTTTTCTTTCCGAACACCGAACCGAGCATCAGGGGCTACTGTCTATGCGGTATTACATTACATAATTTTAACTTCTTACCTCAAAGCCTGTTAGAAGGCTGCTGCAGGCTTCGGTCAGCCTGCTCTTGGCGAGCTGAACCTTCTGAATCACCGCACTCATGATAGTGTAGTGTTCTTCCTCGATGGAAGCGCCTTTGAGCGCCTCCAACAAGTTGTCCGGCGCCTCCGGTTGGACGGGGGCCGCCGGTGTCACGGTCTTGCCCTTCTTGCGAAGGGGCCGTCTGCCGGACTCTGGAACCACTGCAGGTTCCGGCGTAGAGTCCGGCGCAAAGTCCGGGAGGCTGCGTTGCGGCGCCTCCGGAGCCTCCTCCTGATGGGTCCCTTTCCGGGATCCCACCTCGGCGTCCTCATCGGCGCGAGGGGTGGAGGCAGTCGGGATGGATTCCACGTCCGACGCCGCCAACGACCCGCTCGATGAAGCGGGGAGATCATCATCGGCCGGACTGCGGCAGTATGCGGCATTAGAAAGACACCATGTGACACGAAAGAAATTGGAGATTCGGGGATCCGGATACTTACGATCTCGCCGGAGGCCTGGCCCTTGAAGGCCACTCTTCTTCGCCAACGTTGGTGTTGGCGGAGCTGTCCGGGGGAATAGTTCTTCCCCTCTTGGACCCTCCGGCCTCCCCACTTCCTCTTTCTCTCTCCCTCCTCTGGGAGAGAGTCTTCTTCCTCCTCCTCATCTTCGCGGGAGGAATCCGCCTCGGAGTCGTCGGACACCTGAAAACGGGAACTCTTTTGAGTACCCGTGGCCACCTTCTTGGCCTTCTTCTCCGGCACCACGTGCGATGCCTGGACCAACAGCCCCGCTAGGCGGGCGTCCACTGGGTCTTCTGGCATGGGAGCCGGGTAGATGAGCTGCTCGGCCTTCTTCATCCATTCCTGTCAAATGAAAAGGGAGATTAAAACCCGCTTAGGGTCGAACTATTAATAAGTGTCCTGTAAAGGGGTAGAATCACTTACCTCGTCAGCTGGACGCTGCGAGTGAAATCCGCGATCTTCCGTCGTAGATGCGGGGGCTTCGGCGCCCTTGAACAGCACCCTCCAGGCGCCTTCGTACGTTGTGTCAAAGAGCCCGCTCAGCGCCTGGTGCTGTTCCGGATTGAACTCCCACAGATTGAATGCCCGTTCTTGGCATGGGAGATTCCGGCGGACGAGCATGACTTGGACCACGTTAACCAGCCTGAGCTTCTTGTTCACCAGCTTCTGGATACAGGCTTGGAGTCCCGTCAGCTCCTTCGAATTACCCCACCGCAAGCCCTTCTCTTTCCAGGAGGTGAGCTGCGTGGGGATGCCAGATCTGAACTCGGGGGCCGCCGCCCACGTGGGTTCGCGCGGCTCGGTGATATAGAACCACCCCGATTGCCACCCCTTGACGGAGTCCACGAAGGCCCCTTCGAACCAAAGGACGTTGGGCATCTTGCCCAACATGGCGCCTCCGCACTCCGCTTGCGTGCCCTTCACAACCTTCGGCTTGACGTTGAAGGTCTTGAGCCACAGGCTGAAGTGGGGCTGGATGCAGAGGAAAGCCTCACACACGACGATAAACGCTGAGATGTTGAGGATGAAGTTCGGTGCCAGGTCGTGGAAATCCAGGCCGTAGTAGAACATGAGCCCCCATACAAAGGGGTGAAGTGGAAAGCCCAGTCCGCGGAGGAAGTGGGGGAGAAAAACGACCCTCTCATGGGGCCCGGGGGTGGGGATGAGCTGCCCCTCATCGGGCAGCCGATGCGCGATGTCACCGGAAAGGTATCCGGCGCTGCGCAGCTTGGTGATGTGCTCCTCCTTAATGGTGGAGGCCAACCATTTGCCTCCCGCTCCGGACATGGTCGGAGAAGGTCGAGGCAAGATGCGCGAACTTGGGCGCTGGAGCTCGAGTGCGCGGAGATGGATAAGCAAAGGAGGAAGAAGGCGTAGGTGAAAAGGTAAATCCTTATCCCTTATATAGGGGCGGACGAAGACTATGCGTCCCCACTAGCCTGGTAAAACTCGCTTATCTCCCAAGCGCCACCATCAATGGCGCGGTTGGGTTACCCACGTCCGTATTGATGAGAATCCTGGAAGAAGGGGAACACGATCTCTGCTTCGACAAGACGTGCCAAGGAAACCGCCTCGCTAAACACACTGAGGTGGTATATTAAAAAATGATTCAAGTAAAGGCTTGGTAGTGGTGTGACGTCACGCCGCAAAGTACGTCAGCAGATTGAGCTTGTGTACATTTTATTCTCTCTACGGTGGAATGTGGAATTTATTTTGTAGAGTCGGACAATATCCGGGTGTTCACAATCTTCTCTGGATTATTCAAGGAAGGAACCCGCCTTGCAATGCCGAACATTATGCGCGCCGGACTCATCGTCATTGAAGCCAGGTTCAGGGGCTACTGAGGGAGTCCTGGACTAGGGGGTGTCCGGATAGCTGGACTATCATTGTCTGCCGGACTCCAAGACTATGAAGATACAAGATTGAAGACTCCGTCCCGTGTCCGAATGGGACTTTCCTTGGCGTGGAAGGCAAGCTTGGCGATACGGATATGAAGATCTCCTACCATTGTAACCGACTCTGTGTAACCCTAGCCTTCTCTGGTGTCTATATAAACCGGAGGGCTTTAGTCCGTAGGACATAACCTCCATTACAATATTCATACCATAGGCTAGCTTCTAGGGTTTAGCCTCCTTGATCTCGTGGCAGATCTATTCTTGTACTACCCATATCATCAATATTAATCAAGCAGGACGTAGGGTTTTACCTCCATCAAGAGGGCCCGAACCTGGGTAAAACATCGTGTCCCCCGTCTCCTGTTACCATCCGCCTAGACGCACAGTTCGGGACCGCCTACCCGAGATCCGCCGGTTTTGACACCGACAGTGTGTGCTTCCGTTGTGTTATCGTTGTTATAACCTGTTTTCCAGGATCGCAAACCCAGAGCTGATGATTATTTCAAATCCATCATTGTCAAGGCGGCGTACCAGACCAACAAGCCTTTTATTTTGGCAAATCAAGAAACACAGATATTTTTCTTAGAAGACACATTTGCACGTAGCGATGACTAGAGAGTATTACAAAGGTTTGAGTAGAGGAATTCATTTAATGAAGTTGCATAACAAGATGATGCTTACACTGCTCCTGATGTACAGGATTCCACAGATGTTCCTAATATCTTTGAGAACCATCACGTCAATGATGCCGGCGAAAAGATTGCCTATCAGGCTATGAACATATAAGAGTTGATCAATAATGAGCCAACATTCAAGGATATTAAGGATGAAGAAGAAGATGACACAATGGGGAATTATGATTCAGACTGATACACATGGCGAAGATGTTGATGCTACTGCTGCGGATGATGATTAGATTGCTTTTGTCGTATTTGCCTGTCAGAAGACGTTTTTTATCTACTATGTGAAATTGTGTTTGCTATGACAACTGAAACCTGATGAACTTGTTGTTTAGTATTTTGTTGTGAGAACATCACTTATTATGTATGTTGATTTGTGTTTGGTGATTATATGACGACTAAAACATGATGACATTGTTGTTTAGTTGTACTTATATTTGGTTATGAAACTTGAATTTGATGGCATAGTTTGTTGTTGGACTGAAATTTGCTCGACGTCTTCGAATGGGAACAAAGCTGACTCGGCAGGGCCTCTGCTAATTTATTTATTTATTAGCAAAAGGGCCTCTGCTATTTATTTATTTATGAGCAAAAGGGGATACCCCCCCCCCCCATTTCCATTAATAGAAATCATTACATGTTCACTCCAAGAAATTCAGGATCCCTTTTTAAATATTATAAGAGCGATATGAACACTCTAAGAAATCCAGATGAGTTGGCGATAGTTCTTGCGGATGACCAAACTAATGTCAATCAAAAAGATGATGGGCATACTCCTACAGAAGAAAATGCTAAGATCAACATGGATGATAACAATGTGGGTGATCATGAGCCCATATTTAATTCATCTACGGCAATCTGCTGTTGTTGATGAGGCACCGGTTATTATTGTTGATATTTATGATCCAAGCAATTGGGGTAGTCTTGATAACAAAGCGAGGAACATATTAGTGGAAAAGGGGCCTAAAAGCAAAGAAGAAAACACTAAATATCCGTTGGATAAAATTTCACGATATTTTTTCAAAACACTAAAACACTCAAGAAAAATGAGCAATTGAGAGGTGCGTGATAGAAGATGGTTAGTTTTTCCAAAACACACAAAAAAGTTGCTCTGTTTTTGCTTTAAGCTTTTCAATTCCAATAAATGCAAAAGTTCATTTGGGGTCTGAAATGTCAATCATGTAGTGGACAACACATTTAGTTTTGGATGATATGCACACTGATTTTGGATGCACTTAATGGTTTTCTTTGATAAAATTATATCTAAAAAGGATGATTACTAGTTAGATATTTATACTAAGGGTCCCGAAGGGCCCCGGATTGTAGTTTCGCCCCGGGCCCCTAAAATCTCAGGACCGGCCCTACTTTGGCGGTATAGATATTGAGAAACGATGAAGTAATAACATCAACATAATAATATCCATGAACCTAAGCAGCATAATTATTACTTTTTCAATATATACAATGCTTAATGAATGTTATCTCCCCTCATCTTATCATGTTGACATGGCATGACTCTTCACCACATAAATATAAATCATGAGCATCTCGATGTTAAACCAAGCAATCGGATTGTACTTCTAACGTGCTTTGGCATTTTGAGCTCCAATCAATACATGAGTGCGAGCCATGGACATAGCACTAGGTGGAATAGAATGCGGTGGCAGGGATTTATAACAAAAGTCAAAAGAAAGTCTCGCATCAGCTCGGTGGATCAATGGGCTATGGAGATGCCCATCAATCTATATCAATACAAGGAGTAGAGACTGCCATGCAACAGATGCACTAAGATCTATAAGTGTATGAAATCTCAACTGAAACTAAGTGGGTGTGCATCCAACTTGCTTGCCCATGAAGACCTCGGGCATTTGAGGAAGCCCATCATCGGAATATACAAGCCAAGTTCTATAACATTAAATTTCCACTAGTATATGAAAGTGACAACCAGGACTCTCTATATGAAGAACATGGTGCTACTTTGAAGCACAAGTGTGGAAAATGATAGTAACATTGCCCCATCTCTCTTTTATCTCATTTAATTTTTTTTCTTTTTTTCATTCAGTTCCTCATCTCGACTTGTGGGGGAATCATAGTCTCCATCATCCTTTCCTCATTGGGACAATGCTCTACTAATAATGATCATCACACTTTTATTTACTTACAACTCGACGACTACAACAATATAACTATATGAATGCTCTGGCAGTGTACTAGGATGTGCAATGATCTAGCATAACATGTATAAAAATGATGAACGGTGGCTAAGCCACAATACTTTGTCAGCTACATGATCATGCAAAGCAATGTGACAATGAATATGTATGTCAAAAAGGTGGAAATTGCATGGCAATATATCTCGGAATGGTTATGGAAATGCCATAATAGGTAGGTATGGTGGCTATTTTGAGGAAGGTATAAGGAGGCTTATGTGTGATAGAGTGTATCATACTACGGGGTTTGGATGCACCTGCTAAGTTTGCACCAACTCTCGAGATAAAAAAGGGTGATGCACGGTACCGAGGAGGCTAGAAAATTGCGGAAAGATAGGAGTGTGTATAATCCATAGACTCGCATTCATAGAGAACGTCAACGGGTTTTTGTCACATCCCTAGTCCTGGTATGCAGTAGGCTAGCCCTTCATGTGTGCATCATGTTTAACTTTTGAAATGAGCTTGAAATGGGGGATGTTCAAACCCTAGCATAAAAAGGAATCCACCAGGTTCAACTAAATTATTTTTCAGTGAACCCAAATGGCCTTCAAAAATGTTCATCATTTTTGGAAAATGCTCGAAACAGCAACCAGAGGTGATGCACATTTTTGCATGACATTTTGGATTGTTGAATTAACACATATTGTATTTTGAATTGGAGCAAATAAATACTATAAATACTTTATTGCTCCAATGATTCTGATTTTTGTTGAGGGGCTTTGGAATAATCCTTTTAGTCCCTGCAAAATTTATCAGAAGCAACAAAATCAGTTTGGTTCAAAAACCAAATTAAAACAAATGTCAGAAATAGAAAACAGAAACAAAATAGAGTAAGGAGAAACTCACCAGGCCTCACCCACCAAAGCCCACCTGGACGGCCCAGTTGGCCAGCCCAACCCACTTGGCCCCTCCCCTGTCATCTTCCTCCTTGCTAGGAGGACGAGCGCGTGGCCGCAGCGCGCTGGCACGCGCCCCGACCACCTCCACCCTGCCTGCATGCGTCCCCGTCGCCTGGATCTCTCCCGCGTCGCCACGCACCCCCCAGGCCTACCACTCTCCCTGTGCCCCTCTCCATCCTCTGCTCTCTCCCTGTGACGCCACCAAACCCGCCCATCACCGCCGTTCGCCGTTTCCGCCACCACCGCCGTCCCGACGACACCCCGAGCAGTCTACGAGCTCCGCCCCGATGCCCTCTTCCTCCTCACCGATCCTCAAGACGCCTGGACGCCGCCAACATCGTCCTTTCCCCCCATCGGCCATCGATGATCGCCTGCGCCCGTTCGTCGTCTCCGACTCGTCCCCGAGCCCGCTGGGCTTCTCCCCCAACCCGTTGTGAGCTCCTTCACCTTTCCCTATGCTCTCCCCCCCTCCGTTTCTCTCCACTAGCTTGATTCCGCCGGAGCTGAGAGCTCTTCGCCGCCGGCCATGTCGCTGTCGTAGCCACCGTTACCTAGAGCTGCAACCGAGCATGCAGCTGTGCTCGGTGCACCCCCAGGACGCCATAGCACCCCTCTGCACCCTCTACTGTGCTGCCTAACATCGACCACGAGCTCGCCCGAGCTCCGGCCGCCGCCGCGAGCTCAACTCCGGTGAGTATAGCGCACCCCGCCCGCTCCTTCCGGCTCCGTTGGATGCGGAAGAGCACGGGCTACCTCCTGGTGATCTCCCCACACCTAAAAGCAACCCCTAGAGCCGCCCAGTAGCAGCTCCGCCGCGCGGGATGGTCGCCGCCAGCCAAACTCCAGCGAGCCGACGTGGCTCTGTCATTAGGAGCTAACCCAGCCAGCTAAACACCCTACAGCCACTGACACCTGGGCCCCGCTAACTAATTAACCCTGGATTAGCTCTTGTTTAGGTTAAACTAACCCTACGGGCCCCACAGGTCAGTTTGACCTGGCCACGTCACACGTTGACTAGCCCCACGCATCAGAATTGACCCAGCTGACATGGTCGTTGACTGGACCCACATGTCAGCGACACTAATCAGCCCGAGTCACTGACCAGTGGACCCCACTGGTCAGGTTTGACCTGAACCCGCCCTGTTGACTTGCTGAGGTCAGCATGACGCAATGCTGACGCAGTAAATGATTTTCTAGATTTAAAATAAATCAGGAAATCCAGAAAATGTCCTGAACCTCTAAAAATCATAGAAATTCAACCGTAACTCCAAATGAAATAATTTATATATGAAAAATGATCAGAAAAATCCAATCTATCCATCTATACCATTTCCATGCGTGTTAGAACAACTTATGACTGCTGTTTAGGCCAAATCATATAATGGCATTTAAACCTTCACATATGGAGTTTGAATTTGAACCTAAGGTTCAAACCAACTTCATTTAACCTATTGCTAGTTGCATTAGCTCAATTCACATCATATTGCCATGTCATGATCATGCATCATATTGTGCATTGCATTGATTGTGTTGCTTTCTCAGTTGCTGGTAATTGCCCCCTCTCGATAGACGCGTTTCGACGATGTGATCAATGACACCAATGAAGAACTATACTATCTTCAGAAGTGCCAGGCAAGAAAAACCCCCTTGTTCATTCCGATACAATCCCACTCTCTCGCTCCTGCTCTATTTTACTGCATTCGGACAACAACGATACAACTATTACCTGCTGCGGTAGTTGAACCCCTTTATCCTCTGCATGACCTGTCATTACCATAGTAAATAGATGAAACCCACTAGCATGAGTAGGAGTTGTTTGAGCCCTGATGTGCCTACTCATTCATGCTTGTTTGTCATGCCTGCTATTGCTTAGAGTTGTGTCAGGTCTGATTCATCGGGGATAAATTAGAGGTGTGTGAACATGTCGTACTGTTGAGAGCTAAGTGTGTGAACACGATTTGGTAAAGGTAGCGGTGAGAGGCCATTTAGGAGTACATGGTGGGTTGTCTCATTGAAGCCGACCTTAGGAACTGAGTTCTGTGTTTGTGATCCATGAACAGTTACTACCACACATTGGGCTCCAGGCACTCCAAGCTCTCTCGACTTATTAATCAACTTGATCTCTGTCCAGGAGTTGCAACTAGTTTCTGGTGTTGGTAGGTAGTGTTAGTAGTCTACCAAGTGGCACCCGGTACAGGTGGGCTTGGGACAGACTAGGCACAGTGGCACGGTGTACCAAGTGGCACCTGGATGGTGGGCTTGGGAACCCTGCTCACATCGTTTGGGGCCATGAGCGACACCCCGGCCGGATCTCCTTGCGGATGGAACCCAAATAGGCGATAAACCTGGATGAGAGACTTGTGTGGTTAGTCAGGTCGTGGCCGACTCCCTCGCCAGGCTTTCGCTTGAAGGTTGCCGAGATACACGACGTGTACATGGTGGTAAGTGGCGAGAGCGTGTGTGAAGAAGTACACCCCTGCAGGGTTAATATGATCTATTCGAATAGCCGTGTCCGCAGTAAAGGACTTCTGGGTTGCCTGTACAGTTCATAGACAAGTGAAATTGGATACTCTAAAATGCGCAAGATAAGCATGAGTGCTATGGATGGCATTCTCGTAGGGAGACGGGAGCGGATCAATAGTGGTGTAATGACATGGTGAATATGTGGACTCGTGTGCGCCACCTCAAAAGAGTTACTTGCAGTCATAGTTCAAGATAGCCACCGAGTCAAAGCTGGCTAGCTGTAGTTAAACCCCACCATCCCCTTTGTTGATAATGATGCATATGTAGTTATATCTGATGTAAGTCTTGCTGGGTACATTTGTACTCACGTTTGCCTATTTTATGTTTTTGCAGAGAGACTTTCGTCTCACTAGTAGTTTCGTGTGGACTTCGATGTTTAGCTTGTTACCTCAGCTATGATCTTGTGCCCTCGGCAGGATCTGGTAGATAGTCAGGCTTCTCAGCCTTTTTCATTTTTAGTTGTCTGTTCTCAGACATGCTAAGCTTCCGCTTGTGCTTTGACTTGTATGCTCTGAATGTTGGGTCATGAGACCCATGTTTGTAATATCTCTCTCCTCGGAGCCTATTGAATAAAATACTTGATTTGTAGAGTCATGTTGTGATGCCATGTTGTATTTGCACATATCGAGCATATTGTGTGTATGTTATTGAAATGCTTGGTATGTGTGGGATCTGACTATCTAGTTGTTTATCCTTGGTAGCCTCTCTTACTGGGAAATGTCTCCTAGTGCTTCCACTTGGTAAATTGCTACTGCTCCGGAACACTAGGCTGGTCGGCATGTGTCCTTCTTCGTTCCAGTGTCTGTCCCTTCGGGGAAATGTCACGCGGTGTCTACTGAAGTCATGTTAGCCTGCTACAGCCCGGTTTACCGGAGTCCTGCTAGCCCAGTTGCTACAGCCCGGATTAACTCGCTGATGACCGACACGTTCGTTGCTGGGTCATGTATGCCTGTCCCTGTAAGTTAGTGCCACTTTGGGTTCATGACTAGCCATGTCAGCCCGGGCTCCTTGTCATATGGATGCTAGCGACACTATCATATACGTGTGCCAAAAGACGCAAACGGTCCCGGGCAAGGTAAGGCGACACCCGTGGGAATACCGTGCGTGAGGCCGCAAAGTGATATGAGGTGTTACATGCTAGATCGGTGTGGCTTTGAGTTGGGGTCCTGATAGCTTTGCTATCAGAGCCTGACTGCCTGTAGGATTACCAAGCCAAACTGATCGAAGTTGAGTCTAGAAATTCTTTATTTATATAAGGGAATTGATTGTGGGATGGAACGTAAGGCTCTTTTTACTCCTTTACCTTCATGCCTTCTTATCCGAGTCATCCTATCTTTCCTATGGGGTTAAGGAACTAGGCTTTCTCTTCTTTCTATTAGGATCATGTGTTACTAATCTGTAGACTCATAAGATTGGTGGATTCAAGCCTCAGTTCAGTTCCTACTATCTCCGTGTATTGATAGTTGATATCAAAACCTTGATATTATGATGATCGAGTAGTTATGCCACCATTTGTAGGATGTCTTAAATCTTTTTCGAGCATTTACAGCCGTTATGCTGTCCGAGTCATCCCAGGTTTTCGAAACAGTCTGATGCATTTGCAAATCCCTTCTTCCCGTTCTCGCTGTCCCTTTAGGCCACTTTAACCACACTAATCGGTGGGTTGAGGTACTCTATTGCCTCGACATAATTGTTGGAATCATTAATGTGACCGTAGGTGTCTTAAAGTATCACCTAGTAATCTAGCCATGTTTTGTGGTCCCAGTGTGATAATTCTGGCCATCATTCTCGAAAGCATCCCGTGATGCAACTTAGCTAGTAGGTATTCTAGTCCTGGGTTTTGAACCTGAGATTCACTCCACCTACTCCATGTTGATAGTGTTTGCTAGTTCCTTTAGGATATTAGTAACCTTTGCAATAGTCCTCGAGGTTCGTGGTATTTCTTTCTTCCAAATACCATGAACTACTTATGGCAGAAGTTCCTCGTTGAACCGAAAGATCACAACCAGAGTGCTCTTGGCGAGTTCTCCATTTAATATTGTGGCTCTGCCAGTTCAACCTTTCTACATGGGTTATACAGAAGAAATATGTTGAACTCGTTCGACATGCTAGTCCATGCATCCACAACTCAGAAAATCATATGTTTTTTTGGTTTATCCCTCTTTAGTTGCTTTCTGACCTTGTCTATCAATTGATAGTCAAGAGTATGCGTGCATTTGTTCATCGGTGCCTATTACCCTTGTGGTCCGTCAAGCCATTCTATTTCGGAATGACTAGGAGAAACAAGCTCCAGTACCTCATCCATATCCAGGATTGGGTCAAAGTAGTTGTACCTCGCAGATCAAAATGCCAACCCAGCTTTTGTTCTGTTCTACCTTGTAGTATTACCATCTTTATATTGAGAATGCCATGGGAATTGCGCACCATCCTATGAACTCTGGATACAGTGATACTCTCTCCATCATTATTCATTTCTCGGTCCCCATGTTGTTGCAACCGGAACACCGACAAGTGAATCGTGATGTATGAAATCAATACTCCTAGCAACTCTGTTGCTTGGTAGTTAATGGACAATATTTTCATTCTTAGCGTGTTGGTTATTAAATCATCATCCTAAGATTGATCGTGCTACCTAGTCCTTATTTCCTGGTGCACTCTTCGATCAATGAGTTAGGATTGTGCCAATCCCTCGCTTATTTGATCATATCGTCTTGCCCTGAAAAGAAAGATTGTTCTCGAGCTTAGTAACATATCGGTGGTTCGTGATTTTCCGATTATCTTCTCGGAAGTATCACCAAGTTGTCACCTGAACGCTATGTTGAGCTCGTGATCAAGTTGGTTTTCGAACCCACCCTTTCTCCAAGAATTCGTGTTGGATACCCTGAGCTAGTTGGTTAAGCTAAACAACAACTTGGAGAGTTGGAAGATAAAAGCTTGTCCGACTCAATTCATTCCAAAGGGATATCCTTGTGTGTGTGTATCGAATAAAGATGTTATCCTCATTGATTGATCCTCGTGATCAGTTGTTGGAGCAATTATCTTGTTAAAACTTTGATTTGAGTGTGGTCTATCGTCAAATCAAAACAGAACCAACGGTATTCGTAATGTTGTCTTACTCGTGGTTGATCCCTCGAGCATACACCATTACATCTTTTGGTCTGACCGATGCTATCACCTTGTTCACATAATTATGGAATTCCATTTATATGGAAACCTGGATGAATTGTTGCTGAGTCCATCGACGACATCCTTATCTTTTCCATAATTGTGTTGAATATTAAGCTAGTGTTGGAAACTTTGTAAGCAATGCCTTCGTGTTCCGTTCATGAAGGATATGTTCGATGAAAGAAGTGACTTTCCCTAATTCACGTGCATTTGATGTAAGTTGTCGCCGTGAATTCAGGAAAGCTTGTTTTTGCCTCCTTCGGAATCATCCCAAGTTAGTCATGCACGTGCGAAGTGCTCTATTGTTTGATAGGTTGGCCGCCTCCATTTCATATATGTTTCCCAGCACACCAAGCCACTGATTGACTTGTTCAAGGAGAAGAAGTTCCTTCATAATAGCTAATCTGGACTTATGCAAGGACTTTGATATCCTTGATGATGGTTCCCCACCTGAACTCGGTAGTGTGTTATTATAAGACTACTACATGGCCATGCTTGTCTGGGACAACATGCTCACATGCTCGTAGCAGAATTAGCTCATGTTTTGGAGCATATTCTATCGTAGTTCATCTCCTGAGAATCTCGCAACGTCATCTCGTCGATTTGTGTTGCAAACTTTCATTTTACTTTCTAGACTCGATGAGTCTAAATTATTCTGACACCAACCAGATCTGAATCTCAGGCAGATATGACGGTTGGAACTTTCCCAAGAATTATAATATTGGTCTCTTTGTAACCCGGTAAAGTGGATGTCGTGGCCAACACACCCAGCCGGAAGACCTGTTATTGTAATATCTTGATTGAAGAAGTTGGCCACCTCCCCATAAGGATCTCGTAGAACTTATTCCAGTAGTTGTTCCTTATGGATTTTTGTGCTCCCGAAGTCCGACCTTTTTACTTGATGTTCTAGATATCAAACCATATCTACGAATCACCCTCCTCCAAGATGTCTCGTTTTGGTTTCATGGCAACTCAACTCCTCGCTACGTTGGCAACCGTTCACCACCCTCTTAGGTGTGGAATTATTGCCTACCTAGTGAACCTTTGTCATGTGTTTCACTCCATCCCTCTGGACGTATGCTTCATGTCTCAGCTCGAGAGATGTTGCTATGTCTCATTCCGTGAGTTCATCCTGAGTTGATCAAACTTCGAGAAGATCGATCCTTCTAGAGTTTTCTTTCTCCTCTCATTGTCATGTCGGTTGGAGTTCTCGGAGCAAGACATCAAGATAAAGATGGTGATTGAGTCAATGTCCTTATGAAGTGCAACTTGGATCGTGAAGATCATGTTAGCTTGTATCCCTCTGTCTTCTTACCTCACGTCTTGAATCTCGGGACGAGATTCTTGTTTAGTGGGGGCGAGTTGTCACATCCCTAGTCCTGGTATGCAGTAGGCTAGCCCTTCATGTGTGCATCATGTTTAACTTTTGAAATGAACTTGAAATGGGGGATGTTCAAACCCTAGCATAAAAAGGAATCCACCAGGTTCAACTAAAATATTTTTCAGTGAACCCAAATGGCCTTCAAAAATGTTCATCATTTTTGGAAAATGCTGGAAACAGCAACCAGAGGTGATGCACATTTTTGCATGACATTTTGGATTGTTGAATTAACACATATTGTATTTTGAATTGGAGCAAATAAATACTATAAATACTTTATTGCTCCGATAATTCTGATTTTTGTTGAGGGGCTTTGGAATAATCCTTTTAGTCCCTGCAAAATTTATCAGAAGCAACAAAATTAGTTTGGTTCAAAAACCAAATTAAAACAAATGTCAAAAATAGAAAACAGAAACAAAATAGAGTAAGGAGAAACTCACCTGGCCTCACCCACCAAAGCCCACCTGGCCAGCCCAGTTGGCCAGCCCAACCCACCTGGCCCCTCCCTGTCGTCTTCCTCCTTGCTAGGGGGACGAGCGCGTGGCTGTAGTGCGCCGGCACGCGCCCCGGCCACCTCCACCCTGCCTGTCTGCGTCCCCGTCGCCTGGATCTCTCCCGCGTCGCCACGCACCCCCCCAGGCCTACCACTCTCTCCCTGTGCGCCTATCCATCCTCTGATCTCTCCCTGCGACGCCACCAAACCCGCCCATCGCCGTCGTTCGCCATTGCCGCGACCACCGCCGTCCCGACGACACCCCGAGCAGTCTACGAGCTCCGCCCCGATGCCCTCTTCCTCCTCACCGATCCTCAAGATGCCGGAAGCCATGGACGCCGCCAACATCGTCGTTTCCTCCCATCGGCCACCGGAGATCGCCGGCGCCCGTTCGTCGTCTTCGACTCGTCCCCGAGCCCGCTGGGCTTCTCCCCCGACCCCTTGTGAGCTCCTTCACCTTCCCCTATGCTCTCCCCCCTCTGTCTCTCTCTGCTAGCTCGATTCCGCCGGAGCCGAGAGCTCTTCGCCACCGGCCATGTCGCCGCCGTAGCCACCGTTACCTAGAGCTTCAACCGAGCACGCAGCCGTGCTAAGTGCACCCCCAGGATGCCATAGCACCCCTCCGCATCCTTTACTGTGCTGCCTAACACCGACCCCGAGCTCGCCCGAGCTCGCCCGCCGCCGCGAGCTCAAATCCGGTGAGTATAGCGCACCTCGCCCGTTCCTTCCGGCTCCATTGGATGCGGAAGAGCACGGGCTACCTCCTGGTGGTCTCCCCGCACCTAAAAGCAGCCCCTAGCGCCACCCAGTAGCAGCTCCTCCGCGCAGGATGGTCGCCGCCGGCCAAACTCCGGCGAGCCGACGTGGCTCCGTCATTAGGAGCTAACCCAGCCAGCTAAACACCCTACAGCCACTGACACCTGGGCCCCGTTAACTAATTAACCCTGGATTAGCTCCTGTTTAGGTTAAACTAACCTTACGGGCCCCACAGGTCAGTTTGACCTAGCCACGTCACACGTTGACTGGCCCCACGCGTCAGAATTGACCCAGCTGACGTGGCCGTTGACTGGACCCACATGCCCGCGACACTAATCAGCCCCAGTCACTGACCAGTGGACCCCACTGGTCAGGTTTGACCTGAACCCGCCCTATTGACCTGCTGAGGTCAGCATGACGCAATGCTGACGCAGTAAATGATTTTCTGGATTTAAAATAAATCAGGAAATCCAGAAAATGTCCTCAACCTCTAAAAATCATAGAAATTCAACTATAACTCCAAATGAAATAATTTATATATGAAAAATGATCAGAAAAATCCAATCTATCCATCTGTACCATTTTCATGCATGTTAGAACAACTTATGACTGCTGTTTAGGCCAAACCATATAATGGCATTTAAACCTTCGCATGTGGAGTTTGAATTTGAACCTAAGGTTCAAACCAACTTCATTTAACCTGTTGCTAGTTGCATTAGCTCAAATCACATCATATTGCCATGTCATGATCATGCATCATATTGTGCATTGCATTGATTGTGTTGCTTTCTTAGTTGCCGGTAATTGCCCCCTCTCGATAGACGCGTTTCGACGATGTGATCAATGACACCAATGAAGAACTATACTATCTTCAGAAGTGCCAGGCAAGCAAAACCCCCTTGTTCATTCCGATACAATCCCACTCTCTCGCTCCTGCTCTATTTTACTGCATTAGGACAACAACGCTACAACTGTTACCTGCTGCGGTAGTTGAACCCCTTTATCCTCTGCATGACCTGTCATTACCACAGTAAATAGATGAAACCCACTAGCATGAGTAGGAGTTGTTTGAGCCCTGATGTGCCTACTCATTCATGCTTGTTTGTCATGCCTGCTATTGCTTAGAGTTGTGCCAGGTCCGATTCATCGGGGATGAATTGGAGGTGTGTGAACACGTCGTACTGTTGAGAGCTAAGTGTGTGAACACGATTTGGTAAAGGTAGCGGTGAGAGGCCATGTAGGAATACATGGTGGGTTGTCTCATTGAAGCCGACCTTAGGAACTGAGTTCTGTGTTTGTGATCCATGAACAGTTACTACCACACATTGGGCTCCGGGCACTCCAAGCTCTCTCGACTTATTAATCAACTTGATCTCTGTCCAGGAGTTGCAACTAGTTTCTGGTGTTTGTAGGTGGTGTTAGTAGTCTATCAAGTGGCACCCGGTACAGGTGGGCTTGGGACAGACTAGGCACAGTGGCACGGTGTACCAAGTGGCACCCGGATGGTGGGCTTGGGAACCCTGCTCACATCGTTTGGGGCCGTGAGCGACACCCCGACCGGATCTCCTTGCGGATGGAACCCGAATAGGCGATAAACCTGGACGAGAGACTTGTGTGGTTAGTCAGGTCGTGGCCGACTTCCTCACCAGGCTTCCGCTTGAAGGTTGCCGAGATACACGACGTGTACATGGTGGTAAGTGGCGAGAGCGTGTGTGAAGAAGTACACCCCTGCAGGGTTAATATGATCTATTCGAATAGCCGTGTCCGCGCTAAAGGACTTCTGGGTTGCCTGTACAGTTCATAGACAAGTGAAATTGGATACTCTAAAATGCGCAAGATAAGTGTGAGTGCTATGTATGGCGTTCTCGTAGGGAGACGGGAGTGGATCCATAGTGGTGTAATGACATGGTGAATATGTTGTGTGCGCCACCTCAAAAGAGTTACTTGCAGTCGTAGTTCAGGATAGCCACCGAGTCAAAGCTGGCTTGCTGCAGTTAAACCCCACCATCCCCTTTGTTGATAATGATGCATATGTAGTTAGATCTGATGTAAGTCTTGCTGGGTACATTTGTACTCACGTTTGCCTATTTTACGTTTTTGCAGAGAGACTTCCGTCTCACTAGTAGTTTCGTGTGGACTTCGATGTTTAGCTTGTTACCTCAGCTATGATCTTGTGCCCTCGGCAGGATCTCGTAGATAGTCAGGCTTCTCAGCCTTTTTCATTTTTAGTTGTCTGTTCTCAGACATGCTAAGCTTCCGCTTGTGCTTTGACTTGTATGCTCTGAATGTTGGGTCATGAGACCCATGTTTGTAATATCTCGCACCTCGGAGCCTATTGAATAAAATACTTGAGTTGTAGAGTCATGTTGTGATGCCATGTTGTATTTGCACATATCGAGCATATTGTGTGTATGTTATTGAAATGCTTGGTATGTGTGGGATCTGACTATCTAGTTGTTTATCCTTGGTAGCCTCTCTTACCGGGAAATGTCTCCTAGTGCTTCCACTTGGTAGCTTGCTACTGCTCTGGAACACTAGGCTGGTCGGCATGTGTCCTTCTTCGTTCCAGTGTCTGTCCCTTCGGGGAAATGTCACGCGGTGTCTACCGGAGTCCTGTTAGCCTGCTACATCCCGGTTTACTGGAGTCCTGCTAGCCCAGTTGCTACAGCCCGGACTCACTCGCTGATGACCGACACATTCGTTGCTGTGTCATGTATGCCTGTCCCTGTAAGTTAGTGCCACTTTGGGTTCACGACTAGCCATGTTAGCCCGGGCTCCTTGTCATATGGATGCTAGCGACACTATCATATACGTGTGCCAAAAGACGCAAACGGTCTCAGGCAAGGTAAGGCGACACCCGTGGGAATACCGTGCGTGAGGCCGCAAAGTGATATGAGGTGTTACATGCTAGATCGGTGTGGCTTTGAGTCGGGGTCCTGATAGTTTGAATGCCAGAGTCATCATGATCCATGACACGTCCAAAGACCAAAGCAAGGCAGCGGTGTACATTTTAATTTTATCTAGCAGCCGTTAGCAACAAATGAGAAGGCAGTATGCGTTCTGATCATGCCTTGTAATCAGGCGTACTCATATGGTATTATACACGCCTAAGCAAAACCCACGGCTACATTTCAACTCAACATGTCATAAAAATAGGCGTTTTTAGGATTGAGGTCGAACGCTAAACGACCAGGCTTGTTGTTTGTTACAACGCCTTCCGGTTTGGCACGTGTGGTGGTTGCCATGCTGGCGGCCAGTCAACGGCATCAGTCAAAGGCGCGACGTGCAATTGATGCGTCTGTCGGTCTGGCGCGGATGGGGTGGGTGAGGGAGGTTAGGGGCGAAATAGGGGGTCAATGCACGAAATAAGACCCTTTAAGGGTCATTTAGTAAAAATAATACTGGGTGCTGCAACCTCCGGGATCGTATTTACTATACACCATATTCGCGTGTACAAGTACTGTATTGGAGCAGTGTATCGGAGCAGTTTCTGACTATGAGGACCATGTTGGACATCACCTGGAACTAGGACTAAACATGCAATTACCTCTTAATGAAATATATACGAATGAAACATATCTAGTTTATGCCAGCTCTGCTAGAGTGGCTCTGTTTTCCTCAAAAGATTTAAGACCTCCACCCTCTTACAGTGGCTCTGTTTTCATCAAAAGAGTTGAAACGTACTGACGTTTCATTTCAGGTGTTGTTGGAAATATGTTTTTTGCAAAAAATCTGCAATGTTGATTAATTATTCATGATTTCTATTGGCTGAACACATCACCACACAAGTACTCGACCGTGGAAGTGGAGCTAAAGGGTGGGTTAATTTCTTGTTTAACACTGTAGCAGCCATTGTCGAGTAATTCTCCCAATAGAAACCATTTTTGCATCACTTGTCTTACAACCCCTTTGTCAGCATCACCAAAGCCCACAACAAAAACTCTGTTTTGTCTACAGCATAACAATCGGCAAGTCGCTCTTAATAGCCAACATAACAGGGTTACTGCAATAACTACAAAATAAAAAGGGATAGTCATAGGCTAACACAAGTAGCTGGGGATAGTCATAGGCTAACACAAGTGATCGTAGAGGAAAATATTTGAGTTACGAGTTTGGCCTTCATTTAAAAACAATGTGGAATAGTTTCAAGCTCACGCCACATGGAACACCACAGCGTAATGGTGTGTCCGAACGTCGTAACCACACTTTATTGGATATGGTGCGATCTATGATGTATCTTACCGATTTACCACTATCTTTTTGGGGTTATGCATTAGAGATAGCTGCATTCACATTAAATAGGACACCATCAAAATCCGTTGAGACGACGCCTTATGAACTGTGGTTTGGCAAGAAACCAAAGTTGTCGTTTCTTAAAGTTTGGGGCTGCGATGCTTATGTGAAAAAGTTTCGACCTGATAAGCTTGAACCCAAATCGGAGAAGTGCGTCGTCATAGAATACCCAAAGGAAACTATTGGGTACACCTTCTATCACAGATCTGAAGGCAAGATATTCGTTGCTAAGATTGATCCTTTCTAGAGATTACTTCCTTTTTATAAATGATGTATTGTATTTTCAATGCTCATTGCAATCCAAGAGAAGTTAGTGGGATAACAATGTTTGACACGTTAAGTGCAGAAGACCATTCTAGAGATCATGTGATAAAGGATCACCACATGCACCGTTCATAGAGGCATCATATCATATCTTCTAAGAAGGGATTGGACATTTGCAGGGAGAACACAACTCTTTTACATGGAAATTTCATCACGGGTGCAAGTTTTAGCACAAACTGTGTAGTCAACATCACCCAAAAGAGTTTTACTAGTTGCAGGTGAAGACCTCTTAATGAGTGAGAATGACCGGGTGCTAGAATACGCGATTCACCTATCTACATATGAAGTAATGATTTGAGTACGGGATGGATTGGCCCCCATACCGGAGACTCTTATTATATACTTTGGTATGATGATTGGTAAATCGGAGAGACTTAAACCCAAGCGGAGTGTAGATGCTACAAGCCTAAAACCATAGAATGGTAAGACATATTACCCTTATAGATAGGCAGCCGTGCCTAACGTAGGTTGAACAGTGAGGATGAAACACGAAGAATCTTCAGGGAATTCCATCGGAAGCTATTTTATCGACCACAATGAGAGTATTGATAAGTAGTTTTGAATTTAAGGATTTTGAGCGAGACTCATTCTTTTGAGGAAAAGCCCAGTTCTAAACCACAGAAGCCGGATGAAGGACCATCATAGAATATGGAGATTGTGGAAAGCCCCACAAGTTTGTTTTTAAGGTTGGTAGTACCCTAAGAACACACTGGAAGGAATAACGATCCAATCAACAATTGGCTAAGGCTAAGGATTGTGTCTAAAGCCTCAGCATGTGTTGAAGTGGCATCGGTAAAAGGAATTGTACCAACCGAAGACATTCCTGTAAGCTCAAGGTGACAAATAAACCGCAAGCCTGCAGATGCTAAGAAATAACCCTCAGAAAGTAACCCAAGGAACCCAAACCCTAACCTATTTCTTGCTAGCCCCTGCAAATCTCGAGGACGAGATTTCTTTTAAGGGTAGTAGTTTGTAACATCCCAAAATTTTCCAAATTTTGGAATGTTAATAATAAGATACTATTGAGTCAATTGCTATGATTTTCATGAGAAATTAAAACCTTTTGATTCTTGTTTCAAATATTTCATCCAATTGCTTTTCTTTTGGACACCTATGAAATATTTTGAAACCACAAATAAAAATGGAGTGGGAATAAAATGACTTTCTCAAAATGTGGCGAATAAATATTTCATTTGAAGTTCTTTTGAATTTGGATTTCTATTTGAAGATGGATCTTATTTGGAGTTATAGTGTCATATAAATATTTCCAAATTACTAAATAAATAAATAAAAATGAGAGGAGATAATATGACTTCTCTAGAACTATGATTGGAAGTATTTAATATTTCTTCTTTGGAATTTTTTGGCATTCATCAGATACTAAGAACTATGTTGGTAAAATTATGATGCCCATAGTGCATTATCGAAACATGTATGTACATAAAATTATTGCTTATTATTTATGAAACCACTTTTTCTAGACTAGAAATAATCAACCAGAATATGAGAACATTTTTCTCAGATCTAAATAATAATTCTGAGAGAGTGAGCAATTTATTCATTGATTATGTAGCCTAATATTGTTATTAGTTATGCTTTCTCTCTATCAGCCCATCTAGCCCATCCATCTCTTCTATTTTTTTTCTCTCTTTGCCCTTGGGCCACCTTTCCCACTAAGGCCCATTTCTCTTTCACTTAGCGCAGGCCCATGAGCTGGTCTTCGTCTACCTCTCTGTTCGTTCAATCTTCAGGAACACAGAGAGACAGGCATGGCACCTCCACCTCTTCCTCTCCCTCTAGTGCTAACCACAGACATCCTTTCGACTTTCCACCAACACGAACATTGAAGAGGAATGCAAGGAGAACCCATTCAGGGAATTAAAACCCAACATTGTTGCGTTAATTGCACGCACGAAGCCGTGAAACGTACATGCACAAAACAGCCATTAATGGCCATGTTGAGCCCCTTGATCTACCTGTACCGACCTCCCCTGACCCTCTATAAAAGCCTAGGACGCCGCCCGTAATCCCCTCGTTCGAAGCCCTCTCCTTCGGGAGCATATTCCCTCCTCATCTCTCTAAATTACTCGCCGGAGTTCCGTCCTGCTATAGCCGTATGCGCACAACCACGACGAGCACAAGGTGACCCCGACCCTCTCCTTCTCTAGTCCTTCTCTATTTGCTGTAGGCATCGTTTTGACATGAATAAAATTACAGTTTGGTTAGCGGAAGCACGCGCTCCAAGGCGTATGCGACCGACCGGAGCTCCTCACGAATCCGATGGCTTCCCCACCGCGCCCGAGGACGAGGACGAGCCAGCCGCGTTGTTCCCCGGGTCCGCCCCGACCTCCTCTCCACTGTCCTCCACTCGCTGGTCTCCGGAGCCCGCCCGTCACCGGAACCCCGCGACGCCCTCACCACCACAGCCACCCGCCGCCTCGCCGGATTTCTTTTTCCGGTGAGTCTCTCCTTCCTGTCCTCGTTAGTTCAATCGCTAGAACTAAATCACTTGGGTCATAACACATGAAGAGGTATTGGCCTATCGGATCGCGACACGTGGCAGCCCAATACTTATGTCGTATTGATTTCCTGAAAAAGACCCAAACTTTGGAAAATCATATCTCCTAGACTGTATGTCCGAATTCGACAAATTTTATAGGCGACTGTTAGGCGCCGGCGCACCGGCCAAGCAATTCGGCCGGTCTAGCCCCAGCCACCCGATGCGTGGGATTAGAGCCGTTCGATCACCCCTCTCCCACGTCATCGTCCTCTTCCCCCTTCCCCCCTACTTCAGATCCGCCATGCGCTTACCCCCGCCCGCCGCGCGCTCGCTCCCGGCTGCCGTTGGATGCGCCCCCGGCCGCCGCGCGCTCGCCCCCCGCCGCCCAGCGCTCGCTCCCCGCCACCGTTGGATGTGTTGTTACAGCCGCGACACCGCAACCCCCCCCCTCCCCGCAGCTCTTGCCCTCCATAGCCACGAGGCCATCGCCCGCGGTCGCAGCGATGGTGGTCGACGCTCACCGGGGCCCCTTAGTTGCCGCCGTCATGGTCGTCGGCGACATTAGTTGCAGCCCGCCGGCGTGTCGAGTCGAAAACTCGCCATGGTCATCATCGTACATGGTGGAAGCTTCTGCAAACGCTGGTTGTAGCTTTTCCATAGCCGGTTGCAGCTTTCGTTCTCCGACCATAGCTTCTGTTCACCTCCGGTTGAAGCATTTTTGTTTGTCAGTTGGAGCTTTTCCCATCAACAGTTGTACCTTTCTCAGGTGCCGATTGCAGCTTCCATGGCGCCCCCCCTCAGTTTCCATGTATCTCTGGTTGGAGCTTTTTTCTCAGCGGTGGTAGCATTCTCGTGTGCCGGTTGTGGCAATTTGAAGTGCTGGTTGTAGCACGACGTGACAGCATTGCGGCAAAAATTCCCGACGCCGGCTATGGCAATGCCGCAAAATGAGACACCGGTTGTAGCAAAAAACAACACCAGTTGTAGCAAATATCGCTGGATCATAGTGGCTACAAAACTCCGGCGAACTCGGGTTGCAGCTCTGATGAACGTGGTTGTAGCTTTTTTGTTGAACGGTTGTAGCTTTTTTTCATGGCAGTTGAAGCCTTTTTACATGCCAGTTAAAGCTTTCAACATTATGCCCGTCGTCGGTCGGAACATTCCTCATTGCTGGTTCCAGCAAAAATTCACGCTGGATGCAGCTTTTTTTCCGGCCGGTTCGAGCTAAAAATCACACTGTTTGCAGCACCAGTCACCTCCGGTTTGATGCTTGTCGCTGAGCTCCACCTCGCTGCTCGTAGCATCTAGTCGCGACGGTTTGCAGCTCGTGCCATGTTGGTTGCAGCTCCGCCGGTCATCTTTGCATCTCCCCCGAGGTCTGCCCCCGCCGCATCTTCCACACCCCATCACGCGCAGCCATGGCGACAGGAGCGGCGCGAGGGCGCTGCCATGCGAGGGGTGCGACCATGGCGATGAGGTTGCAGCAAAAAAGGCAGTGGGATTGGGCGCGCGAGGGGGACGCACAGCTGGGCGCGAGTCCGCTGGCCGGTGGTGTTGCCGGAGAAAGAGGAAAAGGGAGGATGGGTCGAGGTGGAAGAAGATAAGGCAAAAAGAAAAAAAATAGACGCAGGAGGACGTGGGATAGACACAGATCGAACGCTCGCGATAAGACCGGCCGAGCGTTCGGCCGGTGCACCGTCTGTAAACATTTTCCAATTTTATATCCCCGGATTCGTTGGAACATCTAGTTTATTATATAATTAAAATATTTCAACTTTGTTAATTTGAAATTTGATTCAAATTTAGAAAGTATATTTGAGTAATTTTGCTATAACTTTTATTCTATAAATCATATAAAAATGTTTTATATATGCAAGTTGGACCTTAGGACCTAACCTTTCTATTGGAACTGATGGAAAAAAACTTTTCCAACATATTTTCGATGTTGTTTTATCATCAACACCTTAATTTGATCTTCTTTGATCATTGTTTAATAACTTTGTTCAAATAGAATATAATGTAACGCCCTCGATGCGGCTATATCTCCCACGTGTCGAAGCACGACTTAGAGGCATAACCGCATTGAAAGCAATGTCGCAAGTGAGGTAATCTTCGCACAATCCATGTAATACATAAGGGAAAAGATACATAGTTGGCTTACAGTCGCCACTTCACACAATACATAAATAAACATCCATCATTCAGATTACACTCAAGGTCCGACTACGGAACCAAAATAAAAGAAGAATACCCCAAATGCAACACAGATCCCCGATCGCCCCAACTAGGCTCCACTATTAATCGTCTGGAAATGAAACATAGTAACGACCAAGGGCCTCATCAAATTCCCACTTCAGCTCAGTTGCGCCATCTGCGCTGGTATCGTCGGTACTTGCATCTATTTTGGTAGAATCTGTGAGCCACGGGGACTCAGCAATCTCACACCCGCGAGATCAAGACTATTTAAGCTTAAGGAAAGGCTGGTGTAAAGAGGTGGAGCTGCAGCAAGCGACTAGCATATATGGTGGCTACATCGCAAAAGAGAGCGAGAAGAGAAGCAAGGCACGGTCATGAAGCTAGTAGCGATCAAGAAGTGATCCTGAAACTACTTACGTCAAAGATAACTCCAACACCGTGTTCACTTCCCGGACTCCGCCGAGAAGAGACCATCACGGTAACACACCCGGTTGATGTATTTTAATTAAGGTCAACTTCGGGTTTTCTACAACCGGACATTAACAAATTCCCATCTGTCACATAACCGCGGGCACGGCTCTCGAAAGTTTATACCCTGCAGGGGTGTCCCAACTTAGCCCATAACAAGCTCTCGCGATCAACGAAGGAATAGACCTTCACCCGAGACACTCCAATCAGACTCGGTATCCCGGTACATCAAGACATTTCGACGATGGTAAAACAAGACCAGCAAAGCCGCCCGATGTGCCGACAAATCCCGATAGGAGCTGCACATATCTCGTTCTCAGGGCACACCGGATGAGCAAGACGACGGGTTGGCATAGACCCTGGTTGCCCAGGGGGCGCCGGACATCGCTCAGGTTGGACCAACACTCGAAGGAGCACTGGCCCGGGGGGGTAAAATAAAGATGACCCTCGGGCTCCGGAAACCCAAGGGAAAAAAAGGGCTAGGTGAGGCAAATGGTAAAACCAAGGTTGGGCCTTGCTGGACAAGTTTTATTCAAAGCGAACTGTCAGGGGGGTCCCATAAATCACCCGACCGCGTAAGGAACGCAAAATCTGGGAACATAACACCGGTATGACGGAAACTAGGGCGGCAAGAGTGGAACAAAACACCAGGCATAAGGCCAAGCCTTCCACCCTTTACCAAGTATATAGATGCATTAATTAAAACAATAGATATTGTGATATCTCAAAATATCCGTGTTCCAACAAGAAACAAACTTCATCTTCACCTGCAACTAGCAACGCTATAAGAGGGGCTGAGCAAAGTGGTAACATAGCTAATCAACGGTTTGCTAGGAAAGGATGGTTAGAGGTTGACATGGCAATATGGGTGACATGATATAGCAAGTGGTAGGTATCACAACATAGGCATAGCAAAAGAGCGAGCATCTAGCAAGCAAAGATAGAAGTGATATCGAAGGTATGGTCATCTTGCCTGCAAGGTTCTCAGAGTTGTCGAAGGCTTGATCCTCGTAGGCGTTCTCAACAGGTTCCTCGTACACGTACTCGTCTCCCGGCTCTACCCAAAGCAAGAACACAAGCAACGGAACCACAATCAAACAAGGAACAATGCACAAGCAATATGATGCAATACATGACATGCTATGCGAGATGTGATATGCAATGCATATGTATGCTCCAGAAGGAAAATGATGAACCGGGCATCAACTTGGCAAACCAAGTATGCCGCTGGAAAGATGAGAAGATTTCGGTTGAAATCGATATAAAGATCACCGGAATAGGATGCACGGTTTGCAAATGGCAAGCAAAACAATAATGGCACAAATCTGCGTTTAACAGCACGATGCTACTTAGCATGCAACAAGAAACTATGCTATAGCACCCCAGCATAAAAACAAAGCATATGGCAGTGATCTACAGGAGATGCTTATCAAAAGAGGAACACTGAGCTACGGCTAGATCACATCAGAACATGTTCAAATAAGCATGGTAAAAGTGCAAAAAATATCAGGTTCACAGACTTAGTGAAAATACTAGCATGCCAGGAATTAACATCAGGAAGGCATGTTTAGAGCAAGAAAACAACAAGCTACAGGAACTTATAATAGCAAAACAAGGCATGACATGATTCTACTCAAAGCATATATCAATAGTCCCTTACTGACCATAAGCCAAAAAGGACCATAAGAAATGGTGGCACCCATGTAAACATAGCAAGTTTTTATTACAGATTTCAGACTTAGCAGAAAACTGGGCATGGCAAAAACAGATAACAAGTAGGCATGTTCGTGAGCTCGATGCACTCACTACAGAGCATCTCATGATAAACTAAGCATACACCCATTAAGAAGACATGGCATAGAAGCTATACATGGCAAGAACAACATCATAGCATACACGGATCAACTACAACGACCTCGTGAAAATTGAATCTCATGCAAGCAATCTGCCAGGAAACATTTTCAAGCAAAAGTAGAGCACGAAAATGACATTCTAGACTACTCCATAAATGCCAACAAAGGCATAGATGGATAGAGCACATCCATATGTTCAAAACACCCTTACTGATCATGCTCAAAAAGGGCATGGATCTCTCTGTAACAATATGAACATATGGCATAAAAAAAACAGCAGGACAAGACAGTGAAAACTTTAAGTTCCTGAAATCAGCAACATTATCATCCCTAGTTTGCATGCTTGTTCTAGTCACCACATAACTCACAAAAATACATGGCATATACCCCTGGAAAGATGGCATGGCATAGTTTAACACACATGTAGGGCTCAAGTTCATAAGGTGCACACATTAATCATGGCAAAAATGATAAAAGTGCAAGTTCTGTTAAGAAACAGAAACTAACAATCTGAAGCCCTCTTCCAACAGCATTTCGGGCATCAAGATGAGCTCAAATGCAAATGATGCAATGGAACGAAATGATGTACTCTTCGAGGCAAACAATTTGACATATTATAAGCCCAAAACGGAGCCACGGTTGCGGAGGTGTGATGCGATGAAAATGCACGAAAATTATTACAGAAAATGACTTAGAGAGATTTCGGGGTATGGGAAAAGTCAACCTAGTGTTTTGGATCTGAGATCCGGAGGGTCGAGGTCGCCGGAGTTGGGGGCGCCGGCCGGATCTGGCAGAGCTCCGGCGCGGCGGCGCGGGGACGGGCGGCGACCTTCAGGCGACGGGGACCGGCGGGGACCGGCGCGGCGACGCGCCCGGCCGGCGACGGGGAGCGGCGGCTCCCGGGCGGCACCGGAACGAGCGGCGGCGGCGCTCGGGCGACGCGGCGCGGCGGCGGGAGCGGACGGCGAGCGCGGCGGCGGCGAACGGCGGCGAGGCGAAGGCGGTCGGCGGCGGAGGCGGTCGGCGGCGGGCGGCGCGGCCGGGCGCGGCGGAGGCGGCGAACGGGCCGCGGGGGCCCTGCACGGGCCTCGCGGGCCCGCGGGGTCGGCGGCGATGTGGGGCGCGGGCTGCCCACGTGGCGGCGCGCGATTCGTCCGGCGGCGCGGGCGGACGTGTCCGGCCGCCCGGATTTCGTCCGGAAATCCGGGGGAGGGGGTGTTTTTATAGGTAGAAGGAGCTAGGAGACTCCAAATGGGGTGCGGTTTTCGCCCACACGATCGTGATCGAACGACCGAGAGCATGGAGGTGACTTAGGTGGGTTATAGGGCTGTTTTGGAGGGGTGTTGGGCTGCAACTTAAAAGAGGCCTTTGCGAGAGTGCGGTTAACCGTTGGAGTACTAAACGAGCTCCAAATGACCCGAAACTTGACAGGTGGTCTACCGGTGATATACCAGGGCCACTTGGCAAGGCTCGGTCCATTCCGAGAATGTTCAACACCCGCACACGGAAAAAGAACAAGAGGAGTGCGCCGGTGCATGTGGGAGTGTCGGAATGCAAAACGGACAACGGGGAAAATGCTTGGATGCATGAGACGAACACGTATGCATATGAGATGCACATGATGACATGATATGAGATGCATGACATGGACAAAATGCAAAACGAAAACAAAACCCAACCACGGAGGGAATATCATAGCACATATCCGAAAATGGAAAGAGTTGGAGTTACAAATATGGAAAGATACATCCGGGGTGTTACAACACTCCACCACTACAAGAGGATCTCGTCCCGAGATCTAGGATTGAAAGAACTCTGGATATTCGGAACGGAGGTCATCCTCGCGCTCCCAGGTGGCTTCTCGGTCGGAATGGTGTGACCACTTTACTTTCAGGAATTTGATTGACTTGTTGCGAGTCTTGCGCTCGGTTTCTTCAAGAATAGCAACAGGGTGCTCATGATAAGAGAGATCTTCTTGGAGGTCAATTTCTTCAAAGTTGATAGTGCGTTCAGGAATCTTGAAGCACTTGCGGAGCTGTGACACGTGAAACACATCATGCACGTTTGCAAAGTTGGATGGAAGCTCAAGTTGATAGGCGAGATCGCCTCTTTTGCCAATGATCTTGAAAGGACCCACGTATCTAGGGGCAAGCTTCCCTTTGATACCGAAGCGACGAGTGCCTTTCATTGGAGAGACACGGAGGTAGACATGGTCTCCGATTTCAAAAGCCACATCACGGTGCTTGTCATCATAATAGCCCTTCTGGCGCGATTACGCGGCTTTAAGATTCTCACGAATGACTTTGCACATTTCTTCGGCTTTTGTGATCAAGTCGTTGCCAAGAAGTTGGCGTTCACCTGTCTCGGACCAGTTGAGAGGAGTATGGCACTTTCTGCCATAGAGAATTTCGAATGGGGCCTTGCCCGAACTCGCTTGGAAGCTGTTGTTGTAGGAGAACTCGGCATATGGGAGACACTCTTCCCACTTCATGCCAAAGGAAATGACACAAGCCCTGAGCATATCTTCAAGGATTTGATTGACTCGCTCGACTTGTCCACTTGTTTGAGGATGGAAAGCTGTGCTGAAACGAATGTTGGTGCCCATGGCCTTCTGAAAGGAGTCCCAGAACTTAGAAGTGAAAATGCTTCCACGGTCTGAAGAGATCAATTGCGGAATACCGTGCAAGGAGACAATTCTGGAGGTGTATAGCTCTGCCAGCTGAGCTGCTGTGATAGATTCTTTGACAGGAAGAAAATGAGCCACTTTAGTAAGCTTGTCAATGACAATGAAGATGGCATCATTTCCACGCTTGGACTTAGGAAAACCAGTCACGAAGTCCATCTTGATATGATCAAACTTCCATTCTGGAATAGCAAGAGGTTGGAGGAGACCAGCTGTTCTTTGGTGTTCTGCTTTCACCCTTCTACAGACATCACATTCACTCACGAATTGAGCAATTTCTCGCTTCATTCGAGTCCACCAATATGACTGCTTGAGGTCATGGTACATCTTCGTACTTCCAGGATGAATGGATAGGAGAGAATTGTGTGCCTCATTCATGATGACTTTTCTCAGATTGCCTTTAGGAACCACAATACGATCCTCGAAGAAAAGAGTATCTTTGTCATCCAAGTGATAGCACTTGTATTTGGAAATGCCCTTGTCAATACCACGTTTCACTTTCTTCACCATGGTATCCAGGAGTTGTGCCTCGCGAATTTGATCTTCCAAAGTAGGAGAGACTATGAGGTTGGCAAGAAAGCCTTAAGGAACAACTTGAAGATTCAGCTTGCGGAAAGCTTCACAAAGATCCGGTTGGAAGGGCTTGAGAATTAAGTTGTTGCAATAAGCCTTTCTACTCAAGGCATCTGCAATCACATTCGCCTTGCCAGGAGTATATTCAATACTTTGATTGTACTCTTGAATCATTTCGACCCATCGAGTTTGCCTGAGGTTGAGGTTTGGTTGAGTGAAGATTGTCGGGGCGTATCTCTGTGGCCTCGAGCACCTATGGGGCACTGGGGGCCCCTTCTGGTTCGGCAAGGGAACGGGGATCGTGCGCAGAGCAGATCGAGGTCGAGCGCGCGCGGGGAGACGGGTAATCTTTACCCAGCTTCGGGGCTCTCCGGAGAGATAACACCCCTACTGCTGCTTTGTGTTTGTTATTTGATCTTGCTCGAGTGTGCGAGCGTATGGTGGTGCTGTGGGTGTCGAATGGACCGAACCCCTTCTACGTGCGCATGGGCCTCCCTTTTATAGTCTGAAGGGGGGACCCACAGGTGGCAGCGTAGGAAGAGGGGGTAGAAAGGTAAAAACGCAGGTTGGTACAACAGTGCACAACAGTGCCCCTACCTAACTCTGACGGCAGGGGACAAGGGCATTAAATGCCCGTCTGGTCGCCCCAAAAGTGTAAAGAAACAACCGTTAGGTGAGCCACTGGTTGCCACGATGGCGCCTCTGTCAGCTCCATTTGCCACCTCGCTCCGCATGGCTGCGTAGCGCCTCGCCACGTGCCCTTGGGATGGCCTTGTAACGACACGTCGCCGGGTGCGCTGGAGTTCGGGTGGCAGCCTTGCCGCGGCAAGTGCCTTGCCGCGGCCCTTTTCTTGTTGTGCCGGCAAGCTTGCCGGCCGCCGGGCCTTGCCGGGGCGCGCGGGGCGCCACGGCAAGTCTTCTGGTGATGACCTGGTTGGCCTCCCCGGCAAGCTCCTCTTGCCGGGGCCTTCGTGTTCTTGGCTAGTACTTTGTTCTTGAATGGCAGTACTAAAGAGTGGAGGGCCTTGCCGGGCGCCCGGCAAGCCCCGCCGCGGGGGTGCTGCGACTGCCCGTGCACAAGTTCGGGGTACTAAGGTACCCCCTACTTTAGTACACCGACAGGAGCCCCCGGGCCTGGGCCATACACGGTGCCGAGCGTTGTTGGGCCAGGCACAAAACAGTGCACGGGCACACGTGGCCTGGGTCCGCACAGCAACGGGCTCCGTGTCCACCGCGCTCCCCCGCAACGGCACGCGTCGATTGCGGCGTCGTGGGAGACGTGGGTGGCGCTTAATTCCAGAGAATGCGTAATGTTCGCATCCTCTGTTTATAAGCGGAGGGAACAGGGCCGTTCCCCCACTTTCGCCATTTGCGGTTCCTTCCTCCGAAAGCTCCGACGCCCTCCTCCGTCTCCTGAATCGAGAAAAAGAAATAGCGCTTCTGCCGCCCATAGCCGCCGTCGCTGCCGCCGCTTCTGCCTCCCCCCGCTGCCCCCGCCATGGCCCCGAAGGCCGGGAAGGCTACGAAGGCCGCGAAGGCCGAGAAATCGACCGAGGCACAAGAGCTCGAGGCGCTGCGCAAGAGGCGGGTGCTTTTCCCTCCTGAGCTCACCCCAGATGCGCAGCTCGACGAGGCGAAGAAGGCGTTCATCCTGGAAAAGGCTAAAGCCGAGGAGCAGCAGAGGCTTGCCGCCGAGGAGCTGTCCAAGCGGGACGGCGAGCTGATACAAAGGAAAGCGTACTTGGACAGCCACGACGAGGAGCTCGCCGGCCGGGAACAGTCACTTGGCGGGGCGCTCAAGGAAGCGAAAGACGCCGCCGCGGCTGCCGAGGCCGCCAAGAAGGAGTTGGAGGAAAAAGCGACGCGGCTGGAGGCGGACGCGACGAGGAAGAACGAGGAGCTTGCCGCACTCCAGCGCGATCGTGAGGAGGATGCGCGCGCCCACGGCGATCTGCAAGCCCAACTCTCTGAGAGGATCAAAGAGCTGAACGCCGTCAAGGACTCGAGTGCTGATCTGGAGCTGAAACTGGCCACCTTGACGGAGACGCTGGACGCCGCCAAGAAACGAGAAGATACCCTGAGGAAGGACCTCAAGGACAACGAGGAGCTGTTGACGAGGGCCGCCAAGGCTCAGAACACCCTTAAAACCACAGTGGAGCTCTGGACGGAAGGCCTCGTCAACATCGCCACGCTCATTGACGAGGAGTTGGCGGAGCTGGACTTGACGGGCTTCGGGTATTCCACAGAAGCGAACCTCCAGCCCAGCGCTAAGCTCACGCTTTTCTTCAAGGACGTGGTGACGGCGCTACGGCAGCTCTGGGAAAGGATCCCGAAGCAGTTGGCCGCCGAGTCGCGCGCCGTCTGCGCCGGGGTCCTGGAGAAGGTGTTGGTGAAGGTCCTCTTCCGCAACCCGGGCATCGACCTCTCCCATGTCACCAAGAAGCTGCCGGAGGGTGCTGATGTTGAGGAGCTCAAGGCCATCGTCGCACCCATCATGGACAAAGTGAACGAGGTCAGGAGGCTCGATGGCGAGCGCGTAGATTAGGCTGCTCCTCTTCTCCCCTTTTCTTGCTGCTGCCATTTTGGTTACGGGAACAATTTCAGTTAGTGCCATAATAAGTCATTCTTGTAATATAACTTAATTATGGATACTGCTTGCCGCGCTATTCCCTTTATTCTGTTGCATCCCTTGTATGCTTTTTGCCCTACGCGTTGAGGGACCTTGCCGGTGCGAGCACACTTGCTGAGTGCGGAACATCAGCAGCTTGTGGTGACGCTTCTTCCGGCAAGAAATCTTGTCGGGACTAGTTGCAGTCCACTCGCATTGTTGAGCGGGCTCAGAAACAACGCAAGGGCGCAACTTGGTCGCGAGTCGATTCCTCCGCGCACAGGTTTTCCATACAAGGCACGAACGTTCAAGGGATATAACTTGAAAATTTAAAATTGACTAGGTTCAATCTTTGGCTACTTAGCTTTTCTGTCTTCTGTGTCCCGGCAAGGCTAGATTCCTTTGAACGTCGCCTGTTCCATACTTCTACCTTCCCTTCCCCCCGGTGAACTTGTGGGCGGAGGAATCTTCTGTCTATGAGAAGAAAGAAGAGAAAATAATCGTATGGAACCTTAAGGTTCGCTATTGCTTACCGGGGGTTATGTGCTGCACAGAGTGTCAGATACAGATGCAAAAAGAAGATAATGCATTAAATTTGACAAGATGTGCGAAGCACGTGAACTTTATTTACGCACGGGGGCTGCGCCCGGCTTTGTACAAAGGGTTATATGCGACAGCGGCAATGCTTGTACAGAAGAAGGTGGTTGCCGGAATGGGTCCGGTAACCGCGCCTTATGGGTAAAACTTGCGAAGATGTTCTATGTTCCAGGAGTTGCTCACTGGAACGCCATCTTCGGTCTCAAGGCGGACAGCGCCGGGCCTAGTGACTCGTTTCACCCGGTAAGGGCCTTCCCACTTTGGCGTCAACTTGTTTGAATTCTTGGCCGATTGAACTCACCGAAGAACAAGGTCGCCTTCCTCGAAGCTTCTGGCGTTAACTTTGCGGCTATGATAGCGGCGCAAAGTTTGCTGGTAACGAGTAGCTCGCACAGCAGCCTGAAGACGATCCTCCTCGAGGAGCAGCGTGTCATCTTGTCGCAGCTGCTCTTGCTCAAGCTCATCATAAGCGAGCACTCGTGGTGACCCGTATACGAGTTCCGTGGGGAGAACTGCCTCTGCTCCGTAGACGAGAGCAAAGGGTGTCTGGCTGGTGGCTCGATTTGGCGTCGTCCTGATCGACCAAAGAACCACCGGCAGCTGCTCGATCCAATTTCTTCCGCACTTGTGCAGCCTATCGAAAGTTCTGGTCTTGAGCCCGCGCAGCACTTCAGCGTTCGCCCTCTCCACTTGACCGTTGCTTCTCGGGTGAGCAACAGAAGCAAAGCAAATCTTGGTGCCAAGATCTTGGGCGTACTGCATGAAGGTGTGGCTCGTGAATTGTGTGCCATTGTCGGTGATGATCCTGTTGGGGATTCCGAAACGGCAAACAATTGACCTGAAGAACTTGACTGCTGACTGTGCTGTCACCTTCCTCACTGGTTCCACTTCAGGCCACTTTGTGAACTTGTCGATTGCAATGTACAAGTACTCAAAGCCCCCGACAGCTCGGGGAAAAGGGCCGAGGATGTCGAGCCCCAGCCGAAAATGGCCAGGATAAAGGGATTGTTTGGAGAGCTTGAGCTGGTTGGTGAATCTGTTTGGAGTGGAACTGGCACGCTTCACACTTGGTTACTTGTGCAGTTGCATCCTGGAGGGCTGTCGGCCAGAAGAAGCCTTGCCGGAAAGGCTTGCCGGCAAGTGCTCTTGCGCCAATGTGGTGACCACATATGCCTCCATGTATCTCCGCCAACAGCTGCCGTCCATCTTCCCGGGAAATGCACTTTAATTTCACTCCGTTGAATCTTCTTCTGTACAATATGCCATCGACAAACTGGTACATACTCGATTGTCGGGCTACTCTCTCTGCTTCTTCTTGTTCCTCGGGAAGTTCCCCTGTTTGAAGGAAATGGACGATTTGCTGTGCCCATGCCGGAGCCTGAGGCTCGACGGCAAGGACTAAAGGCGCAAATGCTTCTGCGGGAACATCCGCTTCCACGGCAAGGATCTGGGATCCGGCCGGAGCGTGATGCTCCCCAGCAAGCGTGTCGGGACACAGCTTGTCGGGAGCGCCTGCCTCAACGAAACAGACCCTGGGGCTTGCCGGAGCAGATCGCTCCTCAGCACTTTCTGTGTTGATCCTGGGGACCTTCTTGGCGGCGGCTTCGGGAAGCTCTGTCGGAAAGTAGTCGCCAATAACCAACTTTCTTTTCTTGCTTTGTCTAGTTGATGGTGTCACTGACGGCTGAGTTAGTTTGAGCACAAAAATCCCTGGTTCCACAGGCAACTTGAGTGCGGCGCACTTTGACAGGCTATCTGCAATGTCATTCTGAGCTCTTGGAACATGTTCCATTTGCAGGCCGTCAAAATGTTCTTCTAGCTTCCTCACTTCATCAACGTACGCTTCCATCAACGGACTCTGATAATCTTTGTTAACTTGGCGGACGATAAGCTGTGAGTCACCCCTTACAATAAGCTTCCTGATCCCAAGTTCTGCCGCGATCCTGAGTCCGGCAAGCAAGCCCTCATATTCTGCAGTATTGTTGGTTGCTTGCTCCTTGGGAAAGTGCATCTGGACCATGTACTTGAGGTGCTCCCCGGTGGGTGCGACAAGTAGTACGCCCGCGCCAGCGCCTTGCAGCGAGAAGGCACCATCAAAGTACATGATCCATTCTTTGTCTGCTTCCTTGACGGGGATGCTCCCCTCCGGAGTTTCTCCGTCGGGTGTTGGCATCCATTCTGCTATAAATTTTGCCAATGCTCGGCTCTGAATGGTTGAAGTACTTTCAAACTTGAGGCCAAAGCTTGATAATTCCAGTGCCCACTCGACAATCCTGCCTGTCGCTTCCAGATTCTGTAACATCCTCTTCAGCGGAAAGCGAGTGACCACTGTGATCTCATGTGCTTGAAAGTAATGGCGCAGCTTCCTCGAGGCCATGAGGAGGCCAAAAAGCAACTTCTGCACACCAGAGTACCTTGATCTAGCCCCCTGCAGAAGGGAACTGACAAAGTAAACTGGACGCTGCACCATCTTCTTCTGCTTTTCTTCTTGTGGCTGCGCAGGCGCATCCTTGCCGGAACCAGAACTTGCCGGATCAGGGCTTGTCGGGCCAGAGCCTGTCGGGGAAGCCCCCTGCTTGTCGTTGGACTTGCTTGCCGCGGCCGCTGGCTCGTCATCTGCCTCTCTCTCCGCCACCAACGCAGCACTAACCACTTGATTAGTTGCCGCCAGATATAGCAGCAACTTCTCTTGTGGCTTAGGCGCGACAAGTGTTGGAGTGGAGGACAAATATTTCTTCAAGTCCTGCAGCGCAGCCTCCGCTTCCGGAGTCCATCTCATCGGGTCTGCCTTTTTCAAGATTTTGAAAAACGGCAGGGCGCGCTCAGCGGACTTGGAAATGAACCTGCTGAGGGCAGCAACGCAGCCGGCAAGCTTTCGTACGTCCTTGACCCGCTTCGGTGCTTCGATTTGCTCGATGGCCCTGATCTTGTCGGGATTGGCTTCAATCCCCCTCTGTGACACAAAGAATCTGAGAAGCTTGCCGGAAGGAACTCCGAACACGCACTTCTCGGGATTCAACTTGAGGTTGATCTTGCGCATATCTGTGAAAGTCTCGTCCAAGTCTTGGATCAAAGTCTCTTTGTCCTTGCTCTTGACCACTATGTCATCCATGTAAGCTTCTACATTTCTGTGTAGTTGTGGCTCAAAAGCATGACTGACCACTCTCACAAATGTCGAACCAGCATTCTTTAGTCCGAAAGGCATCCGTACGAAACAGTACGTGCCACATGGAGTAATGAACGCGGTCTTCTCTTCGTCCTCTTCAGCCATGAAGATCTGATGATATCCCGAGTATGCATCAAGGAATGAAAGCAGATCACATCCTGCTGTGGAGTCGACAATCTGGTCAATGCGCGGCAAGGGAAATGGATCCTTGGGACAAGCTTTGTTCACATCGGTGAAGTCAATACAAAGCCTCCACTTCCCGTTTGCTTTGCGCACGACTACGGGATTGGCTAACCACGTTGGATGGAGTACTCCTCGGCTCAGGCCTGCTGCTTCCAACTTCTTGATCTCCTCTGCTATGAACTCTTGACGCTCTATTGCTTGCTTCCTGACTTTTTGCTTGACGGGCCGCGCGTGAGGGCAGACGGCAAGGTGGTGCTCGATTACTTCCCTGGGAACGCCGGGGATGTCAGATGGTTGCCATGCAAACACATTGACATTCGCCCGCAGGAAAGCAACGAGCGCGCTTTCCTATTTAGGATCAAGCGTGGCACTGATGGTGAAAGTACCACCAGTGCCGTCCTCCTTGGCGGCCACCTTTTTGGTCTCCGGCGAGGTTATCTTTGCCTTCTTGTAATTGCCGGCGGAGCTCGATGGTGTGTCCTCGACGGCAGCGCAGCGCTCCGGGAAGGTGCGTTTGCCGGAGTGAGCACCAGAGCTATCCTTGCCGTACTTGGCTTTCTTCTTCCCCCGGGGAGCTTCAACGGCAAGTGGCTCGCGCTCTGCTGCGGCCGCTGCTTCCCGGTAGATCTTGTCGGTGCAGATGAGTGCATCCCTCTTGTCGCCTTGGACAGAAATGACACTCATCGTGCCGGGCATCTTGAGCACATTGTACGCGTAGTGAGAGGCCGCCATGAACTTGGCGAGTGCGGGTCGGCCGAGTATCCCGTTGTAGGGTAAGGGGATATCAGCCACATCGGACGTGACCCTCTCAGTCCTGAAGTTCAGTTCGCTTCCGAACGTCACTGGCAATGTGATCTTCCCCTTGGGCTTGCTCCTTCCCGGATTTATTCCTTGAAAGGCACCAGTTTCTTCGAGCTCGCTGTCGGGGATCTGGAGCTTCTTGAGCACTACGGAGGAAATCAAATTCAGGCCGGCCCCGCCGTCAACCAGCATCTTCGTGACCTTGAGGTTGCGGATTGTTGGTGAGACCAACATCGGCAAGCACCCGACCGCAGTGATGCGATCAGGGTGGTCCTCAACGTCGAAGACGATGGGCGTGCTGGACCACTTCAGAGGCCTGCGTGCCTCGACGGATGGCTCCGCTGCATTCACTTCTCGCACCCACTGTTTGAGTTGGCGGTGCGAGGTGTGCAGGGAGGCGCTGCCGTCGATGCACAACACTTCTGTCGCCTTCTGAAACTCTTGATCATCAGCCTCATCTTCCTCCATCTCTTCATCCTCATCTTCATCTTCGTCCTTGTCGCGGCCGCGGGGAGGCCTGTCTCCTTGCCGCGGCTTAGCCTTGCCGCGGTGTCCCCCCGGGCGGGAAGCTTCTTGCCGGACCCTCCGCCACCTCCCTGGGCTCTCTCCTTATCGCGGTGCTCATACTTAGCTTTTTGCAGCTCCGCCATCTGCTCTACTTTTTTGCAGGTTTGGAGGTCATGGCCCTTGGTGCGGTGGATCTTGCAATATCGCTTGCCGGAGCCGTCCTGCTTGTCGGCGGCTGCCACAGCCTCGCCGGAGTCGTCGGTTTTGGCCTTGTCGGAGCCGCCTCCGTTGCCGGAATGCTCAACAGCCAATACATCCTTAGCTTTTCTCTTCCTATTGTTCCGCCTCCGGTTCTTCCTTGCCGGGGCGGCATCCTCACTGTCAGATCCTTCTGCTCCGGCAACCTCTCCGGGGATTTTCCTCCCCTCCTCAGCCCGTGCACACTTGTCGGCCAGAGCGTAGAGCTCGCTGACATCTCTGATCTTGCTCATCGCCATCTCCTCCCTCATCCTGCGATTACGCACGTTCTGATGAAACGCGCTAATAACCGCGGCAGGGTGGACGTCTGGGATGTTGCGCTGCACCTGGCTGAATCTTTGTATGTACTTGCGCAGGGGCTCCTCCTCCTTCTGGACGAGCAAGTGGAGGTCACTCTCCTGGCCATGAGGCTTGTGGCCACCCGTGAAGGCGCCGACAAGCTGATGACACAGGTCCGCCCATGAAGAGATGGAGCCGTCCGGCAAGTGCATGAGCCAAGATCTGACGTTAGGCTTGAGTACCAGCGGGAAGTAGTTGGCGAGGATCTTCTCCTCGCGCCCTCCGGCAGCCTGCACCGCGATGGTGTAGATGCTGAGGAACTCCGACGGGTGTATCCTGCCGTCGTACTTCTCGGGCACGTCTGGCTTGAAGTTCTTGGTTTTGGGCCACTGGACTTGCCGCAGCTCGCGGGTGAATGCAGGGCAACCTGCCGCGTACGACAAGTCGCCTGGTTCTCCGGGTGCGTGCGCGTCGACAGCGGGCCCAGCGCGCTGGTCAGATTGACGTCGCGCTTCTCTCCGGCGCTCGATGCGAGTGCGAGCGTATTCGTGTTGTCGTTCTTGGAGAACATGGCGTTGATCGCGGCGAGTTCACGGGTCCGACGACGCGGTGGAGTCGCCGTCGGGGTTGGTACGGCGAGCTGGCGATCTTGGCCTTCGGGGCTGGGAGTGCATAGAGGTGGCACCCCCAGCGGTCTTGTCGGCGTCGGCTTGTGCCTGGGCGCCTTGCCGGGGCCTCGACGCGCTCGGTCGCCGGGGTTTGTCGCCGTTGGCGAAGCCGATGAGGCTGTAAATGGTCATCCTCCAGTCGTCGATCTTGTGCGGCGCCGGAGGGTAGTCTAGAAGCAGCTGGGCTCGGGCCAGCGCTTCCTCTGCTGTCTTGGGTGGCGGTGGTGACGAACGGCGCGAGGAGCGAGATGTGCTCGGACTCCCAACTGGATTGGGAGGTGCATCACCCCGTCCGGGCGACCGTATCTCGCTCGCGCCAGCATGCGGGCGTGCATGCTGACCTCGAGCGTCCTGCGACCCACCAGCTTGGCCTTGTTCCAATGCGAGCACGGTGCTAGGAGCACCGGGGCGTTGTTGACCTTGCACCTCCTGGGAAGGGTGCGGTGTCTGCTCGGTCGCCGACGCTTGCGGGGCCTTGTTTTTGGATCTGGTGACGACACGAGACCCACCGGCGGCGCCCGCTCCTCCGCCGGCGTCCACTCCACCGCCTGTTTGCTCCAGCGGTGGTGGCGGAATCGATGTAGATGGAGCAGCCACCTCCGAAGGCTTCTTCTTCGGTGGCATGTTGACGATGATGTTGTTGTAGCGCGCGTGGAGACCGGATCAGGTGCTCACGACCTCGACGCCCCCCTACCTGGCGCGCCAAAGATGTCGGGGCGTATCTCTGTGGCCTCGAGCACCTATGGGGCACTGGGGGCCCCTTCTGGTTCGGCAAGGGAGCGGGGATCGTGCGCAGAGCAGATCGAGGTCGAGCGCGCGCGGGGAGACGGGCAATCTTTACCCAGCTTCGGGGCTCTCCGGAGAGATAACACCCCTACTGCTGCTTTGTGTTTGTTATTTGATCTTGCTCGAGCGTGCGAGCGTATGGTGGTTATGTGGGTGTCGAATGGACCGAACCCCTTCTACGTGCGCATGGGCCTCCCTTTTATAGTCTGAAGGGGGGACCCACAGGTGGCAGCGTAGGAAGAGGGGGTAGAAAGGTAAAAACGCGTGTTGGTACAACAGTGCACAACAGTGCCCCTACCTAACTCTGACGGTAGGGGACAAGGGCATTAAATGCCCGTCTGGTCGCCCCAAGAGTGTAAAGAAACGACCGTTAGGTGAGCCACTGGTTGCCACGATGGCGCCTCTGTCAGCTCCATTTGCCACCTCGCTCCGCATGGCTGCGTAGCGCCTCACCACGTGCCCTTGGGATGGCCTTGTAACGACACGTCGCCGGGTGCGCTGGAGTTCGGGTGGCAGCCTTGCCGCGGCAAGTGCCTTGCCGCGGCCCTTTTCTTGTTGTGCCGGCAAGCTTGCCGGCCGCCGGGCCTTGCCGGGGCGCGCGGGGCGCCGCGGCAAGTCTTCTGGTGATGCCCTGGTTGGCCTCCCCAGCAAGCTCCTCTTGCCGGGGCCTTCGTGTTCTTGGCTAGTACTTTGTTCCTGAATGGCAGTACTAAAGAGTGGAGGGCCTTGCCGGGCGCCCGGCAAGCCCCGCCACGGGGGTGCTGCGACTGCCCGTGCACAAGTTCGGGGTACTAAGGTACCCCCTACTTTAGTACACCGACAAAGATATACTTGAGACTCTTGTGATCGGTGAAAATGTCCACTTTCCTTCCCAACAAGAGATGTCTCCATGTTATCAATGCATGGACAACTGCCGCCAACTCAAGATCGTGAGTGGGGTAGTTCTTTTCGTTGGGATTCAACTGGCGAGAGATATAGGCCACAACTTTCTTCTCTTGCATTAACACAGCACCGAGTCCTTGCAAGGAAGCATCACAGAAAACTTCGAATGGCTTGGATTCATCAGGAGGAGTCAAGACAGGAGCTGTAACTAGCTTCTCTTTGAGGGTGTTGAAAGCGACATCACACTCAGGCATCCATACATACTTGACATGCTTCTGGAGGAGGTTGGAAAGAGGCTTTGCAATCTTAGAGAAGTTCTCAACGAATCTTCGGCAATAGCTTGCAAGCCCAAGAAAACTGCGGAGTTGCTTGACATTCTGAGGAGGTTCCCAATCCAGAACCGCAGAAACCTTCGCCGGATTAACAGCAATTCCCTTGGCAGAGATGATATGACCAAGATAAAGAACTTCATCAAGCCAGAACTCACATTTGGAAAACTTCGCATAGAATTGATGTTCTCTGAGCTTGTCGAGTACCAATCACAAATGTTTGGCATGATCCTGCTTGTTCTTGGAGAAGACCAAAATATCATCGAGATACACCAAGACGAAATCATTGGTGTAGGGGTTGAAGATAAAGTTCATCATGCAAGAGAATGTTGGAGGAGCATTGACAAGGCCGAAAGACATGACAGTATATTCATAAGAACCAAAGCTTGTTCTGAATGCTGTCTTGGGAATATCTTGTTCACGAATGCGAATCTGATGATAACCCATATGGAGGTCAAGCTTGGAGAATACTTTAGCACCTTTGAGTTGCTCGAATAGCTCATTGATGTTGGGAAGTGGATACTTGTTCTTGATTGTCTTCTTGTTCAATGGACGGTAATCGACGCAAAGTCGGTCCGTGCCATCCTTCTTCTGGACAAAAAGAACTCCACATCCCCATGGAGATGAACTCGGTCTGATCAAACCCAGACGCTCTTGTTCATCGAGATGCTTCTTCAATTCTTTCAGCTCCTTGGGTCCAAGCTTGTAAGGACACTTGCAAACGAGTTCAGTGCCAGGCTCAAGATCGATAACGAATTCGACTGGCCGATGCGGAGGCATACCCGGAAGCTCTTCTGGAAAGACATCTTGGTACTCACAAACGACTGGAATTTGTGAGATAGCATCCAACTCGCCCTTCTCATTGAGAGAAAACAACCGAATGGTTTCAACACGAGCGGCATAGATGATAACATCCTCAGAAGGGTGTGTCAATTGAATTTGCCTGGCAGCACAATCAAGCTGAGCCTTGTGCTGAGAAAGCCAGTCCATCCCGAGAACTTGAGGCTGAGACTTGTTCTGGTAGCTTGGGTTGGGTGGGTGGGAAGATCCACGACCACCTGAGTTCTTCTGCTGATAAGGCTGACGAAACGGAGGAGGAAGGTAGAACTTTTGCTGCTTAGCTGCACCTTGAGAGGAAGAAGACTGAACTGCATCCCTGATTCTCTTCTTTGAAGCCTCACACTTGAGCTGAGCACCTTCTTGCTTGAGTGCCATATTATAGAATTGATCAAACTGAGTAGGCTCAATAAGAACAAGAGCTAACTGCAGATCCTCTCTAAGGCCACCTCTGAACTGATAGATCATACTCTTTTCGTCAGGAACGTCTTGTTTAGCGAAGCGAGCAAGTTTCTGAAACTGTATGTTGTATTCGTACACTGACATGTTTCCTTTCTTGAGATTGCGGAACTCCTCACGCTTGCTCTCAACAACACTGGTAGGAATGTGGTGAGCTTTAAAGTCCCGACAGAAGTCAGTCCAAGTAATCAGTCGACCACCTCTGGAATCCTTGTATTGCTGGAACCAATCAGCTGCCTGATCCTTGTGCTGAAAAGACGTGAACTTGACGTAGTCCTCAGGTCTGACATTGCTGCATTCGAAATGCTTGTTGATATCCACGAGCCAATCGTCGGCGTCTGTGGCCTCGACACAGTAGCTGAAAGACTTTGGCTGATTTGCCAGGAACTGGTTGAGGGTAGGAAACTGTGGCTGATGGAAGAACTGCCCTTGACCTTGATTCCCTTGGTTGCCTTGGCCTTGGTTACGCTCTTGCATCAGCTGGATCAACAACTGAGCGTTGGCGTTAGTGGTTGCCATCAAAGTTTGCCATGCCTCCGGAGGCGGAGGTGGAGGTGGAGGGTTCGCCTGACTCCCATCACTGCGTTCCGGATTCTGACGCGTTGGCGGAGCCATCCTGAAGAGGGTGACATCCGTTAGCATCTTGATAGACAGATAGACAATTTGAATCAATGGATAGAAATTGCAACATATAGTCTTCACAATAAACATTCGAACAGGGATGAACGAATGAATTCCAAAGTAAACATCACGTCCATAAAGGTGAGAAGCCATTTGATAAGAGATTGATGAATAAAAATAAAAACAAGGTATGAATGGAACAAATAAGTGGTAAGGATTACCCAATCACAAACCAAATATCTGCGGAAGAAGTGCTAGAGCTACTTGAATCCCACCTATAAACTCCCGAAACTTTCCGGTTATGCAATCAGGTGTTGGGGATACAGGGGAAGCAATATATCTCACCCAAACTAACAATCCCTACATCCAGCTGTATCCATCCTTCAACACATAACCAAGAAACCTTCGGAAATCGTGTACCTCAACCTTCGAAAAGCATCCGTTATGCGAGTCATGGCAATACTCCCGTACTCACCTCAGTACTGGGTTAGCGGGGTTATCTCACCAACGGACTGCATAAAAGAGATTTTCAATGTCGGCGTACTAAACTCAGGTATTCCAGAATTGCAACGATAAAATTATGACGACAACACCTCAGAGCTCAACTCCCCGGGACACCTCCACTAAACCCCTGCTGACGGGAGGCACCAAGACAATGTTGTCATCATAAAACAATCGGAACGATTCTAAGATACCCGCGTGATCCTAAAAAAAATTTTAGTGAAATTTGAGGAGAGGAAAGTCAAAACTTCTACGTCAGGAGACCTCACCAGAGCGACGAAGGGACTGAGGAGTAAAAGAATTCCTAACTCTCCGATATATATAATCCTAAATGACTCAAAACATTTTTCTAGACACAACTCGGCCGCTAAAAACGATCAAGCAGTGGGGGCTCCTAAGGTCGGGGATGGCTCTGATTACCAACTTGTAACGCTCTCGATGCGGCTATATCTCCCACGTGTCGAAGCACGACCTAGAGGCATAACCGCATTGAAAGCAATGTCGCAAGTGAGGTAATCTTCGCACAATCCATGTAATACATAAGGGAAAAGATACATAGTTGGCTTACAGTCGCCACTTCACACAATACATAAATAAACATCCATCATTCAGATTACACTCAAGGTCCGACTACGAAACCAAAATAAAAGAAGAATACCCCAAATGCAACACAGATCCCCGATCGCCCCAACTGGGCTCCACTACTAATCGTCTGGAAATGAAACATAGTAACGACCAAGGGCCTCATCAAATTCCCACTTCAGCTCAGTTGCGCCATCTACGCTGGTATCGTCGGTACCTGCATCTGTTTTGGTAGAATCTGTGAGCCACGGGGACTCAGCAATCTCACACCCGCGAGATCAAGACTATTTAAGCTTAAGGGAAGGCTGGTGTAAAGAGGTGGAGCTGCAGCAAGCGACTAGCATATATGGTGGCTACATCGCAAAAGAGAGCGAGAAGAGAAGCAAGGCACGGTCGTGAAGCTAGTAGCGATCAAGAAGTGATCCTGAAACTACTTACGTCAAACATAACTCCAACACCGTGTTCACTTCCCGGACTCCGCCGAGAAGAGACCATCACGGTAACACACTCGGTTGATGTATTTTAATTAAGGTCAACTTCGGGTTTTCTACAACCGGACATTAACAAATTCCCATCTGCCACATAACCACGGGCACGGCTCTCGAAAGTTTATACCCTGCAGGGGTGTCCCAACTTAGCCCATAACAAGCTCTCGCGATCAACGAAGGAATAGACCTTCACCCGAGACACTTCGATCAGACTCGGTATCCCGGTACATCAAGACATTTCGACAATGGTAAAACAAGACCAGCAAAGCCGCCCGATGTGCCGACAAATCCCGATAGGAGCTGCACATATCTCGTTCTCAGGGCACACCGGATGAGCAAGACGACGGGTTGGCATAGACCCTGGTTGCCCAGGGGGCACCGGACATCGCTCAGGTTGGACCAACACTCCAAGGAGCACTGGCCCGGGGGGTAAAATAAAGATGACCCTCGGGCTCCGGAAACCCAAGGGAAAAAAAGGGCTAGGTGAGGCAAATGGTAAAACCAAGGTTGGGCCTTGCTGGACAAGTTTTATTCAAAGCGAACTGTCAGGGGGGTCCCATAAATCACCCGACCGCGTAAGGAACGCAAAATCCGGGAACATAACACCGGTATGACGGAAACTAGGGCGGCAAGAGTGGAACAAAACACCAGGCATAAGGCCGAGCCTTCCACCCTTTACCAAGTATATAGATGCATTAATTAAAACAATAGATATTGTGATATCCCAAAATATCCGTGTTCCAACAAGAAACAAACTTCATCTTCACCTGCAACTAGCAACGCTATAAGAGGGGCTGAGCAAAGCGGTAACATAGCCAATCAACGGTTTGCTAGGAAAGGATGGTTAGAGGTTGACATGGCAATATGGGTGACATGATATAGCAAGTGGTAGGTATCGCAGCATAGGCATAGCAAAAGAGCGAGCATCTAGCAAGCAAAGATAGAAGTGATATCGAAGGTATGGTCATCTTGCCTGCAAGGTTCTCAGAGTTGTCGAAGGCTTGATCCTCGTAGGCGTTCTCAACAGGTTCCTCGTACACGTACTCGTCTCCCAGCTCTACCCAAAGCAAGAACACAAGCAACGGAACCACAATCAAACAAGGAACAATGCACAAGCAATATGATGCAATACATGACATGCTATGCGAGATGTGATATGCAATGCATATGTATGCTCCGGAAGGAAAATGATGAACCAGGCATCAACTTGGCAAACCAAGTATGCCGCTGGAAAGATGAGAAGATTTCGGTTGAAATCGATATAAAGATCACCGGAATAGGATGCACGGTTTGCAAATGGCAAGCAAAACAATAATGGCACAAATCTACGTTTAACATCACGATGCTACTTAGCATGCAACAAGAAACTATGCTACAGCACCCCAACATAAAAACAAAGCATATGGCAGTGATCTACAGGAGATGCTTATCAAAAGAGGAACACTGAGCTACGGCTAGATCACATCATAACATGTTCAAACAAGCATGGTAAAAGTGCAAAAAATATCAGGTTCACAGACTTAGTGAAAATACTAGCAAAACAAGGCATGACATGATTCTACTCAAAGCATATATCAATAGTCCCTTACTGACCATAAGCCAAAAAGGACCATAAGAAATGGTGGCACCCATGTAAACATAGCAAGTTTTTATTACAGATTTCAGACTTAGCAGAAAACTGGGCATGGCAAAAACAGATAACAAGTAGGCATGTTCGTGAGCTCTATGCACTCACTACAGAGCATCTCATGATAAACTAAGCATACACCCATCAAGAAGACATGGCATAGAAGCTATACATGGCAAGAACAACATCATAGCTTACACGGATCAACTACAACGACCTCGTGAAAATTGAATCTCATGCAAACAATCTGCCAGGAAACATTTTCAAGCAAAAGTAGAGCATGAAAATGACATGCTAGACTACTCCATAAATGCCAACAAAGGCATGGATGGATAGAGCACATCCATATGTTCAAAATACCCTTACTGATCATGCTCAAAAAGGTCATGGATCTCTCTGTAACAATATGAACATATGGCATAAAAATAACAGCAGGACAAGACTTAGTGAAAACAGTAAGTTCCTGAAATCAGCAACATTATCATCCCTAGTTTGCATGCTTGTTCTAGTCACCACATAACTCACAAAAATACATGGCATATACCCCTCGAAAGATGCACACATTAATCATGGCAAAAATGATAAAACTGCAAGTTCTGTTAAGAAACAGAAACTAACAATCTGAAGCCCTCTTCCAACAGTATTTCGGGCATCAAGATGAGCTCAAATGCAAATGATGCAATGGAACAAAATGATGTACTCTTCGAGGCGAACAATTTGACATATTATACGCCCAAAACGGAGCCACGGTTGCGGAGATGTGATGCGATGAAAATGCACGAAAATTATTACAGAAAATGACTTGGAGAGATTTCGGGGTATGGGAAAAGTCAACCTAGTGTTTTGGATCGGAGATCCGGAGGGTCGAGGTCGCCGGAGTTGGGGGCGCCGGCCGGATCTGGCAGAGCTCCGGCGCGGCGGCGCGGGGACGGGCGGCGACCTTCAGGCGACGGGGACCGGCGGGGACCGGCGCGGCGGCGCGCCTGGCCGGCGACGGGGAGCGGCGGCTCCCGGGCGGCACCGGAACGAGCGGCGGCGGCGCTCGGGCGACGCGGCGCGGCGGCGGGAGCGGACGGCGAGCGCGGCGGCGGCGAACGGCGGCGAGGCGGAGGCGGTTGGCGGCGGGGCGGCGCGGCCGGGCGCGGCGGAGGCGGCGAACGGGCCGCGGGGGCCCCGCACGGGCCTCGCGGGCCCGCGGGGTCGGCGGCGATGTGGGGCGCGGGCTGCCCACGTGGCGGCGCGCGATTCGTCCGGTGGCGCGGGCGGACGTGTCCGGCCGCCCGGATTTCGTCCGGAAATCCGGGGGAGGGGGTGTTTTTATAGGTAGAAGGAGCTAGGAGACTCCAAATGGGGTGCGGTTTTCGCCCACACGATCGTGATCGAACGACCGAGAGCATGGAGGTGACTTAGATGGGTTATAGGGCTGTTTTGGAGGGGTGTTGGGCTGCAACTTAAAAGAGGCCTTTGCGAGAGTGCGGTTAACCGTTGGAGTACTAAACGAGCTCCAAATGACCCGAAACTTGACAGGTGGTCTGCCGGTGATATACCAGGGCCACTTGGCAAGGCTCAGTCCATTCCGAGAATGTTCAACACCCGCACACGGAAAAAGAACAAGAGGGGTGCGCCGGTGCATGTGGGAGTGTCGGAATGCAAAACGGACAACGGGGAAAATGCTCGGATGCATGAGACGAACACGTATGCATATGAGATGCACATGATGACATGATATGAGATGCATGACATGGGAAAAATGCAAAACAAAAACAAAACCCAACCACGGAGGGAATATCATAGCACATATCCGAAAATGGCAAGAGTTGGAGTTACAAATATGGAAAGATACATCTGGGGTGTTACATTTAATCCTAGAATAAATCTCTTAGATTGATCCCTAGAAAACCTCGCTGGTCATATGCCATCATCACACAAATTTGGACTTAGGAAATGTTACATAAATTTTGTAACATAAACCTTATGTCACCAACTCTATCTACCATTTTCATTGGACCCAAGTCAATATTTCAACCAAACCCATTATATACTTTATCGTAGAACCTTGCCTCACAATCCTTCAACCCATGATCCTAACTTGTATCAATTTGATCCAACCCCGGAATATGATTTATGTCATATTTTCAGTCAAGCCATATCTCAACCCTACCACGCCATAGTAACTAGCTTAGTAAAAAAAGTAAATGATTTGTATTGTGAATTTGTATCTTTTATTTGGATCTTCATTTGGATTTTGTTGTGTGTTGAATTATTTTCTTGTATCGTTAGATATATCGTAAGCTGGAGGAGAGACGACTAAGAGTAGAATATTTCATCTTCAAGAGACCCAGGTAAGTTGCAATTTGATCATGCCCTGACCTATATTATTTAAATTATGCATATCTCTTTAAATGTAATATTATGCATCTTTTGAAAAAAGTTTGCAAAGTATTTTTACTAGCTAGAGCCTTAGGCTCAAATGCTTGGCCGCGCTTGCACAAATGGGTGGGTTGAAAATCAAACAAGTTTTAAACAAATAAACTTGCCTTCTTTTGGGCAACGTTTTGTGATTTTTTTGAAAAACAAAAGTATAGACTATTTTACTTCTACTCCCTGGGCGGAATGGTATTGACGGGAGCGTCTACAAGTGATTGCGCCCGTTGGGGTCTTGCAGTGAATGCGCCCGACTGGGGTCTTGCACATAGGTTTTTGGTGGGGACCGCCGTCCAGGGGACTGAGATCTTCCATGTACAGTTTGATGTAGCTTCCAGTACAGCCACATGCTACTATGGGCTCTGGCTTAGCTTAGTACTAACAGGAAACCCTACCCCAGGACCGCCATCGGAGAGAGGCCTTCATGCCGAAGTTGCGGGCGGCTTGGCGGTATAGGGGGCTGTTACGGAAAGGCTTCGTCACAATCTCCTCCTAGTCGTACACCCAAGTGTGTCATGATAAACGGGGTTGGTTGTGTCATGTGGGGAACGTGTACGACCTCTGCAGAGGGTTTAACCTAATCGATTAGCCGTGCCCCCGATTACGGGCAATTTTGAGCAACTGAAGACTTGGACTGAAGAAGAATCTCCCCTCTCTTTTCTAAAAGTCTGTTTTAAGGGAAGGGAAAGTTGAGGAATGAGCACAGTGAATATGTTTCACTTCAACCATATATATGTTTTACCAAAATTTGGAGAATGAGCACTAGTGTGTATATCCATGTGTCTCACTCCTACCTTTTATACTAAACTATTTCTGTTTCAAAAGAAGTTAACACAAATTAGCATAGGAGAAAATTGGCTTTATGCAAAGGAAACCTCCACCAATACTTACCCTGCATATATATTCTGTTATACTTTCTTTTGTAACTTGCGAGTACATTCCACGTACTCACCTGCACCTGTCATGTGCTAATCTCAACAGATTAAGAGACGATAGGGTTATGGTCTACACTCAACGAGCCCAGTGGCGTTGATGGAGCCCTAACTTAGCGACTACGTATAATTCCGCTGTATTATGTGCCAGCATTGAGTTGTGCCAATGGTATGTATTTGTTTAATTCTGGATGTACCGTTGTAGTAAAATGATGTATGTTTTACTGATATTCATTCTTGTTACCGTGTGTGGTAGCTATGATCCAGGGATAGCACAGTAAGCACAGAGACTTGGATTTTTATCAAATTCGGGTCGTGACAGATTGATCCTTTCTAGAGAAGGAGTTTCTCTCGAAAGAAGTGAGTGGGAGGAAAGTAGATCTTGATAAGGTAATTGTACCTTCTCCTGAATTGGAAAGTAGTTCATCACAGAAATCAGTTCCAGTGATTTCTACACCAATTAGTGAGGAAACTAATGATGATGATCATGAAATTTCAGATTAAGTTACTACAAAACCTCGTAGGTCTTCCAAAGTACAGTCTGCACCAGAGTGGTACGGTAATCCTGTTCTGGAAGTCATGTTACTAGATCATGATGAACATACGAACTATGAGGAAGCGATGATGAGCCCAGATTCCGTCAAATGGCTTGAAGTCATGAAATCTGAGATGGAATCCATATATAAGAACAAAGTGTGGACTTTGGTGAACTTGCCCGATGATCGGCAAGCCATAGAATATAAATGGATCTTCAAGAGGAAGACGGACACTGATAGTAGTGTTACTATGTACAAAGCTCGACTTGTCGCAAAAAGTTTTTCGGCAAGTTCAAGGTGTTGAATATGATGAGATTTTCTCACTCGTATCGATGCTTAAGTCTGTCCGAATCATGTTAGCAATTGCCACATTTTATGAAATCTGGCAAATGGATGTCAAAACTGCATTCCTTAATGGATTTATTAAAGAAGAGTTGTATATGATGCAACCAGAAGGTTTTGTCAAATCCTAAAGGTGCTAACAAAGTGTACAAGCTCCAGCGATCCATCTATGGACTGGTGCAAGCATCTCGGAGTTGGAATATACGCTTTGATGAGTTGATCAAAGCATATAGTTTTATACAGACTTGCGGTGAAGCCTGTATTTATAGGAAAGTGAGTGGGAGCACTACAACCTTTCTGATAAGTATATGTGAATGACATATTGTTGATCAGAAATAATGTAGAATTTTCTGGAAAGCATAACGGAGTGTTTGAAAGGAGTTTTTCAAAGAAATACCTCGGTGAAGCTGCTTAAACATTGAGCATCAAGATCTATAGAGATAGATCAAGACGCTTGATAAGATTTTTCAATGAGTACATACCTTGATAAGATTTTGAAGTAGTTACAAATGGAATAGTCAAAGAAGGAGTTTTTGCCTGTGTTGCAAGGTGTGAAGTTGAGTAAGACTCAAAATCCGACCATGGCAGAAAATAGAAAGAGAATGAAAAGTCATTCCCTATGCATCAGTCATAGGTTCCATAAAGTATGCAATGCTGTGTACCAGACCTATTGTATACCTTGCTCTGAGTTTGGCAAGGGAGTACAATTTTGATCTAGGAGTAGATCACTGGACAGCGGTCAAGAATATCCTTAGTAAGGACTAAGGAAATGTTTCTTGATTATGAGGTGATAAAAGAGCTCATCGTAAAGAATTACATCGGTGCAAGATTTTACACCGATCCAGATGACTCTAAGTCTCAATTTGGATACATATTGAAAGTGGGAGTGTCGGTGTCAAAATCGGCGGATCTCGGGTAGGGGGTCCCGAACTGTGCGTCTAGGCTGATGGTAACAGGAGACGAGGGACACAATGTTTTTACCCAGGTTCAGGCCCTCTCGATGGAGGTAATACCCTACGTCCTGCTTGATTAATATTGATGATATGGGTAGTACAAGAGTAGATCTACCACGAGATCAAGGAGGCTAAACCCTAGAAGCTAGCCTATGGTATGATTGTTGAGATGTAATGTTGTGTCCTACGGACTAAAGCCCTCCGGTTTATATAGACACCGGAGAGGCTAGGGTTACACAGAGTCGGTTACAATGGTAGGAGATCTACATATCCGTATTGCCAAGCTTGCCTTCCACGCCAAGGAAAGTACCTTCCGGACACGAGCCGGAGTCTTCAATCTTCGTAGTCTGGGAGTCCGGCAGATATTAATAGTCCGGCTATCCGGACACCCCCTAGTCCAGGACTCCCTCAGTAGCCCCTGAACCAGGCTTCAATGACGATAAGTCCAGCGTGCTTGTAGTCTTCGGCGTTGCAAGGCGGGTTCTCCCTTCAAATTCCATGTTCCTGCCGAACAGCGTCCGGCTTTACCTCGAATATTGTGCTTCTTGGCTTCTATGCCAAATTATGGCCCTCTTCCACGCGTCGCACGAATGCGAAAAGCCAGGGAATCTTTTACATTTTACCCCCTTGGTTGTGCGGGTCACCTGCCTATTAAAGGGGTAGGGATCCAGATCCAAACCGCACCATCTTCCTCCCGCGTATACTCCACCGAAGCGCCTCTGACCCTGAAATCCATTCTACCATGGATCGTCAACGCGGCTCTTCCTCACGCGCTCCCAGCCCATCGCCGAGGGATTGGAGGAGGTGCTCTATTTCGCACAACGAGCTAGTAAAGCTCCAAACGGAGGGATGGCTTCCTCCGGCCTTCATGGTTCCGGTCCGAGCCGGACTGGTTACTTATCAAGGTGGGAGGCAGGCGGAGGACACCCCAAGCCCCAACAGGGGGGAGAGGGTGTGTTTCGTCCCCTATCTAATAAGGGGGCTCGGATTTCCAATACATCCGTTCCTCCGCGGGCTCCTGAAGTTCTACGGACTTCAGCTCCACCACCTCACGCCCGCTTCTGTGATGCACATCGAGGGCTACGTAGCTCTTTGCGAGCTATTCCTGGGCATCGAGCCCCATTTCGCATTGTGGAAGAGGTTGTTCTGCCTCGTACCCCGTTCTCACCAGGGGTCCATATATCAAGTGGGCGGCGCCGAAATATGGCGCATTGCTGGGACCGGATACCTATCCGGCACCCCCAAGAGGGCGTCCGAAGACTGGCCCTCGGAGTGGTTTTATATTGTAGATGCTTCGCTGCCTGACCCAGTCTGGATTGGCCTCCCGGAGTTTGATGCTGCTCCCTTGAAGAAACGCCTCAGCTGGCACCCGCGGAGCCCCCGTTTGGAGGAGGACAAGAGCGTCCATTACTTGATGGGCCGAATAAGACTAATGGCTCATTCCGGCTTGACCATGATTGGAGTCATGGCGACGTGCATCAAGCGGGGGGTGCAGCCGCTGCAATACAGAGGCCACCCCATGTGGGATTTCAATGGGGAGGACGATGCCACCCGGCACGGCCGCAAAGGCCCGGATTCGACCGAGGATCTGATGAAGATCTTGTCCGGCCTGTACAAGGGGGAGAAGGAGGACTTCCTTCGTCCGAACCCTGTGGATGGGTTTTCCATGGTCAATCCCAGAGGATGGGTAAGCGAACACCTCAAAAGGGTCTTTACCCGTATTTTCGAAGTTTAAGCCTTTTATATTACGTCTTCGGCGCAGAGTCTACGCCGGACTGTGGAGGACATGGTGAGTCCTGCTCCACAACCCGAGGACCCGGAAGGATCCCTGGGTCCGGCCTCCGAAGAGGATCCGGACCTCGGGGTGGAGCTAATCGACGGGGTGTATCACCAGCTAAGCGTTGATGATGCGTTGGTCGCCATTACGGCGGACTACCCCGGGCTAAGTTCGGCATCCCAGGTGACCAAGACCAAAGTCCGGACACCGTTATCTTATCCTTGCCTATTCTGACCTTCGCGAACGATGGTGTCTTGCAGGAAGCGCCAATCCGGCCGGGAGCCGAGCCTGCGGCGGCCGATGTACAGAGGTCAGGCCGAACCAGCAGGAGGAAAAGGAGCGCCGTGCGGGCGGAAACGTTGCCGCAGAGGTATAGCTCACGTTTGATCTTTCTGAGCAATGTTCCGAGGAAACTTCTAAGTGCTCATGATCTTCATAGAAGAAAAAGCGCTCGCCGGACTGCGAGCACGGGAATTGCCAACCCAATCAACACTAGCCAGGCTCCAGCGCCCGGACTGGAGGGGGAGGCAAGCGCAAGACGCGAACCGGATCCTTCTCCAACGGAGGATACCGACAGACTGTCCGCCACAAAGTCGGAGGTGGAGAGCGCTATGAATCATAGACGCCGCCGGACAGTTTTTCAAGAGGCGTGCTTTTCCCCTGAGGCATTGGATACCTTTAACGCAGGGGACGCGCATCTCCGGGCTGCTCAAAATGGTTTTACCAGGGCCACGGAGCAGTATGTTAAAGACATACGGGTAAGGGAATTTTAATGGTTGTATACACCAGTAGCCCCCGAGACTTAAATTAGTTATGTTAACTGATTTAAGGATCATATGAACTTTCAGGCTCTTAACGAGAAGAATGCCCAGCTGTCCCGGGAGCTGCAAGATTGCAAGGCCCAACTTGGGGCTGCACTTGCTACCACAGGAGGAGATGGGAAGACCCCACCTGGTAACACGTTTGTATAAATTAATATAAGCGCTGTGCGGCGTGCGCACGAGTCTAACAACGACACTGTAGGTGCTGCCGAACAAGATCCGGACAGGCAAGCGCTACTACGCCAGCTAAAAGCCGGCGAAAATGTGCTGAACAGAGTTCACCAGGAAAGGAACAAGCTTCAAGATGCCAACGCCAAGCTCGGAGAAGAGCTGAAAGGCGCACAGGCCAAGCTGTCTGGCTCCATTAAGGAGAATCAATGGCTTCGTCGCAGCATCTATAGTAAGTGCTTGAGCGAACTCTCTTAGGAAGAGGAGTTCGGCAAGGAAGCGATTTGACATAATATGTCTTGTAGGTATACTCATAGGCCATCCTGCGGAGGAGATGCCCGTATCAATGGGTGATGAACTTCCCGAACTGTTGCAGCTGTTCAAACGAGTTCGGCAGGCAATGACTGGCGTCGTACAGGCTTTATGGCCATCCCTCGTCCCGCCCGAGGGCCTCGGGGAGCTTGCAGAGAAGCTACAGGGAGTGCGGCAGCACTTCCGTTTGTCGAAGGTTTCGGCCTGCTGTCAAGGTGCCAGGGAGGCTTGGGCCATGGTGAAGACGCGGTACAAGAAGGCGGATCCCAACCATATGGCCGAAGTTGGACCGGTGGGGCCCGACGGGAAGGAGATCCCTGTGAGTTTAGTGTACAGCCAGGTAGAACTGGCTGCTAAATTTTCCCAACGGGACTGTAAGCTAGACAGCCTGTTAGACGGGATTGAGGAGGAATACAATCAATAAACTTGACAATGTATATTATCCTTTAAAAATGACATGTGAAATGCCTTCTAGCCGGATTGTAGATCGTTTGTCGTTGCCGACCTTTTCGCTTCGACCTCGGGACCCTAGGGTCCGGAGTGTGTCCGAATACCTTTTTGGTTAGTAAATAACCGTGGTATGCATGGAGACTAGGCGTAGGGGTCATTAGTGCTTTATCAGACAAGTGCCCAACTAGTTATGTTATATTACATGGTTGGTAAGAAACATCTTCCAGGGAGAATAGTTCCGTTAAGGGTTCCTTTCGCTGGGGTGGCATGCCCTAAAGTGCATGTCCGGACTGCCAATGGAGCAGTAAAACATCTGGGGGCAGATGGAAAAGAAAGGTAGGTAAAAAGTCATCTTTTAAATCACCGACCGAATATTCCCTTAAGAACGCTAGCTTTCAGCTTCACCCAGTCTGAGGTACACATCCGGCTGACCCGGCAGTAACAATCGCAGAGGTGCTCCCTTTACCACCTAGCCGAACAATCGGGAACGTAGGGGTAAGCACAGGAGCCAGGCAACCCAGCTTGGCCAAAACTTAAGTCATATCGATGCATATAATGGCGAGTAAAAGGTGCATGTGGAAGCATGACACATGTGTTGGGTATAAAACCCGTATAGTTGAGCTTCTGTAAAAGAAGCCCCCAGGAATAACGAGTGCGGGTGGCACATCGTATGTATGCTAAAAATGCGAAAATAGGCCCCGAAGGGATTTGTTAATTTATAAAAGGATAAAAAGAGAAAAAGAAGACAGCCGAAATATAGATAAGGTTGGACGGGGGAAGGGGACGAACTCTTAGTCCGGCGTTAGGCATAGAATCGTCGGAGTCGGGCTGCGTTCCATGGATTCGGCTCGAGTCGGTTGTCCGACGCATTTCGTAGACGGTATGCTCCACCGGTCAGTACTTGATCAATAATGAAGGGGCCTTCCCATCTGGGCTTGAGCTTGTCCTTTTTCTTGTCCGGCAGGCGTAGAACTAGTTCGCCGACGTTGTAAGTTTTGGCCCATACTTCTCTGCTTTGATATCTTCGGGCCTGTTGCTGATAGAATGAGGAACGAGCCTTCGCGACGTCCCGTTCTTCCTCCAATGTGTCCAAGCTGTCCTGCCGATCTAGCTCGGCTTCTCTTTCCTCATACATGCGCACTCGAGGTGAGTCATGAATAATGTCGCAGGGCAAGACTGCCTCTGCGCCGTATACCATAAAGAATGGTGTGAATCCGGTAGTACGGTTAGGCGTCGTCCGCAGCCCCCAGAGTATGGAGTCGAGCTCCTCGACCCATTGGGTATCGGATTTGGTGAGTGACCTCACCAATCTGGGTTTAATGCCGCTCATTATTAGACCGTTTGCTCTTTCCACTTGACCGTTGGTTTGAGGGTGATAGACTGACGCATAGTCGAGCTTAATGCCCATATTTTTGCACCATGACTTGACTTCATCGGCTGTGAAGTTCGTGCCGTTATCGGTGATGATGCTGTGGGGGACTCCGTATCGGTGTACCACCTCTGATATAAAGTCTATCACTGGTCCGGACTCTGCCGTTTTGACCGGTTTGGCCTCTATCCATTTAGTGAACTTATCCACCATGACCAACAGGTACCTTTTCTTATGGGTTCCCCCTTTGAGGGGTCCGACCATGTCAAGCCCCCAGACTGCGAACGGCCATGTAATGGGTATTGTTTTGAGGGCGGTGGGTGGCATATGGCTCTGATTAGCGAAGAGCTGGCAACCAACGCATCGCTGGACCAAGTCCTGTGCATCTGCCCGAGCCGTCGGCCAATAAAATCTTGTACGGAATGCCTTTCCTACCAGGGCCCGGGCTGCTGCGTGGTGCCCACCTAGTCCGGCATGGATTTCAGCCAGGAGGTTTCGCCCTTCTTCTTCGGAGATACACCTTTGAAGGACTCTGGTAGTACTTTTCTTATAAAGTTCTCCCTCATGAACCTTGTAGGCCTTCGATCGCTGGACTATGCAGCGGGCCTCATTTTGGTCTTCGGGAAGTTCCTGCCTAAGTAGGTAGGCCAGGAAAGGTTCTGTCCACGCGGCGATTACTGCCATTATATCGTGGGCGGATTGTGTTATGTCGTCTGCTGAATCACCAGTTGGTGCGGCTTTCTCCGGTTTGTCGCTACCGGACTCCTCTTCCCATAGTACGGATGGCTTGAAGAGCCGTTCCAGGAAGATATTTGGAGGGACAGCGTCACGTTTCGCACCGATGCGTGCCAGGATGTCGGCCGCTTGGTTGTTATCTCGGGCTATGTGATGGAATTCGAGTCCTTCAAACCGAGCTGACATTTTCAGGACAGCATTACGATATGCTGCCATTTTCGGATCCTTGGCGTCAAAGTCTCCATTTATTTGGGATATTGCAAGGTTTGAATCCCCATGCACCTCTAGGCGTTGAATGCCCATGGAGACTGCCATCCGGAGACCATGTAACAAGGCCTCGTATTCGGCTGCATTGTTGGAGTCCGTGTACATTATTTGAAGTACATACTGGACTGTATCTTCGGTGGGGGACGTCAGTACGACGCCAGCCCCCAGTCCGGCCAACATTTTGGATCCGTCGAAGTGCATAGTCCAATTGGAGTATGCGCCGTACTCTTTAGGTAGTTCGGCTTCAGTCCATTCGGCGACGAAGTTAGCCAAAACTTGTGACTTTATGGCTCGTCGAGGTTTGTAAGTTATGTCGAATGGCAAGAGCTCAATGGCCCATTTTGCAATCCTGCCCGTTGCGTCGCGGTTATTTATAATGTCATTGAGTGGTACTTCAGAAGCCACTGTTATCGAACACTCTTGAAAGTAGTGCCGAAGCTTCCGAGACGCCATGAACACCGCATATGCTATCTTTTGATAGTGCGGGTAACGGGATTTGCAGGGGGTTAACACAGTGGATACATAATACACTGGTTTTTGAAGAGGGAATTTATGCCCTTCTGTTGCTCATTCGACGACGAGGACAGCGCTCACAACTTGATGTGTTGCAGCGATGTATAACAACATTGGTTCGCCCTGAGTGGGCGCAGCCAGGACCGGATTTGTTGCCAGTATGGCCTTTATTTCTTCGAGTCCGGCCGTGGCGGCATCCGTCCACTCGAAGTGTTCGGTGCGCCTTAGGAGGCGATAAAGGGGCAGCGCCTTCTCTCCTAAACAGGAGATAAAACGGCTTAAGGCTGCCACGCATCCTGTTAATTTTTGTATTTGCTTGAGGTCCTTTGGGATATCCAACTGTGACAGAGCCCGGATTTTGGCCGGATTTGCTTCGATTCCTCTACCGGATACAATGAAGCCCAGCAGCTTCCTGGCTGGTACGCCAAAAACACATTTTTCCGGATTCAGCTTGATGTCATATGCTCTGAGGTTGTCGAATGTGAGCCTCAAATCGTCTACTAAGGTTTCGACGTGTTTTGTTTTGACGACTACGTCGTCTACGTAAGCCTCGACTGTTTTGCCGATCTGGGTAGCCAGACATGTTTGAATCATGCGCTGATATGTTGCGCCGGCGTTTTTAAGTCCGAAGGGCATCGTGTTGAAGCAGAATGGTCCGTATGGAGTAATGAATGCCGTTGCGGCTTGATCTGCTTCCGCCATCTTGATTTGATGGTAGCCAGAGTATGCGTCCAGGAAGCACAACGAGTCGTGTCCTGCTATGGCGTCGATAATTTGATCAATGCGGGGGAGGGGGAAAGGATCCTTTGGGCAAGCCTTATTGAGGTCTTTGAAGTCGACGCAGAGGCGCCAGGATTTGTCTTTCTTTGGTACCATCACCAAATTTGCTAGCCAGTCCGGATGTTTGATGTCTCTGATGAATCCGGCTTCCAATAACTTGGCTAGCTCTTCTCCCATTGCCTGTCTTTTGGGCTCGGAAAATCGCCGAAGAGCCTGTTTGACTGGCTTGAATCCTTTTAGGATGTTTAGGCTGTGTTCTGCCAACCTGCGAGGGATTCCGGGCATGTCTGAAGGGTGCCAGGCGAAAATGTCCCAATTTTCCCGAAGGAATTCGCGCAGTGCGGTGTCCACTTCGGGGTTCAACTGTGCCCCGATAGAGGCCGTCTTTGTTGGGTCCGTTGGGTGGACCTAAAATTTAACTATCTCATCTGCTGGTTTGAAGGAGGTGGACTTGGATCTTTTATCAAGTATCACGTCGTCCCTATTTACCGTAGAGCATAACGCGGTAAGTTCCTCTGCTGCTAAGGCTTCGGATAGCGCCTCGAGGGCTAGTGCGGCTGTCTTGTTTTCGGCGCGGAGTGTTGTGTCCGGATCACTGACGAGAGTGATTATTCCGCTGGGCCCAGGCATTTTGAGCTTCATGTACCCGTAATGAGGTATTGCTTGAAAAATTGTGAATGCCTCTCGTCCTAATATGGCGTGATAGCCGCTGCTGAACGGGGCCACCTGGAACGTGACTTCTTCGGATCTGTAATTGTCCGGAGAGCCGAACACCACATCAAGTGTGATTTTTCCGGTGCAGCGCGCTTCCCGGCTAGGTATTATTCCTCTGAAGGTTGTGCTGCTTCGCTCAATACGGCTCCAATCGATTTCCATTTTCCGCAGGGTTTCCTCATAAATGAGGTTTAGTCTGCTGCCGCCGTCCATGAGGACTTTTGTCAGTCGAAAGCCGTCCACTATGGGACTAAGTACCAGTGCGGCTGGGGCTCTGGTAGTTCTAGATGTGGGCTCATCGCTGGCGCTGAAGGTGATAGCTGTGTCGCTCCATGGATTTGCTGTTGCTACTTGGTAGACTTCGGCGAGTTCGCGGATTATTCGTTTTCGCATATTATTTGATGCGAAAGTCTCGAAGACTGTTGATACCGTGCTGGTATTGTTGGAGTGGTTTCCCGGAGCTAGAAGCTCTTCGCCACTTTTGGCCACCTGCCGTAATATCCAACATGCTCGAAGGCTATGCGTTGGGACAGCTCCCCCCGTATTATGAAGTTTATAGGGTCCATTGAGCCATCCCTCCAGTACGGTTCCGTTTCCCTTGCTGGGTTTTTGCTTTTTGGTTATTGCATCTAGGGCCTGATTGCGAGGCGCCCTTTTATCGCGGACTGGGTTTGGGGCCGGATTATCCCAAAATTGATTTTCAGTTTTCCGGAAACTTTCCGTCGCACAATACTTTCGCACTATGGATGCCAGATCGATAAAACGCGTAATCTTGCGACGATCAATGGCGTTCAGGATTCCCTTGTCCGTGCAGTTATTGCAGAATATTGAGATTGCGTTCTCCTCTCGGCAGTCCTTTATCCTGTCCATAACCAGGAGGAATCTGGCCCAGTAATGATGTACTGTTTCGGGAATCCGAACACAGATTGTTTTCAACAATGGCAACGAGTTGCCGAGTTGTTCTTCTACCACTTCGATGTGGTGGGTAACCTGCGGAGAGTTAATCTCTCTCAGATCGGTTTTAAGCCCAATCTGATTGTAGTCTGTTGCGACTCCCAGGGCGGCGATGCGATCCAAGAGCTCGTTGACAGATGAGAGCTCGATTGGATCTAACTGTTCGGCAGCTTTAGGGCTGACGCAAAGATTGCTTTCGACGACTTGAGAAGTTAGTGCCGAAGCGACGGCCGGAGAGGCGGTCATAAGGAAACCGCCAAGCCGGATTGTTTGACCGGCAGCCAAGGCCCCGCCGGTGAGAACACCGTCCTTGAAGACGGGTAAAGGCATCCGGCCTATCGGTGACGACACAGAGGAACTCTCAATGAAAGCACCAATGTCGGCGTCAAAACCGGCGGATCTCGGGTAGGGGGTCCCGAACTGTGCGTCTAGGCGGATGGTAACAGGAGACGAGGGACACAATGTTTTTACCCAGGTTCAGGCCCTCTCGATGGAGGTAATACCCTACGTCCTGCTTGATTAATATTGATGATATGGGTAGTACAAGAGTAGATCTACCACGAGATCAAGGAGGCTAAACCCTAGAAGCTAGCCTATGGTATGATTGTTGAGATGTAATGTTGTGTCCTACGGACTAAAGCCCTCCGGTTTATATAGACACCGGAGAGGCTAGGGTTACACAGAGTCGGTTACAATGGTAGGAGATCTACATATACGTATTGCCAAGCTTGCCTTCCACGCCAAGGAAAGTACCTTCCGGACACGAGCCGGAGTCTTCAATCTTTGTAGTCTGGGAGTCTGGCGGATATTGATAGTCCGGCTATCCGGACACCCCCTAGTCCAGGACTCCCTCAGGGAGCAATTAGCTAGAGTAGCTCCGTGCGGAGCATTGTAGACATAGAATATTTGCAAAATACATACGGCTCTGAATTTGTTAGATCTGTTCTGCTGTTGCTTAAAATTTGACTGGATTCTGAATGTGTATCTGTTGTGTATCTGCTGGTGTGTATCTGTTGTTGCCTGGATTCTGAATGAACATGTCAGTATACTATATACCCAAAAAAACATGCTTACAGTTCTTTTCATTTCCATGATCAATTTAGTTAGAGTTGCACATGTCAGTATACTATATACCAAAAAAATCCTAGCTAGTGAGAACATTTGTCACTCCATGAACACATACTGGTTAGTATTAGTCATACTATTTATCTACATGGCATTTGATATCAATTCTTGCTTATAAGTTATTGGATCACTCCATGAACACATTCTTATTCTTATATTTTCATTCTTATTCTTTGCACAGGTGAAGTGTGAATCCAAGGCCGAAGCTGTGAATCATATCAACAAAGAGGAGCATATTATGTGTTGTAATTGTACGCAAATATGGGTTGTAGTATACTGAATTGTAATAGACTAATGTAGTCTTGTTTTGGACGAATTTCATTTGCTCTCTAGTCTGTTCAAAACAATGATTGTGTATGTGATTTGAATACCCGTGAAATGGAAACCTGACAAGAGGGTCCAAGTTATAATGGTTGTTTGACAAATTTCGAAATTTTTGACATGTGGGACATATTTTGAGATAAGCATGACATGTGGGGCTGGCTTACTAGTGGTACCCCAATGTATAATGGCTGAAAGTAGAAAAATCAATGGACTAAAAAGGCTACGACCCAAAAATAAAATGGCTTCAATGTTGGGCCTGGCCCATGTAGTTGACCAAAATTAATCAAGAAAAAATATATAAAAAGGCCGAATTGTTGGGCTATGCCCATGTAGAAAACCGAATTGGACAGGGCTGAATCTTGTGCCACATCAGCTTGCCATGCTGGATGCCTACGTGGCCTGGGGAGGTTGCTAGTGACCAAAACGCCACAGTGGACATATTTTGGTCATAAACGTCTTCGACCATTCCAGAAGAAAGGTCGCTATAGTCAGTTTACGACCGCCAGCTTTTGACCTTCTCTTTTTGGTCACAAAAAGGTCACAAATGAAAAACCATGACCTTTCAGTGACCAATAGTGGTGGTCACAAGTTGACATATTTCTTGTAGTGATATGACACGCATCATCATTGTCATATTGCTCTTTGCATGATCATGTAGTTGACATCGTATTTGTGGCAAGGCTACCTTCATAATTTTCATACATGTCGCTCTTGATTCATTGCATATCCCGGTACACCGCCGGAGGCATTCATATAGAGTCATATCTTGTTGAGTTGTAATCTTGAGTTGTAAGTAAATAAAAGTGTGATGGTCTTCATTATTAGAGCATTGTCCCAGTGAGGAAAGGATGATGGAGACTATGATTCCCCCCACAAGTCGGGATGAGACTTTGGACTTTAAAAAAAAGAGGCCAAAGAACCCACCAAAGAAAAAAAAGAAAAAGAAAAAAAGAAGAAAGGCCAAAATAAAAAAAGGAAGGCCCAAAAAGAAAAAAAAAGAGAAAAGAAAAGAAAAAAGAAAAAAATGAGAGAAAAAGAGAGAAGGGACAATGCTACTATCCTTTTTACCACACTTGTGCTTCAAAGTAGCACCATGATCTTCATGATAGAGAGTCTCCTATGTTGTCACTTTCATATACTAGTGGGAATTTTTCATTATAGAACTTGGCTTGTATATTCCAATGATGGGCTTCCTCAAAATGCCCTAGGTCTTCGTGAGCAAGGGAGTTGGATGCACACCCACTTAGTTTCTTTTGTTGAGCTTTCATACATTTATAGCTCTAGTGCATCCGTTGCATGGCAATCCCTACTCACTCACATTGATATCTATTAATGGGCATCTCCATAGCCCGTTGATACGCCTAGTTGATGTGAGACTATCTTCTCCTTTTTGTCTTCTCCACAACCACCATTCTATTCCACATATAGTGTTATGTCCATGGCTCACGCTCATGTATTGCATGAAAGTTGAAAAAGTTTGAGATTACTAAAGTCTGAAACAATTGCTTGGCTTGTCATCGGGGTTGTGCATGATTAAATACTTTGTGTGATGAAGATAGAGCAACAGCCAGACTATATGATTTTGTAGGGATAACTTTCTTTGGCCATGTTATTTTGAGAAGACATGATTGCTTGATTTAGTATGCTTGAAGTACTACTATCTCTTATGTCAATATGAACTTTTATTTTTGAATCATTTGGATCTGAACATTCATGCCACAATAAAGAAAATTACATTGAGAAATATGCTAGGTAGCATTCCACATCAAAAATTCTGTTTTTATCATTTACCTACTCGAGGATGAGCGGGAATTAAGCTTGGGGGTGCTTAATACGTGTCCAACGTATCTATAATTTTTGATTGTTCCATGCTATTATATTACCTGTTTTGGATGTTTATGGGCTTTAATTTACATATTTATATCATTTTTGGGACTAACCTATTAACCGGAGGCCCAGCCCATATTGCTGTTTTCTTGCCTATTTTAGTGTTTCGAAGAAAAGGAATATCAAACGAAGTCCAAACGGAATGAAACCTTTGGGAACCTTATTTTTGGAACAGAAGCAATCCAGGGAACTTGGAGTACAAGCCAGGGAAGCTTCGAGGAGGCCACGAGATAGGGGGCACGCCCAGCGCGCCCTCCACTCTCGTGGGCCCCTCATGGCTCCCCTGACCGACAAAATAGATCGGGAGTTCCACCGCCGCAAGACTCTGTAGCCACCAAAAACCTCTCGGGAGCCTGTTCCAGCACCCTGCCGGAGGGGAATCCCTCACCGGTGGCCATCTTCATCATCCCGGCGCTCTCCATGACAAGGCGGGAGTAGTTCACCCTCGGGGCTGAGGGTGTGTACCAGTAGCTATGTGTTTGATCTCTCTCTCTCTCTCTCTCTCTCTCGTGTTCTTGAGGTCATACGATCTTGATGTACCGCGAGCTTTGCTATTATAGTTGGTTCTTATGATGTCTCTCCCCCCCTACTCTCTTGTAATGGATTGAGTTTTCCCTTTGAAGTTATCTTATCGGATTGAGTCTTTAAGGATTTGAGAACACTTGATGCATGTCTTGCCGTGCTTATCTATGGTGACAATGGGATATCACGTGATCCACTTGATGTATGTTTTGGTGATCAACTTGCGGGTTCCGCCCATGAACCTATGCATAGGGGTCAGCACACGTTTTCGTCTTGACTCTCCAGTAGAAACATTGGGGCACTCTTTGAAGTACTTTGTGTTGGTTGAATAGATGAATCTGAGATTGTGTGATGCATATCATATAATCATGCCCATGGATACTTGAGGTGACAATGGAGTATCTTGGTGACATTAGGGTTTTGGTTGATTTGTGTCTTAAGGTGTTATTCTAGTATGAATTCTATGATAGATAAAACGGAAAGAATAGCTTCGTGTTATTTTACTACGGACTCTTGAATAGATCGAGCAGAAAGGATAACTTTGAGGTGGTTTCGTACCCTACCATAATCTCTTCAGTTGTTCTCCGCTGTTAGTGGCTTTGGAGTGACTCTTTGTTGCATGTTGAGGGATTGTTATATGATCTATCTATGTTATTATTGTTGAGAGAACTTGCACTAGTGAAAGTATGAACCTTAGGCCTTGTTTCGAAGCATTGCAATATCGTTTGTGCTCACTTTTATCATTTGTTACCTTGCTGTTTTTATATTTTCATATTACAAAAACCTATATCTACCATCCATATTGCACTTGTATCACCATCTCTTCGCCGAACTAGTGCACCTATACAATTTACCATTGTATTGGGTGTGTTGAGGAAACAAGAGACTCTTTGTTATTTGGTTGCAGGGTTGCTTGAGAGAAACCATCTTCATCCTACGCCTCCCACGGATTGATAAACCTTAGGTCATCCACTTGAGGGAAATTTGCTACTGTCCTACAAATCTCTGCACTTGGAGGCCCAACAACGTCTACAAGAAGAAGGTTGTGTAGTAGACATCAAATATTTATGAAATGTTTGCTTGTTTAAAATATGGTTATCATTGTTTTGGTAATGCTTTTGGGTTAGTGCTTACTTTCTTGCTATGTTATTATGCACCTGGTTATCATGCCCTGCTAGTTGCTAGTATTCCTTTCATATGCTGATGCTTTCTAGTATTACATGTTGATGTTGGTGATGGTCTTCGGTGCATGACTGCCGTCTATCCCGAGAACCGTTGTTATGCATGTTCCATTGCATCCAGTTGGTTAAATGCATGCATGGTGGCATTGTTGGTATGTTCTTGCATGATATTATTGTTGATGCTAGTGGTCATGCTATGTTTCTGAGAAGTATGTACTTGTGATGTTCATGTTAGTTAGTATGCCATGCTCAGTTGGATATGATTCATTGTTGATATGTTGCACATCCATGCTTGTGTTGATATCATGTTCATGCATTGTAATCTGCATCATGTTATTTTATAATGGCTTGGCATATTTGCATTCAAGTTTAACTAGATTAAATTGAACTTGAACAACTATTGGCTGAGTCATCGTGCCACCATATCGAGCTGACCAGTGCAACCACGCTTGCCTTTATGGGAAGGACCTAACTGGGTCTATTGTCATGCCTCTCGCCGGTGCCTCCCATGAGGGAAGGTTATGGGCGCGCGCTACCCTGATCAGGTAGGCGGACATAAGCCTTGTGTTCCAGTTGTTGTTATGGTACCTTGTCCCCGTTTGGGACCGTTTATGTTTTGCCACGTCGGTGGTCGTTGGTGTGTTTGGTAGACACGGGGCCACCCATGACTTAGCCCAGTGGGGAGTGAGTCGGAGCGGCCGGGAGAGTGTCATGGCAGTAGATCGGTTTTGTCGGAACGCCGTTGGTCCACCCGAATGGGAGTGCGAGGCCATGGGTTTCGTGGTGTGGGTACAGTGTGCTAACCTCTGCAGAGTGTGTGTTAAATCTATCGATAGTCGTGCCCGCGGATAAGGGCCCAGTTCGTGTCGGACACACTATGGGTCAACAGTAATAATAATGATGTGCTTAATAACAACACTAGTTCGATTATGAAAGAAGTTGGTTGATATTTGTTGTGATCGTGAGAGGATCACCGTCGTATCGTGGATACCGAGTTGTTGGATATTCGTGATGTTGTGCGAGAATCATGGGTAAAGATCAAGCTCCTTGTGGTCATGTAATGATTACTACGGTATTGTTTATACCAAGATTGATTTGATCCTAAGATGATCGTGTGATGTCCGAGGTGGGTAAGTGATGCATGTGATGGTTATGAGGTAACCCGAGCAGAATAAGTTGTGCATGGTAGTGTCATCATGTTGCATGCTAGTATCGTTAGATTTATATGTTCATGCCATGCTCATATTGTGCTAGCTGTATCATGTTCAGATTGTTCATGCTATGTTGTTCTGATGATATCATGATAATCACTGCTTAACCTGTAATTGCCATGTTGTTGTTTGTCTTGAATGCTTCTGGATTATTGTGAGCTTGCAAGTACATTCAATGTACTGACCTGGTGTGTCATGCCAGTTTGCAGGTCACTCCGGATTTGGTTGCTTGTTTGCCGTGGAGTCCTTGTTTTCGAGCTAGGATAAGCATTTTAGTCAGAGTCCCTGCGGAGTGGAGTTCACCACCGTCGTCATTGTTCCGCTGCTAGAGTTATTTCGCTATTCTGAGTTGTCTGCTACTTGCATAGAGCAACAATGGCAGGCGTAGTGTCGCCGTGCCGATGTAACCCTTGTACACAATAGATTGTAATAAAGAGCTGCTTTGTTCTATGCTAAGCAGTGTCATATTCCAGAAGACTTCATATTGATCTCTGGGATGGAATATGGGGAGTTCCGGTTTTCTCTGAGCCGGGGTGCCACATTATGAATCTTGCGTTGTTGGAGATGTGCGCTACAACACCCTTGCACGTGACGAAGGCGGGAAGACACAAAACAGTGCCATCATGAGCACCGATAAGTACGGTGAAGAGACAACTAAAATGTATGCCAACATAACAGACATTGTTCAGTTGCAGTATATCACCAGATTCAAGATTCATTGATGTGTGCTTCCGTTGTGTTATCGTTGTTATAACCTGTTTTCCAGGATCGCAAACCCAGAGCTGATGATTATTTCAAATCCATCAATGTCAAGGCGGCGTACCAGACCAACGAGCCTTTTATTTTGGCAAATCAAGAAACACAGATATTTTTCTTAGAAGACACATATGCACGTAACGATGACTGGAGAGTATTGCAAAGGTTTGAGTAGAGGAATTCGTTTAATGAAGTTGCATAACAAGATGATGCTTACACTGCTCCTGATGTACAGGATTCCACAGATGTTCCTAATATCTTTGAGAACCATCACGCCAATGACGCTGGCGAAAAGATTGCCTGTCAGGCTATGAACATATGAGAGTTGATCAATAATAAGCCAACGTTCAAGGACATTAAGGATGAAGAGGAAGATGACACTATGGGGAATTACGATTCAGACTGATACACATGGCGAAGATGTTGACGCTACTGCTGCGGATGATGATTAGATTGCTTTTGTCGTATTTGCCTGTCAGAAGACGTTTTTTGATCTACTATGTGAAATTGTGTTTGCTATGACAACTGAAACCTGATGAACTTGTTGTTTAGTATTTTGCTGTGAGAACATCACTTATTATGTATGTTGATTTGTGTTTGGTGATTATATGACGACTAAAACATGATGACATTGTTGTTTAGTTGTACTTATATTTGGTTATGAAACTTGAATTTGATGACATAGTTTGCTGTTGGACTGAAATTTGCTCGACGTCTTCGAATGGGAACAAAGCTGACTCGGCAGGGCCTCTGCTAACTTATTTATTTATTAGCAAAAAGGCCTCTGCTATTTATTTATTTATGAGCAAAATGGGATACCCCCCCCCATTTCCGTTAATAGAAATCATTAGATGTTCACTCCAAGAAATTCAAGATCCCTTTTTAAATATTATAAGAGCGATATGAACACTCCAAGAAATCCAGACGAGTTGGCGATAGTTCTTGCGGATGACCAAACTAATGTCAATCAGAAAGATGATGGGCATACTCCTACATAAGAAAATGCTAACATCAACATGGATGATAACAATGTGAGCAATCATGAGCCCATATTTAATTCATCTACGGCAATCTGCTAGTGTTGATGAGGCACCAGTTATTATTGTTGATATTTATGATCCAAGCAATTGGGGTAGTCTTGATAACAAAGCGAGGAACATATTAGTGGAAAGGGGGCCTAAAAGCAAAGAAGAAAACACTAAATATCCGTTGGATAAAAATTCACAATATTTTTTCAAAACACTAAAACACTCAAGAAAAATGAGCAATTGAGAGGTGCGTGATAGAAGATGGTTAGTTTTTCCAAAACACACAAAAAAGTTGCTCTGTTTTTGCTTTAAGCTTTTCAATTCCGATAAATGCAAAAGTGCATTTGGTGTCTGAAATGTCAATCATGTAGTGGACAACATATTTAGTTTTGGATGATATGCACACTGATTTTGGATGCACTTAATTGTTTTCTTTGATAAAATTATATCTAAAAATGATGATTACTAGTTAGACATTTATACTAAGGGTCCCGAAGGGCCCCGGATTGTAGTTTCGCCCCGGGCCCCTGAAATCTCAGGACCGGCCCTACTTTGGCGGTATAGATATTGAGAAACGATGAAGTTATAACATCAACATAATAATATCCATGAACCTAAGAAGCATAGTTATTACTTTTTCAAAATATACAATGCTTAACGAATGTTATCTCCCCTCATTTTATCATGTTGACATGGCATGACTCTTCACCACATAAATATAAATCATGAGCATCTCGATGTTAAACCAAGCAATCGGATTGTACTTCTAATGTGCTTTGGCATTTTGAGCTCCAATCAATACATGAGCGCGAGCCATGGACATAGCACTAGGTGGAATAGAATGCGGTGGCAGGGATTTATAAGCAAAAGTCAAAAGAAAGTCTCGCATCAACTCGGTGGATCAATGGGCTATGGAGATGCCCATCAATCTATATCAATACAAGGAGTAGAGACTACCATGCAACAGATGCACTAAGATCTATAAGTGTATGAAATCTCAACTGAAACTAAGTGGGTGTGCATCCAACTTGCTTGCTCATGAAGACCTCGGGCATTTGAGGAAGCCCATCATCGGAATATACAAGCCAAGTTCTATAACATTAAATTTCCACTAGTATATGAAAGTGACAACCAGGATTCTCTATATGAAGAACATGGTGCTACTTTGAAGCACAAGTGTGGAAACTGATAGTAACATTGCCCCATCTCTCTTTTATCTCATTTAGTTTTTTTCTGTTTTTCATTCGGTTCCTCATCTCGACTTGTGGGGGAATCATAGTCTCCATCATCCTTTCCTCATTGGGACAATGCTCTACTAATAATGATCATCACACTTTTATTTACTTACAACTCGACGACTACAACAATATAACTATATGAATGCTCTGGCAGTGTACTAGGATGTGCAATGATCTAGCATAACATGTATAAAAATGATGAACGGTGGCTAAGCCACAATACTTTGTCAGCTAAATGATCATGCAAAGCAATGTGACAATGAATATGTATATCGAAAAGGTGGAAATTGCATGGCAATATATCTCGGAATGGTTATGGAAATGCCATAATAGGTAGGTATGGTGGCTATTTTGAGGAAGGTATAAGGAGGCTTATGTGTGATAGAGTGTATCATACGACGGGGTTTGGATGCAACTGCTAAGTTTGCACCAACTCTCGAGATAAAAAAGGGTGATACACGGTACCGAGGAGGCTAGAAAATTGCGGAAAGATAGGAGTGTGTATGATCCATAGACTCACATTCATAGAGAACATCAACGGGTTTTTGTCACATCCCTAGTCCTGGTATGCAGTAGGCTAGCCCTTCATGTGTGCATCATGTTTAACTTTTGAAATGAACTTGAAATGGGGGATGTTCAAACCCTAACATAAAAAGGACTCCACCAGGTCCAACTAAAATATTTTTTAGTGAACCCAAATGGCCTTCAAAAATGTTCATCATTTTTGGAAAATGCTGGAAACAGCAACCAGAGGTGATGCACATTTTTGCATGAAATTTTGGATTGTTGAATTAGCACATATTGTATTTTGAATTGGAGCAAATAAATACTATAAATACTTTATTGCTCCAATAATTCTGATTTTTGTTGAGGGGCTTCGGAATAATCCTTTTAGTCCCTACAAAATTTATCAGAAGCAACAAAATTAGTTTGGTTCAAAAACCAAATTAAAAAAATGTCAGAAATAGAAAACAGAAACAAAATAGAGTAAGGAGAAACTCACCTGGCCTCACCCACCAAAGCCCACCTGGTCGGCCCAGTTGGCCAACCCAACCCACCTGGCCCCTCCCCTGTCGTCTTCCTCCTTGCCAGGAGGACGAGCGCGTGGCTGCAGCGCGCCGGCATGCGCCCCGGCCACCTCCACCCTGCCTGCCTACGTCCCCGTCGCCTGCATCTCTCCCGTGTCGCCA